>NC_091338.1:21143030-21203030 GCF_038502225.1 Cherax quadricarinatus
AGGATGGGTATGGTGTGACTACCTCCCACAGGATGGGTATGGGGTGACTACCTCCCACAGGATGGGTATGGGGTGACTACCTCCCACAGGATGGGTATAGGTTGACTACCGCCCACAGGATGAGTATGGTGTGACTACCTCCCACAGGATGGGTATGGTGTGACTACCACCCACAGGATGGGTATGGTGTGACTACCTCCCACAGGATGGGTATGGTGTGACTACCTCCCACAGGATGGGTATGGTGTGACTACCTCCCACAGGATGGGTATGGGGTGACTACCTCCCACAGGATGGGTATGGTGTGACTACCTCCCACAGGATGGGTATGGGGTGACTACCTCCCACAGGATGGGTATGGGTTGACTACCGCCCACAGGATGGGTATGGTGTGACTACCTCCCACAGGATGGGTATGGGGTGACTACCTCCCACAGGATGGGTATGGGGTGACTACCTCCCACAGGATGGGTATGGGGTGACTACCTCCCACAGGATGGGTATGGGGTGACTACCTCCCACAGGATGGGTATGGGGTGACTACCTCCCACAGGATGGGTATGGGGTGACTACCTCCCACAGGATGGGTATGGGGTGACTACCTCCCACAGGATGGGTATGGGGTGACTACCTCCCACAGGATGGGTATGGGGTGACTACCTCCCACAGGATGGGTATGGTGTGACTACCTCCCACAGGATGGGTATGGTGTGACTACCTCCCACAGGATGGGTATGGTGTGACTACCTCCCACAGGATGGGTATGGTGTGACTACCTCCCACAGGATGGGTATGGTGTGACTACCTCCCACAGGATGGGTATGGTGTGACTACCTCCCACAGGATGGGTATGGTGTGACTACCTCCCACAGGATGGGTATGGTGTGACTACCTCCCACAGGATGGGTATGGGGTGACTACCTCCCACAGGATGGGTATGGGGTGACTACCTCCCACAGGATGGGTATGGGGTGACTACCTCCCACAGGATGGGTATGGTGTGACTACCTCCCACAGGATGGGTATGGTGTGACTACCTCCCACAGGATGGGTATGGTGTGACTACCTCCCACAGGATGGGTATGGTGTGACTACCTCCCACAGGATGGGTATGGTGTGACTACCTCCCACAGGATGGGTATGGTGTGACTACCACCCACAGGATGGGTATGGTGTGACTACCTCCCACAGGATGGGTATGGTGTGACTACCTCCCACAGGATGGGTATGGTGTGACTACCGCCCACAGGATGGGTATGGTGTGACTACCTCCCACAGGATGGGTATGGGGTGACTACCGCCCACAGGATGGGTATGGTGTGACTACCTCCCACAGGATGGGTATGGTGTGACTACCTCCCACAGGATGGGTATGGGGTGACTACCTCCCACAGGATGGGTATGGTGTGACTACCTCCCAGAGGATGGGTATGGGGTGACTACCACCCACAGGATGGTTATGGGGTGACTACCTCCCAGAGGATGGGTATGGTGTGACTACCTCCCAGAGGATGGTTATGGGGTGACTACCTCCCAGAGGATGGGTATGGTGTGACTACCTCCCAGAGGATGGGTATGGGGTGACTACCTCCCAGAGGATGGGTATGGTGTGACTACCTCCCAGAGGATGGGTATGGGGTGACTACCACCCACAGGATGGTTATGGGGTGACTACCTCCCAGAGGATGGGTATGGTGTGACTACCACCCACAGGATGGGTATGGTGTGACTACCTCCCACAGGATGGGTATGGGGTGACTACCTCCCACAGGATGGGTATGGGGTGTGACTACCTCCCACAGGATGGGTATGGTGTGACTACCTCCCACAGGATGGGTATGGTGTGACTACCTCCCACAGGATGGGTATGGTGTGACTACCTCCCACAGGATGGGTATGGGGTGACTACCTCCTACAGGATGGGTATGGGGTGACTACGACCCACAGGATGGGTATGGGGTGACTACCTCCCACAGGATGGGTATGGGGTGACTACCTCCTACAGGATGGGTATGGGGTATGTGACTACCTCTCACAGGATGGGTATGGTGTGACTACCTCCCACAGGATGGGTATGGTGTGACTACCTCTCACAGGATGGGTATGGTGTGACTACCTCCCACAGGATGGGTATGGTGTGATTACCTCTCACTGGATGGGTATGGTGTGACTACCTCCCACAGGATGGGTATGGGGTGACTACCACCCACAGGATGGGTATGGGGTGACTACCTCCCACAGGATGGGTATGGGGTGACTACCTCCCACAGGATGGGTATGGGGTGACTACCACCCACAGGATGGGTATGGTGTGACTACCTCCCACAGGATGGGTATGGTGTGACTACCTCCCACAGGATGGGTATGGTGTGACTACCTCCCACAGGATGGGTATGGTGTGACTACCTCCCACAGGATGGGTATGGTGTGACTACCTCCCACAGGATGGGTATGGGGTGACTACCGCCCACAGGATGGGTATGAGGCGACTACCTCCCACAGGATGGGTATGGTGTGACTACCACCCACAGGATGGTTATGGTGTGACTACCGCCCACAGGATGGGTATGGTGTGACTACCGCCCACAGGATGGGTATGGGGTGACTACCTCCCACAGGATGGGTATGGGGTGACTACCTCCCACAGGATGGGTATGGGGTGACTACCTCCCACAGGATGGGTATGGGGTGACTACCTCCCACAGGATGGGTATGGGGTGACTACCTCCCACAGGATGGGTATGGGGTGACTACCTCCCACAGGATGGGTATGGGGTGACTACCTCCCACAGGATGGGTATGGGGTGACTACCTCCCACAGGATGGGTATGGGGTGACTACCTCCCACAGGATGGGTATGGGGTGACTACCTCCCACAGGATGGGTATGGTGTGACTACCTCCCACAGGATGGGTATGGGGTGACTACCTCCCACAGGATGGGTATGGGGTGACTACCTCCCACAGGATGGGTATGGTGTGACTACCTCCCACAGGATGGGTATGGTGTGACTACCTCCCACAGGATGGGTATGGGGTGACTACCTCCCACAGGATGGGTATGGTGTGACTACCTCCCACAGGATGGGTATGGGGTGACTACCTCCCACAGGATGGGTATGGGGTGACTACCTCCCACAGGATGGGTATGGGGTGACTACCTCCCACAGGATGGGTATGGGGTGACTACCTCCCACAGGATGGGTATGGGGTGACTACCTCCCACAGGATGGGTATGGGGTGACTACCTCCCACAGGATGGGTATGGTGTGACTACCTCCCACAGGATGGGTATGGGGTGACTACCTCCCACAGGATGGGTATGGGGTGACTACCTCCCACAGGATGGGTATGGGGTGACTACCTCCCACAGGATGGGTATGGGGTGACTACCTCCCACAGGATGGGTATGGGGTGACTACCTCCCACAGGATGGGTATGGGGTGACTACCTCCCACAGGATGGGTATGGGGTGACTACCTCCCACAGGATGGGTATGGGGTGACTACCTCCTACAGGATGGGTATGTGGTGACTACCTCCCACAGGATGAGTATTGTGTGACTACCTCCCACAGGATGGGTATGGTGTGACTACCGCCCACAGGATGGGTATGGTGGTATGGTGTGACTACCTCCCACAGGATGGGTATGGTGTGACTACCTCCCACAGGATGGGTATGGTGGTTTGTATTTTATTGATCTAAGATCCTCAGGTCATGTACTTGCCACCTAGTGTGGCACAACACTGTCACAGTGTATCAGTGGTGACAATAATAGACAGTAAGCCTAAGCTCTGGCCGAACGAATCATGAGTTCGATTCCCTGGCATGTGTGAGGTATTTCATATATGCAATTTATACATCTCGGTAAACGTAATGTTATCACGGTGAACGTAAAATTTAAGTCTTAAGTGGGAAGTCTGAGGCTGCAACCAAGACCAATACATATACAATATCTGTATAATATTTCAGTAATATCTTTACAGTTAAAGAACCATTTTTCCAGGTTACATTTTGCCCGCATCCACCATCTCATTTCTTGTGCAAGAAAGGTATAAAATACCGACAATATCCACCACGATGCTGTGAACACTAACTCCAAGGCCGAGGGACTGATTACCTCATCTTTTGTATATAGTTCTACTGTCTTCCTATTATGTCCTAGAATCTGTATTGATAAAGCCACTGGATGGCGAAACGTCTACAATAAAGATATCTAGATGTTGCACATGTGTCTTAACTTTCATCTCATTTCTTACCTGGAGTTTACCTGGAGAGAGTTCCGGGGGTCAACGTCCCCGCGGCCCGGTCTGTAACCAGGCCTCTGAACATAATTTCGATAGTATATTTTAGTTTTTAAAGTAATTAAACTCCCTCTTATCATTAGCTAATATGTTTTCTAAACAGATACTTACTTAGTATTGATATCTAATAATTTATATAATTACAGAATCTTCATGTGTCTGTTATGATTCTAGTAATAATTATGTTTGGCTCATAATCTCATATTTCTGGCACTTTATGACATCTCTGCTGGCACTTTATATTTTTGCTGGCACCTTAAAATATTTCTGCTGACACTTTAAAAATTTCTTCTATTCCTTTAAAATATTTCTGCTGGCACTCTGTACTTCTGCTGGTGCTTTATAATGTTTCTGCTGACACTTTAAAATATTTCTGCTGACACTTTATATTTCTGCTGGCACACTAAAATATTTCTGTTGGTCCTTTAAAATATTTCTGCTCTCACTTTATATTTCTGCTGGTGCTTTAAAATATTTCTGCTGGCTCCTCATAATTTCTCTTGTTTAGTCTGGAGGAATATTTAATTTTTCCTGAGAAGGTCACATTTTTCCTTTCAGTTTTCTTCTAGTGAGTGTCATTAGTTTGTGCAAACATGATTTTATTAGATTACAACCCAGTTGAGTGTAATTACCACTCCTGACTTTCATGCGACGAGCTGTTGAAGAATATGTGAAATGCTTGAGTGGAATGATGGGGCTGAGAGAGAGAGAGAGAGAGAGAGAGAGAGCATTATCAGGAAATGTCATGTGTAATGTGTCATGTGTAATGTGTGTTAGGAATATCGCGTCACTGAAGGTGTGAGACGAGTGTCTCAGGCGTCGCATGTCACTCTTCAGGTCAGTGACAAGTCTCAGGTGTGTGAGGAATTCTACACATATCACCCAGCAGGTTTGGGATCACAGTTTCAGAAGTAAGTGGTGGGAAATGAATAACAGACATGTCAGCCAGTAGGTATAGTGGAATCCTACCCACATGATATACCTCAACCATCCCTCAAGACCACTACTAATGAACGTAAACAAAGTTTATATCTTACCTTTTGCTGATAAAAGAAACTGTCTTGACATCTTGAGTTAAACTCGATCCGTTGTGTATTATTGCCAAGTCGTTAATAACATTAAAAATGCTTGACTTGTCTTTTACGTTAATGAGGGAACGATATTTCAGTAAATGTTTTTAGCAGGCGAAACAGTGAGTGTGAAAGAGTTTGTGGGAAAGTGTGAGTGTGAATATAAGTGTGAGATAGAATGCGTGTGTGTGTGCTAGAAAGAGAGCGTGTATGCGTGAGAGAGTATAAGTGCGTGAATCCGAGAGTGTGAGTATGAAAGCGAGTGTGAGAAAGAGTGTGACAGAGAATACAAGCGTGAATTTGTATTGTAGATGCGAGTGTAAGAGAGTGACTGTGCAACAGAGTGTGAGTGTGAGAGAATGAAAGTGAGAATGAGTGGGAGTGGGAGAGTGTTAGTGTGAATGTGAGAGCATGTGAGTTTGAGAGAGAGAGAGAGAGAGAGAGAGAGAGAGAACGTGAGTGTGTGAGAGTACAAGTGTGCATGAGTGTGAGACTGAGTGTAAGAAAGTGTGCACTTATGCGGGAGCGAGTGTGAGAATGTGTATGTGTGTGTGTGTGTGTGTGTGTGTGTGTGTGTGTGTGTGTGTGTGTGTGTGTGTAAGAGAGAGAGAGAGAGAGAGAGAGAGAGAGAGAGAGAGAGAGAGAGTTCAAGGGAGTATATAAGACAGATAGTAAAAAGGTCTTGGAAGCCAAACTCTCATCTGAGAACTATCTTCTACTTACTAGACTAGGAACTATCGTAAAATTGTCGAGATGTCTGACTGAAGGGCAGAACACCTGAAGTTTCTCTTCCCTGGGTAACTGTTGCCATGAAAACTGTAAAATTATGCCACACTATAGTGGATAATTAACATTAAATTCACAGGAGAGATGGAAGTGGATAGAAGTCGTGGGCTACAACTACTACTATTAAATTAGCACTGGTTCTGTTTGAACTACGCGAGGAACTCCCCTGTCACACCAGAACAGTGTACCAGTGGTTATACCTCTGGTTACCACCCGTTCATCTATGGTTATCATGACCCATTACTTCTGCCACACCTGTTAACATTTCCTCGTCTGCCTTGTTGTCAACTCTTCGCCCTGGAGTAACTGTAAAATAAACATCAGGAATCTTACTGGCGACTGCTGTATCTGTTGAGTGCATATGATGGTCCGCCTGGGTTTAGTGTGGATGAGTGAGGTAGCAAAGTGTTCTTGCCAATATCTCTCTCACGTTCTCCACCACCCTACTTAATACTTACAGGTCATTTTCATTTAAAATTACGTTATGTTACATATAAACTAATGTGGACAAACCGACCAATCTGACTGATAGATTTATACCGAGGTCTTGAAGACTCTGGCAACTGCTCCCACTTGGCCTCGATATATTTAGATAAATCCTATGCTTATAGTGTGTTTATCCAGCTGAGTCTAGAATAACTATTGTCTTCGCGTTTACAACATTTACCAGGTAGTTTATTCCATTCTCCTATAATTCCAAAGTATAAAACAAACACAATACCGTGACTAGCACACTACTATAAATCTGGTCCACTTTTCTTCTATATCATCTGCATTAAGTTGTTCGATCCAGTTCAAGTAGCGCAAATCTAGACGCATCTTATCCAAGTTAACTGTTCTGTAACTGAGAGACTTCGTTGTGTTATTTTGGATCCACAAGTTTGTGTTTATTTTGAAACGAATTATGATGTTATCAATATTTCCTAGCTTGTCTCCTGCCTCGCATGATTGGCGAGACTAGGAGAGAGGCTAAGAGAGAGAGAGAGACTAGGAGAGATAGAGAGAGAGGATAGAGGGAGGGAAAGAGAAAGTGTGTGTGTGTGAGAGAGAGAGAGAGAGAGAGAGAGAGAGAGAGAGAGAGAGAAGCCAGCAACTAACAGTATCATGTTTCATCCAACTCTTCATAAAGTGTGGTGTCTTATTATGTTTATTTGTTAATCCTGTCATCAGTAACAAAAACGTCTGCAACTTTCTCGGATTGTTGTCTCAGGAGTCTTCCCAGCTTTCATCTCAGCTGCTCTCCCAGCATTCCTCCCAACAGTTCTCCCAGCATTCCTCCCAGCAGCTCTCCCAGCAGTTCTCCCAACATTTCTTCAAACAGCTCTCCCAGCATTCATCAAAGCAGCTTTCCTAGCAGCCCTCCCAGCATTCCTCCTAGCAGGCATTCCAATAGTAATCCCAGCAGACATCTAAGCAATCCTCCCAACAGCCCATCCTTACCAGCAGACCTCCAAGAAGAACTCATTCAGCCCTCCCAGCAGGTCTCCCAAAATGCTTTCATTAGTCTTTCTAAAAGCCCTCCCAGCTGTCCTCCCTACATGTTTCTAGCAGCTCTTTCAGCAGCTCTCTCAGCAGTCCCTTCAATCCCTTCAGTAATTAATTCGGCAATCCCTCCAAACACCTTTCGAACAGCTCTCTCAGCAGCTTTCCAGAGGTCCTTTAAGAAGTCCTTCAAGCAGATGTCACAGCAGTCATAGCAGCTCTCTTAACAGCCATCCTAGCAATCCACCCAACATTCTTCCTGGCACCACTCCTAGCAATTGTCCTGGTAATCCTCCTAGCAGCCTTTTTTACAGCTCTCCCAGCAGCCCTTAAAGCAAGCTTCCGAGAAGACCTCCCCAGTATTCTTTCCCACTGTCCTCTAAACAATCCTCTCAGCACCCCTCCCAGCAGCCGTCCCAGTATTCCTCTGAGCAACCCTCTCAGCAGCATTGTTGGCTGACCTCCCTTCAGTTCATTCACCATCCCTCTCAGCATCCCTAGAACGCTCCCGTAGCTATCTATGTAGTCCTCACAGTGGTTCTTCCTGCAATCATCCCCACATATCTGTCAATATTCCTCTCGGTAATCTCTGCAGTTTTCTCAGCAGTTTTGCTAACAGCTCTCCCAGACAAATCTCTCCACGAGGACTGCTCGTAGCAACTCAACTCATCCTTGCAAATGATGTGTTGATTAATTACATAAGGTCTGCAACAAATTTCTATATTTTCGTTATTTTGGTTAGGGTATGATAGGCTACGTTACATTAGGTTACGTTAGGTTAGGCTATCTTCTTTCCATAAAAATAGCAGATATAATATCTCAAGTCTGCCCATAAAAATAACAATTATAACTCACATCTATCCATAAAAATATTAATTATAAAATCTCAATAGAAATAAATGAAATAGAAGACAAAGGCGATATAGTTTTGCTTTTTCTTCGTCAGTCACCCACCTGACTTTCTTTTCAAAAGCGAAATACTGTCTGTGATTAAGATGATAGGCTGTCATGACAGCTCTTCCAATAGCCATCACGGCAGCTCACTCAGTAGCCATCCCAACAACTGTCTTAAGGAATTTAATTAATAGAAACTTTCAAAGTAAAGCAACGGAATTTCATCTGATATGAACCCAGAAACGTTTGATGAAGTTGGAAGAGAACATTAATTTTAAACGTAATATGTCTGCCGTTAGCTCAGATTGACCACCACACATACACAGTTTGTGGGGGGGGGGGGTTAGGACTCCACACATATCATCCAGCAAGTATTTACCTGGAGTTTACCTGGAGAGGGTTTCGGGGATCAACGCCCCCCGCGGCCCGGTGTGAGACCAAGCCTCATGGTAGATCAGGGTCTGATCAACCAAGGTGTTACTGCTGGACGCACGCAAGCTGTCGTACGAACCACAGCCCGGTTGGTCAGGTACTGATTTTAGGTGCCTGTCCAGCGCCTTCTTGAAGACAGTCAGGGGTCTATTGGTAATCCCCCTTATGTATGCTGGGAGGTAATTGAACAGTCTTGGGCCCCGGACACTTATTGTGTTGTCTCTCAGTGTACTCGTGGAGCCCCTGCTTTTCATCGGTGAAATAATGCATCTCCTGCCGAGTCTTTCGCTTTCATATGAAGTGATTTTCGTGTGCAAGTTTGGTACCAATCCCTCCAGGACCTTACAAGTGTATATTATCATGTATCTGTCTTGCCTGCGTTCGAGGGAATACAGATCAGGTATAGAGGAATCTTACACACTTGATTTACTTCTCCCCTCTATACAAAGTTCTTTCTACTTCACACAGTAAAAAAAATATTTTACTGATCATTACCAATGTCCGTGTATCAAAACCTAGTTGATATTTTATTACTCGAGGTGAGAGATTTTTTATATCAGTGTAAATGGTGCATTGATCCTGCATACGCAAAGCGACAGCACGCAAATGTAATGCAGTGGTACCGTGGTCGATTGAAAACCAGGAGACCCAGGTTTAATCCCGGAAGAGGCTGGACGTATGGACACAAGTCCCTTAACACTTGTATCATTCCACTTAGCAGTACAGAAATACCTGGTAGTCCGACGTGTCATAGGTGACACCCAGGGTAAGGATGTGACAAAGTAAGCCACGCTACATGGCTTTAATGGGTTTTCCTTTCTTTATCATCGAAATAAAGATTTCTTTAAGAAAAATATCCAGTTTATAGCAAATAGTTAATAAGCACATGGTATATAATAGTCTCAGTTGCCATGTATATCTCCTTATGATTTGTTTTAACATTTTTCGTCTAAACAGTTTTATTGCCATGTCAAAAATAGCACTGAAGATCATGGCGTATCACATTTACTTAAACTGAATATTTCTAATACACTTTATTGTTTAAGTAAGTCAGTGTGAGAGAGCACGTGACATGCATACATTGACTGAAACTTTAAAACACCTATACAAGTCGTCGATGAGATTATCAACAAGGGTGTTTAAAATATCCCAGACATATCTTTCTAACATAGGAAAAAAAGTAATTAATTTCATAATTTTTAAACAAAGGTTTTAGAGGTGACTAAATTAATATAATATCGTATCACTGCTGACCTGATCCAGACTCAAGAAGTTTGGATAAACAGAAAGAACAAGAAAATAAATTGAAAATATAGATTTCCTAAGAAATTAATCCGAAACTTCAACACTGACATGTAAATAGATTGGTGATGACACGAATAGATAACTGCGTTATATGAAAGAACGAGAGAGAGAAAGAGAGAGAGAGAGAGAGAGAGAGAGAGAGAGAGAGAGAGAGAGAGAGAGAGAGAGAGAGAGAGAGAGAGAGAGAGTGAGACTGTCTGCAATTTTGCAAGCTGCTGGTGATACAACAGGAAAGGACTAGAGCTATCATATATATATATATATATATATATATATATATATATATATATATATATATATATATATATATATATATATATATATATATATTGTATGTATGTTTGCCCAAAATACAACGGCCAAAAGTTAAAAGTCTTCTTATGTTTTCTGTCTGTTTGATTACTCCAGTGTCTGAGCGAGCCTCTCCTCCTTGAAGTTGGTGATGGAGGCGCCACAGACTTCTCTACACCTTGATGAGCACAGAGGAAGAGCGGACCATTTCCTCTTGATGTTGGTGTTGCTGGCGAGCAGTGACTCGTCACTCCACCTGAGTAACCAGCCTCACTGTAAACACTGAACCTTCTCTCTTGCCGCATTCCCTTTTGCATTCTAAAATCTGTTTTTAAAATTCTGCGATAACAAAACCAAAAGATAGTTATGTCTTGCGTTACTAAGTAGGTTAGGCAAAGTTCGTCAGGAAATAGGACACGTGTTCCCTGGCGCGGGTCTTAGTTATCATATGTAACTAAATGGTATTAACCATTTAATTAGATACGATGTACAAGCTCTTACTCTGCTTTTCTAACACTATTTTACAATGTTAGATTACAGGTTCCCTACTTTAATTACAAGCTGTGTTACCTACATCAGCTCATTTTAAAGTCTGTTCATTGTAATGAGATATATAAACAGTGAACAGGATAAAGATGGAGTAATCTGTGGACCAGTAATTTCATTTGATCTACTGGCTTCATTTCATTAATGTCTTCATGTTGTACCAACATATTTCAGGCCGAGTCATCCTAGGAAGAAATTGTCTCAGATGTAGTGATGTTTCAGAAAAAGGTTCAATCAGTGTAGTTGCCGAAGCCCTTGGTGGGCGAAGAGTATCTTCAACAATGTCTAGATAATCGCATAAGTGCCTTTCTCACGTACATATATGTAAGACCGTCAATAAAATCGTAAACCACATAACACCAGTCAAGGCTAGACAGGTGTTCTCCCAGTTCACTGTAATCAGCAGAACGAAAATCTTTGTTCTCCTACTCCCAGGTAATATGTTCGTGATCACTTGTGTCAAGCTTTTCAGTGATTTCTAAATTATTTACAAGGATCTCCTTGTTAGACAAAACGAGATCGAACTCATCACTACCTCTGGTTGGATCACTGGTTGAATATGTTACAAAGTGGTGGTCATAAACACAATTATGGTTGCCGATAAAGGCAATGATATAAGTGTTTTTACATATTTGCGGATCTACGAAGGTAGTTACCAGTGTGTGTGTGTAATAATATAGGTCATAGTCATTATCAGTAACCATTTTTATCCCTCATACCCTCCCTAGTCTAACAATGATTTCCCAATGATTTATGATCCCTTCACTGCACCAGTTATCTTCATTATAAAATCTGAACGGCACAGAATTGCCCACACACACATTGTTGTGGTGTACTATTAACACAAACTAATTTTCGTTTTAACATTGGTCAATTTTGTGAATTATTTTTACTATCTGATATAGCCAGAAAAAACTTCCCGGGGTTAAATGCATTTGTCAGGAAAAATAAATTTTGATTTATTTTAAAGGTCTCTGTGGAAATCAAGAAGATTCAAACACACACAAACACACACACACACACACACACACACACACACACACACACACGTGACGAGGTGTCAGAGTGGGCGCCTGTGACAAGCGGGGTTCCACAGGGGTCAGTCCTAGGACCTGTGCTGTTCTTGGTATATGTGAACGACATAACGGAAGGGATAGAGAAAGTGCAAAGGTTTGCAACAAGACTAGTCCCAGAGCTACGGGGATTGTCTTACGAAGAAAGGTTGAGGGAAATCGGCCTGACGACACTGGAGGACAGGAGGGTCAGGGGAGACATGATAACGACATATAAAATACTGCGCGGAATAGACATGGTGGACAAAGACGGGATGTTCCAGAGAAGGGACACAGACACAAGAGGTCACAATTGGAAGCTGAAGACTCAGATGAATCAAAGGGATGTTAGGAAGTATTTCTTCAGTCATAGAGTAGTCAGGCCGTGGAATAACCTAGAAAGTGACGTAGTGGAGGCGGGAACCATACATAGTTTTAAGGCGAGGTATGATAAAGTTCATGGGGCAAGGAGAGAGAGGACCTAGTAGCAATCAGCGAAGAGGCGGGGCCAAGAGCTATGACTCGACCCCTGCAACCACAAATAGGTGAGTACACACACACACACACACACACACACACACACACACACACACACACACACACACACATTACATCCAGTTTCTATTGATAAGTGCATTTGAGAGCTAGTATTACAATTACAAACACACATATACACACAAAACACAGACACACACAAAACAAACCCACTCATACTCAAAAATCCCTCCCCCCACACACACATGCACGCGCGCGTAATAATATCTTATTCTTGGATTTGAAAACAATGAACCAGTAAACAAAAGTTTCAATAAGTCATTGATACATTACACCTTCCAAACGTGTGGAAGACATCAGTCATATATAATTAGGAAGAGCCAAAGTAAAGAAATCGTTCATTAATATAACATGTGTGCTTAAAGATATCAACATTAACACTCTACTTCACTAGTGTGAGAGTTAATCACTCACATACACACGCAAATAACTCACACACACATAGGAGAGTACACAGACACACGCACACATTGGAGGGTACACAGACACACGCACACAATACACACACTTTCGATAAGTGATGCATAGCTGGTATGGCAATTTCAACTGGGTCTGCAACGCAGTCGTCAGTAGCTGATAGAACAGGAGCAAGGCTCCTGTTTGATCTCGTTTTGTCAAACAAGGAGATCCTTGTAAATAATTTAGAGATCACTGAAAAGCTTGACACAAGTGATCACGAACATATTACCTGGGAGTACGAGAACAAAGATTTTCGTTCTGCTGATTACAATGGACTGGTGACTGGTGTTATGTGGCTTACGGTTTTATTGACGGTCTTACAAATATGTACGTATGAAAGGCACTTATGCGATTATCTAAACATTATTGAAGATACTCTTCGTCCACCAAGGGCTTCTTCAGCCTAGCACGGAGAACTTTTACAGATAGGTTGGTCAGGACGGATCCTGGCCCGGGTCTACACAGTGTCTGGACAATTAGAGACAGGTAATTTAGGTAGTGGCGGAAGTGATGTAAGACGCGTTGCCAGGATTGATGTGAGGAGGGGATGGGACAGTACCAGGTGATGTCTGTATTTTGCTCTGGAAAATAAATTGTGTTATTATTATGGATATGATGAAGCTCCTTGTGTTCTGAGCTAGAATGTTGCGACAATCGGACACCCTGACGATGGGTTTGACATTCCTGAGGTCTATGACATGTCCACAGGTGATACGATGAATGTAACGAGCATTGCCTTAGTCATCCCAATGACAATCGTAGTGGTTCTCATAGACTAGTGTGATACATCTACAGGCTTTCAAACTTAAAATTTTGTTACATGACCCGAACGGGCTCATGGATACCTTGCCGCTGATTTGATGGTGTGGTCTGTTTTAGAAGCTTCGAGATCCTTAATGATGCTGGAAGACAGGCATGCTATTTAAGTATCGCTCTTTGCAATACAGGTTTATACCGCATGTTCTGAAGGGTTTGGTTAACAGGCAGAACTATCTCCATGCAAAGTTCGAGAATGTCAAGAAATTTTTGAGCAGTTGCAGGAAGGTCTAAGTCATCCGTGACTTTTTGCCGTAAAATGGTAATTACTTAGTTGGTTCATGTTCTTGTTCTTAATTCTGATAATCTTGTTCCTGTCCAGGAGTTCGGAATGTCAAAGGCATGCAAGGCTGACTTTTCACAGCAGCATGAAGTAATGCTTCGCAAATTCTCCTGCAAGTTGGTGTGAGGCGATTTCAGTTTCGAAAGTAATAGATCTTTGATATATTCCTAACTTGTGTGTTTTAGGGAGAGTGTGAACGGGCAGGTCTCGGATTCGCAGGGTAGAAGGTGAAGCAGTTTCTAGTCTTGACTGCAGAGGAAAATTAATGTCACGCAGTTATATATAACTGGTGCACCTGAATTCAGACAAGCTTCGTCAGAGTTAGCCCTGGCCATGAAAGTAATAGAGAGGTATTTTAAGCTCACTACTAATAATTCCTCCTTGAGTACTAAGATAAGAGGATCGGAAGTGAGATACCGAGAAATTATTATATAGAGTCTTGGTCCCCCTCCCAGGTTTCTTATTACCCCATGAAAAAGCCTCTATTTTTGTGGATGATAAACAAGATGGCTCCAGCAGCACTTTTATCAGTATCTGGGTTATCAGGGGCCTTAAAAAACGGCTTCAAGAAAGAATCTTCCAGAGGCGTTCCGGCCTTTGACAGGTTTCACTCAAAGTCTTGTAATTAAAAACTCATAATTTTTTGCATCTCACTTTTTCGTCTTCTTCTGTCTCTATATCTCTCTCTCTTTCCACTCTTATCCTTGTCTTTTCTCTTCCCGGTTATTTTACAGTAAGTTCATGTGATGGTGTTTATTTTCTGTGTGTTTATGGGTGTTATTGGAGTTTGTTTTAAGGGTTAATGCTTGTCAACGTTAGCAGGTGCATGAATGATATACTTTTTAAATCATAAGAGTTCTAAATAACCTGAAAGTTCAGAGTATTCTGCAAATAATAAAAATTATTTCCTACCTTTTATTTCTCACCTATTTTTATTCGCATATTTTTTTTCTTTAAGTACAAGGCAAATAAAAATTAGCGTGGATCTCGCCTTTAGAAGAGAAAATACTGCAAAAATATTCACGCAACTTTTTAAAAAAATTACAGAGAAATTCAGTTTGTACTCTCATATTTATCTCAGTTCCTGAAGCCGCCCCTCTGGTGTCCACCACTGGGTTTTCCCTCCCTTGACTGCACGAGCTGCATCATACCTTTTCAAGCTATGTATGAATTCTACTTCTACCATTTTGCTGTCTAGGTCGTACCAGTTCCTGACTAGTAAGGCTAAAGAAGTATTTCCTAACATCCCTCTGACTCATCTGTTAATAACTTTGTCCTGGTACACCTGAGACCTGCCTCTGTACACCCTGTTATTTATGTACAATTATATCACCATATCCTTATGTCCTCTAATGTCATCAAGTTTAATTACTTTAGTTTCTCTGGGAAAAGTCTCTGCTATACTTCTATAGCGTCTTGGTATGTTTTATCTGATTTTTTATTCTATACTAATGCCTCAGACTTCAAGACGAGCCTAAAAAAAAAATGCTGTATATAGGAGTCGTGAATGACTCCTTGTTAAGGTTCCTGAAAGCTATCCTTGAATTTGTCTGTTTCCCATTTTCAGCAATGGCTATTTGTTGTGAAAATTGTTTAACAGGTGACTGCTGAATTATAACTGACTGGCTCAGGCTGCCAGTTGCTGCTGACGCCACAGATTTTTTTATCGCCTTATTTTCTTATATTTATAGTTATTCCACTGTGGCATGTTATCATTTATTATATTCTATGAATGTAGGAGAATCTAACCTAACCTAACCTAACCTAACCTAACCTAACCTAACCCAACCTAACCTAACCTAATTTAGCCTAACATAACTAATCCAAACCATACTTGGAATTTGCTGCAAACCGTATTTAAAGAATCTGCAATATGCTAATCCCAAGGCTCATCTCTTTCATGGACAAATGCTGCCTTTCTTCCCCGAGTCTGTACTCTGTTTCCAGTCCTCTTTGCTTTTCCTAAGTTTCGTAACTTCTCTTTTGCTAATTTATGGGACAATCAGAAATTAACACATGGAAACCAGCATTTCATATTTTCCAATCTCTTTCCTCCAGCAAAATTCAAATTTTCACCAACACCGACAAAAATCAATGAAAATTTTCTCTAAGAATTGCCAGTATGGGTAAATAAGTTATTTTTACAATGATTTTGAGGGCATACTGATGTTATTTAGATTATTCTAAGATAACCCAAAAATAGTAAAAGAATAACTTAATCCCTGTCACAAGACATTTTTCATTTATTTCACGGAAGCAAATTTATTTATAAAATTGGCCAATTAAGGAAATCACGTCAGCGCTAAAAGTTTGAAGTTGACCAGAAGATGCATCTTCCAGTTACTGCAGCGAAGTCAACAAAATTCCTGCCTATACAACCTAAAACGAAAAATCGTTTCATTAATTTCATAAGATACATTAACCTTTAAATATTATTAAAAGGATGAGCTATTATGACAGCTCTTAAATATTAAGTATTTATGCGAGTTATTTTATATTTTTTTACGCACTTTTGTTAGCCTGCTTTATGAGTTTGTACACTATCTCCCACACTATCTCCCACACTATCTCCCACACTATCTCCCACACTATCTCCCACTCTCTGAGAAGGGGGAGAATTCTGTTGTACTTTTGGTTATCATAATTATTCTCACCATACGTTCATAACCATTACTTAATTTTAGTAAGTACTTATTAAACTGAAAAGGAATCTTAGTATTAAAAACGTGTTAGCTTTAATAATTTGCTTAAAGAAAAATGAAAGTATATATAGATATTTCTATGCAGTTTTGATAAATATCTATACTGATCCTCAGATGCTTGCAGTCATTATCTAAGATTTATTAATTCTGCTGGTTTATCATATTTCTGCTAATCTCAACTTTTTGGGAGCTGCTATCCTGCTGAGTATGGAAAAAAATACTGCATTTTGTATTCTTTCGATCCCTGTTAATTTACAGTATTTCATTTGTTACTACGTATGTTATCCTGTTAGAATGCAACACAGTTGTTTGCAACACTTGAAGGATGATAGGCGTTTGATGAATCTGTGATGTATTGGACTGGAATTTCATCTGATAATTCCAGAAATCAATGATGGAGTTCGTGTAGAGCATTAACTGGAAAATTAATACGTGGGTTGATAACTTGAAGAGGAACACCCCATACACGTCACTATGCAAGTGTAGGTAGAGTCTCAGGTGTGTGCGTCTATATATGTGGAGGATGGAAGGTTACCATACCTCTATACCTGCAGATACGGAGAAATTCAACACACATGACATACAGCACTTATCCCTCCAAAATTCTGTCAAACTTCACACGGCAAAGAATCATTCAGCTGATCGTTTCTATATTTGAAAACCATTATCTATGTATCTAAACCAATTTACATATCTCTTGTGTAGAGAAGAATTCATATCTGAATAAATATTGCAATTTTCTGAGTCATATTGGCATTTCTTTGTCAATATTTACCTGATAGTTAATCGTTTGTGGTGGGTCGTATCCTCGGGAAGGAGACTGAGCACTCCACTGGTAGTGAGAGACGCATCTGGGATATCTGGAGTTTCCTAGGGTATTATCACTCCTGGGATTTGATCATAATAAATCTTCTTCTTGAACATGTAGATCAGCCCTGCAGCGTTTCCGTTCTCATTCACAAACCATTTCTCATAAGCTTATCTTGTTATCTTTGGTCAAACTTGTTCAATTTTGTATTTTTTTGAGAAAGAGAAAAAGAGAGAGAACGAGAGGGATAGAGAACAAGTCTTAGAACGAATGAGAGAGAGAGAGAGAGAGAGAGAGAGAGAGAGAGAGAGAGAGAGAGAGAGAGAGAGAACGGAGTATGAGAGAGGAGAGAGATCGCGAGAGGCAGAACAAGAATGAAAGACACAATGAGAACCAGGAGAGAGAGAGAGAAACAGACAGACAGACAGACAGACAGAGAGAAACAGAATTATATAACATTCTCACTCGGTAGCACAAGCCTTCACTAACTCTTGCTTTTCTTAGCACGGAAATTAAGACGAGATTCAACATTTGAACCGTGTATCAGTGAAAGAACAGGTTGCAAAGTGCATTAAGTAATGCTACTAGAAAAGAGGTACAGTGTTTACAGTGAGGCTGGTTACTAAGGTGGAGTGACGACTCACTGCTCGCCAGCAACACCAACATCAAGAGCAAATGGTCCACTCTTCCTCTGTGCTCATCAAGGTATAGTGAAGTCTCTGCCGCCTCCATCACCAACATCAGGAATGAGGGTCTCGCTCTGCCGCTGAAGTAATCAGACAGGCAGAAAACATATGAAGACTTTTAAGTTAAGGCCGCTATATTTTGGAAGAATATAAACATGTTTTGTATATCTACTTAAAACTGCTGAATACTGAGTTATTTTTGTAAAAATTGGAGGCACGAAGATAATATCTCTAGTTGAGGTTAGATTTCATGACCATTTTTTGTGGTTTGCTATATGGCAGAGACAGATTATTTGTTGTGACGTAATATTTAATACAGCCGTGTATTACTGAATGAGAATTACCCAAAAGAAACGATCAAATTCACTCTAACTTGCTCCTTAGGAGTTTTTCTGCGCAAGTACAGGCGTCACTATACAAGGTTACAGCATACAGATGCTTCCTGGATATAGAATTGAAACCGGATCTTTTTTCATGCATCCCTTTGTAGTTAGATATTACCTTACACTCCAACAGCGCATTAAATCCCATTAACCACATAGTGCATTTCGTATCTTAAACATGCTGCTGGTGGAACTGTAGAATAAAGACCTGTTCGAATCTCCCCCCCCCCAAAAAGTAGAATACAAAGGAAGAAACCAATGTTTTGAAGGAAGTGGAACACTACTGAGATGACAGAGGATCTAAGGGATATGAAGGAACATGATCTGCGGGAAGTGAAGATGTTATACTTCAGTAATGTTAGCAATGATATCTGTGACTAATTTCTTCATCTTGCTCTGTGTTCTGTTTCATCTTGTACTGTGTTCTGTGTTCTGTTTCAAAGTCTTCTAATTTCTCTGATTAATATGATTTCTATCGTACTGATAAAGTCACAGGCGCAACTTCTTCTAAGTAAATATAGCCAAGTTTTGCCACTGTATATTTAATCAAAAGGCCAAGCGACTAGGCCTTAAAAGGGTTAGCAGGTGCATATCTTATAAAGTATTTATAATTTATAGCTCACTTATAACAAGGAACTTTAAGATACTGTTAAAAACTAATACTCTTATTTTCCTTAACAAGATAACTCAACATTTCTTTGAAAAATTTTTCAGCATTTAAGGGATTAAGTTAAAGCAAGGGGGAAGGCTTCATATTTCCGGGTCTTCTGGATCTCCCTGTAGCTGGCGGTTTCATTCCCTTCAGCTTCAGAGTAGGTCACTGCTAGTGTGGCGGCACAGGTGTAGTCCCAGGCAATCTGCTTACCATCCTTCCAGGGTAGAATAGTGGCTCCATCAGGACGCTTTTGACTTCCGTCAGATCTCTGTACTTGGCGTTCCCATTGAGCTGGGCAACGGGCTGTGGCGAGCCTTCTCTTTATGATGTCGTTGACCTCCTCATATCTAGCATACTTCCCTTTTGATGTGTGACACAAAAAGACCATGAAGTCCGAATTGATCACCCGTCGCCCTGCCGCAAATACTCCTATGTTTGGTGAGTATGGGGGCGATTAGGCGAAGAGCAACACCAATTCGAATGGTCTATGAATAGAGTCGAGAGCCCAGAGAGGAAATGAGAACAGCTAAAAGGAAATATCCTGAATGTGGTGCCTTCACCGCTAGGAGACGAGCTTTGTCCTTTCCATGATCGGTTTGTCCCAGTGGAATCTTTTGTGCTCCTTTGGGTGAGCTAGTCTGTTGGAGGAGTCTGCAAGGGTGTCCCACCGCCTGGATTTTTCAGTGAACCTGGGGCCTTGAGCTCCTACGCACTTCTTAAGAGCTTGGCGACAATCTCCTTGATTAGTTTACTGGAAGCCAAACACGAAGACAGAAATGCAGGTAAAGCTACCTGCGTTGCCTTGCGCACCCCTATACCTCCCAGTCGCACTGGGAGGGTTGCCTGATCCCATTGCTGATCTTCCGGTGACAGATTTAGTGTCTTCTTAAAGATTGATCTCAGGAGTGAGTCATATTCATTGAGTGTTGGATTGTCAAAAGAGAGTAAAGAATTCCCAATAAAATGCGTGACTGCAAATATAAAAACATACCACAGTGAGAAAATAAGAAAGAAATCTGAACGCTTTCACGAGTTTACTCACAAATCTTCAAAGGAATATTTGTTAATGGGTTTGTGTGTACATACCTATATGTGCTCATCTATATGTGATTGCTGCTGGCTCCGCGTGTTCGCTGATCGCTTCTAGATCCACTCTCTCGCATTCAAGAGCATTATATTTGTTCTTAAACCTATGCATTGATCCTGCCTCTTCCAGGACACTCTCCAGATAATTCCAGTTTGTGACATTTCTATGGGTGAAGAAATATATCCTAACATCTCTATGACTCATTTGAGTTTCCAACTTCCAGATGTGTCTCTTGTTCCTGTTTCCCTCCCCAAAATATTCTGTCCCTGTTCACCATGTCAATTCCTCTTTGTATTAGTACGTCGTTATCTTATTCCCCCTAGTCCTCGTGTCCTCCAGTTTCATCAGGTTGAGTTCCCTTAAGCTCTTCTTATAGGACGTAACCCTGAGCTCCGGGACTAGTACTGAATGAGACTTTACTTAGACCTCGAAAAACTATTCTTAGATTTGTGAGACGCACATTTGCTGCATCAATTATTCGGTTGATGTGTGCCACAGAGGATGTGTGGGAGTGACAGAGAGAGAGAGAGAGAGAGAGAGAGATAGCTACGTATCCTTAACTTAACCTTATCAAACCCTGTGTAAAACAAAAAGAGAGAGAGAGAGAGAGAGAGAGAGAGAGAGAGAGAGAGAGAGAGAGAGAGAGAGAGAGAGAGAGAGAGAGAGAGAGAGAGAGAGTTTGTGTGTTCGTATTTATTATATGTGTAAGTTTTTGTAACATTATTTTCTTTAAAAAAAATTAAATCATCGTCACTTTTGCGTCTCGTATAACTTGACTCACGAAATCGTAATGACACGATTGTAAACAAACCATACCACGGGTGGGGTTTGATCCCGCGGTCAGAGAGTCTCTGACCGCGGGATCAAACCCCACCCGTGGTATGGTTTATCTCGTATAAGTTGCTAATAAAATGTATCATTTAAGTCATATATTTTCAGACTCTTCCTCTCACCTATGGTTCCATTATTTAAATTTTTAAAACAAAAAACTCAAGTGACTAAAAACTATATAAACTTTTCATATGGTATTATTTTCCACTTTGGAAGCACTGTACACTAATTAATTATTATGCAAAAAAAATAAGGAAGATAACTTGTGTCTCGATAAATTCTCAAAAGATACGATAACTTTTCCTTATATCAAGGCTTTCTGCTATAGTTTAAAATTACTCAAAAAAAAAAAATATTTCTAATATAATGTTTATTTCAACCTTACACAAACATTTCCTTGACATAATAAATGTCATTTTATTATGCAAAATAACAAAGACCTCAAATAAGTCAAATTTTCTTAGTTTATTTTATTGTCCCAAAGGACCATTAAGAAAGTTTCCATTCGTCGTTATATGCTACTACTGGGAAGTCACAAATTACACCATAAACGTCAACTCCTTCATTGTGTTGGCCAGTGTATCCAGGATCCTGGAGCTAGCTACTGTGGAGCTCACCACTGTGGAGCTGGCCACTGTGGAGCTCACCAATATGAAGCTGGCCACGGTGCAACTGGCCTCGGTAGAACTGGCCACGATGGAGCTGGCCACGGTGGAGCTGGCTACAACGTCACTGTACTTAGTTAGAGAGAGCTACGTGTAACACTGAACGATCGCTGGTGTAACGTTGTTATTATTTAAATTTTTTTTTAACACACCGATCATCTCCCACCAACATAAAGCGACCCAAAACAAGAAACACAGTCACCAATACTCTTTCAATAGCTATCGTCAGAAGAGTGCAGAAATTATAATTCATACGACATTCTGAGCTGCGGTGTCTCCACCTCTCCTTCAGAGTGAAGACACTGCATTACCCACCTCCAAGACTCAAGTCAGGCTAACTGATTTCATTGAGGGTAACGTACTTTGTTCAGTTCACACAGGACTGGGCATGGGAACGCAGGATCGAGTCCTGGCCAAGCCTCGGTGGGATACGGCCGGTGTGTTGAATATGAAATATGAAGAAATATGAATGTGAGAGTATAGTTTTACCAACGCTCTTATATGGGTGTGAAGCATGGGTGATGAATGTTGCAGTGAGGAGAAGGCTGGAGGCAGTGGAGATCTCATGTCTGAGGGCAATGTGTGGTGTGAATATAATGCAGAGAATTCGTAGTTTGGAAGTTAGGAGGAGGTGAAATATTGCCAAAACTGTTGTCCAGAGGGCTGAGGAGGGGTTATTGAGATGGTTTGGACATGTAGAGAGCATGGAACAAAATAGAATGACTTTGAGAGTATATAAAACTGTAGTGGAGGGAAGGTGGGATAGGGGTTGGCCTAGGAAATTTTGGAGGCAGGGGATAAAGGAGGTTTTGTGTGCGAGGGGCTTGGACTTTCAGCAAGCGTGCATGAGCGTGTTAGACAGGAGCAAATGGAGACAAATGGTTTTTTATACTTGACGAGCTGTTGGAGTGCGAACAAAGTAACATTTATGAAGGGATTGAGTCCTGGAGTCTGCACTCTGAAGGAGGGGTGTTAATGTTCCAGTCTTATAAACTGTAGTGTACAGCAACCCTCTGGCAAGACAGTGATGGAGTGAATGATGATGAAAGTTTTTCTTTTCTTTTTCGGGCCACCCTGCCTTGGTGAGAATCGGCCGATGTGTTAATATATATATATATATATATATATATATATATATATATATATATATATATATATATATATATATATATATATATATATGTAATGTGTGTGTTAATGTGTATTTGCATATTGCTATTCTAGAGATCTGTTTTTTTTATAACTGACCACTGAAATACCCTCCAGGTACAGCATAATCACTCACAGTTTCACTGGTTCCAATTTCGACTCTCAAGGAGTAATGTTAATAATGTTATTGATATAAGGAGATTCACCTATCCTCCTATAACTACACCTTTGAAAGTTAAAAGACAGCCGATTCTCTTCCGTATGTTTGATTTTTTTCCCATCACACAAGTAAGGCCAAGCTCTCATAACCATATCTAACTTTCCCCTTTATTTTCCAAAATCCACATTTTTAAGACCCTCCCAGTTTGTCCAAAAGTCAACCTCATCAAAATCTTTAGAGAATCCCTTGATATCTTTAGCAGTTGTTGAGTGGGAAAAATGGCAATCGTCAATTCTTTACTAATCATGTTGGGTTAAAGAAGAGAACACTACTTCTCATTATCTAACACATCATCCTAGATGTATACTCTTAATTTTACGTTCAACAGAGAAATGTCAGTATAAAGAATAATTTACACATTTTGCTTCATTTCCTGTAGCTGAATTAGTTGGTTGATATGCATGTTAGAAATATTCAGAATTTGTGTCGGTACCGTGTGATCTAAAAGAATTCTTATTGTATAATTTATGAGAATTTTTATTAATATTATTATACTAGTTCTGCCTGAATGGTTTTATATTCCTGACGGTATTTTCCTCTTTCTCTTCCATAATAACATTAAGCATAGAAATTTGCTCATGAATACAGTTTTTTTTTTTTTGATTCAGAATACTTATTAAACTTTAATTTCCTTTCAAAAGTACAAAGCTGAATTACTTTAATGATCACAAACACATCAATATATAAAAACTAAAAGTTCTTTTATATATTGATCTAAGTGAACAAGGTTGTATAGTCGAAGTTGACTAATATGATCATTATGCCTATTATTAAACTCAAAATTATTCTTTAGGTATTGTAACTGTACAGAGTGTAGGACTAAGAAAGCTGAATGTAGCATGAGTTGTTTCTTCTGCAGATGATGCTGTTGTGGACAGTTACTGAGGGAAGCAGATTTTCTACAGCTACACAAGAAGTGCTCAATAGGAGCCATCAATCTGCTGGGGATTTAAGAAGGAATGACAGTCATTCATGGTTCCAGGGCAGGTACAATCAGGAGTACCCGCATGACAGCCTTCACGAGCTCATGAAGGCGGGGACAAGGAAACGGTACATCCTGAGCGACTATCAAGACTTCAGTTTATCCGAAGCGCAACATACGTTGTATAAAGAATATGATAATAGAGTTTCACATCCTGGGGCGACAGTACTGCTCCCCAGGTCCCGTGAGGAGAGGGAAGAAGACTTAACCAGGCGTAATAGAGGAGGTGGCAAGCAAAACAAATCGGATGCTATCCAGGTAGATGGTGAAGCAGTGCTGATAACTCCATCTGCTGTCGTTGACATCGGAGCACCAGATACCGCCACTGAAGAAGCAGAAGATAACACAGTCACAGAAGACGTAAACCTTCAAATAAGACAAATCTTCAACGCTGAGGACCTGCAGAAGGCAGGCCGACCTCTGTGCAGGTCCAGGGTAATTGCATAAATTAATTTACATTGTTTTTCAGTCTCTATACTCTTGATATATAACGTAATCCATGTTACCCACATCGTTTATCATTTTTCTCCTATATAACCAGTGTTGTCCGTCTGTGTCTTGATAGATATCAGACAGATTTCAACACTTTAATTATGATACATATCCAATGTGAGAGAATGTGACATGGAAACACAGCTAGCTTTTGTTCCAACTATTTAACAATATAGAATAGGACAGCACCACTTTTCTGAAGTATCAGATTCTGTTACATGTAAACAACTATTTTAAGTGGTTTTTGGGTAGAAGGTTGTGGGTATTGGATTTGTCTTGTGTGGCTCTCCACCCCTCTCGCTAGTCTAATGCCTTTCCCCCCTTTTTTATGTCCCTCTCTCTCTCTCTTATCCTAAATTCTAAAAAAAGCTGGCTCCATGGGATGAGGGCTGTGAAGGGTGTGGGTGAGTGGGTGGGTGTTTGCCTGTCTGTCTGCCTGTCTGTCTCTTTCTCTCCCTCTCTCTCATCAATACATGTATACTAAGAGCCTCTCATATCTCCTACCACCTCAGGAGAACTACTTGCCTCCGGAGTTCTTCTCGGCCGACTCGTGTGCCCTGTGTTATGGTTATCTGCAAAATAAGGATTTCTTTCATACCAAGTGGCTTGCCACGGACCTTCTCAAGACGATGACGGAGGGAGGCAGATCCTACGTCTATAGTGTCACCGTCTTGTTCAACCCGAAGAACATCTCTCAGGTGGTGAGTGAGAATTCAGCTGGGACTTACAGGGAAAGAGGGAAGAAGATAGAAGGATACGAGTAACATATCTATAACACATTTGATTCTTTCATTTTATTGCACTGAGACGTCCCCGTACAAAGATCTTAAACTGTGGCACTTGATGCTAGAGAAGTGGTTGGTTTGTGCTCTGTTGTAATGTGACTGGATGCTGGAGTGATTACGTTTGCGTGGTTAACAGTTGCTAGCCAGTCAGTTTGTCAGAGCAGCTGTAGAATGCTCTGAAAATGAATTACGCTGGAAGATATTGGAGTACTTTAGGCCAGAAGAAATTCAGTCGTATGGTAAATTGGAAAGTCACCAATCAGGGAACAGTTGAAAAAGGTTAAAAGTTAGAGAAGAGAAAACAGTGATATTGAGAGCGTCCATTGAAGTATGATAGAAAAGTGAGATACTGAAAGAGCTCAATGTTGTATCGTGAAAGTGATTTAGATATACAGTGTACTGTGATATACCTATGACCTGTCTCGAGGACTTTTCTACCACAGCTGCAGAGCCAGAGACCAAGCTTCCTCGTTCATTACTTGTTCAACCAAGCTGTATCGGTTAGGGGCTGACACAGCTACCGCAGCCTGACTCATGTCAGGTAAAATGACACATGTGCAACTGTGACATTTTATTATGGCAACGTTTCGCTCTCCAGGCTACGCCAGTGCCATCACTGACAGTTTGTGCGTGTGTGTGTGTGTGTGTGTGTGTGTGTGTGTGTGTGTGTGTGTGTGTGTGTGTGTGTGTGTGTGCGTGTGGCTAAATTGAATTACATACATAAAGAATTACATAAAATATCCTAAACTTTAATCTAATTTGCTATTTGAACGGCATTTTATGAAAAAAAAAAAAATGTTCCACATCTCAATATTCTTTTAACCGAAAAATCTTCCGTGTTTAATATTTTTCACGTTTTTTTTTTTTTTTTTTTACTATTGAAGCATTTTTATATTGCGGTAGCAACGACCATCAGTTACTAGTGACACCAGTAACCACAACCTGTTAATGAGACCATCAACCACCATTACCTAATGTTGCCACCAGCAACCACAAACTGTGAAGATCAAGAACCAGAAACCACAACCTGCATACACCGAGAACCAAAAATCACAACTTGCAAAGACCAAGAGCCACGAACTACAACCTGTAAAAAACCAAGAACCAGCAACCACACCTTCAAAGACTAAGAACCAGCAACCACAACATGCAAAGACTAAAAACCAGGTTCAAGACTCTAAACATCGTGTACGTCAAGCCCATACTGGAGTATGCAACACCAGTTTGTAACTCACACCTGGTTAATCACGTCAAGAAACTAGAGAAAGTGCAAAGGTTTGCAACAAGACGTCTTAGGGGAATTTCCTACGAAGAAAGGCTAAGGGAAATCGGCCTGACGGCACTGGAGGACAGGAGGGTTAGTGGAAACATGATAACGAAATACAAAATACTGCGAGAAATTGACAAGGTAGACAAAGACAGGATGTTCCAGAGATGAGACACAGAAACAAAGAGTCACAATTGGAAGCTGAAGACTCATATGAGTCAAAGAGATGTTAGGAGGTATTTCTTTAGTCATAAAGTTGTCCGGAAGTGGAATAGTCTGGCAAGTGACGTAGTGGAGGCAGGAACCATACATAGTTTTAAGACGAGGTATGATAAAGCTCATGGAGCAGGGAGAAAGAAGACCTAGTAGCGATCAGTGAAGAGGTGGGGCCAGGAGCTATGTCTCGACTCCTGCAACCACAAATAGATGAGTACAAATAGGTGAGTACACACACACATCTAAGGAAGGAGTCATTCACGACACTGTACACCGTGTAAGTCAGGCCCACGTTGGAGTATGAAGCACCAGTATGGAATCCACACCTGGTCAAACACATTAAGAAATTATTGAAAGTGCAAATGTTTGCAGCAAGACTAGTCACGAACTGAGGGGGTTTGTCCTACGAGGAGAGGTTAACGAAACTCAACCTGACAATACTGGAAGACAGGAGGGATAGGGGGACATACCTGGAGTATACCTGAAGAGGGGTTCGGCAGTCAACGCCTCCACAGCCCGGTCCGAAACTAGGCCTCGTGGTGGATCAGGGTCTGATCGATCAGGCTATTACTGCTGGCCTCACATAAATCGACGTACGAACCACAGTCTGGCTGATCAAGTACACTAACTTTAGGTGCCTGTCCAGCACCTTCTTGATGACAGCCAGGGGTCTTTTGGTAATCCCCTTATACTGGGAGGCAGTTGAACAGTCTTGGGCCCCTGACACTTATTGTGTTGACTTTTGCTTTCGTATGGAGTGATTTTCGTGTGCAAGTTTGGTACTAATCCCTCTAGGATTTTCCGTGTGTATATTATCGTGTATCTTTCTCGCCTGCGTTCCAGGGAATACAGATCAAGGGATTTCAACCGTTCCCAATAATTTAGGTGCTTTATCGTATTTATGTGTGTCGTGAAAGTTCTCTCTACATTCTCTAGGACAGCAATTTCGAATGCCTTGATGGGAGCAATTAGTGTACAGCAGTATACCAGCCTAGAGAGAACAAGCAATTTGAAGAGAATAATCATGGGCTTGACATGATAACATGAAATACTGAGATGAATTGACAGGATGGATATGGACAGAATGCTTCAGAGATGTGACACACAGTTGAAAACTCAGATGAGTCACAGGGATGTTAGGAAATATTTGTTCATCCATAGAGTTGTCAGAAAGTGGAACAATTTGGAGAGTGATGTAGTGAAGGCAGGATTCTTACGCTTTAAGAAGAAGTATTAAAAGCTTATGGAAAAGAGAGAGAGTAGACCTAGTAGCGACCAGTGAAGAGGAAGGAGCCAGGAACTATGACTCGACCACTGCAACCACAATTAGGTGAGTGCAGTTAGGTGAGTACACACACACACAAAGTCACAAAGACACACACACACACACACACACACACACACACACACACACAAACACACAAAGACACACACACACACACACACACACACACACACACACACACACACACACACACAGTCAGCAGACGTGGGTGACAAGGCTCCGAGAACTTTAGTGTTTCTAAGGCATGCAGTATCTGCTAGCAGTAATCAGTGGTAGTGACAACGTCAGTGAACAATACTACGAGTGATAACCAGAGTTATTAGTTAAAAAAAAGTCGAGGGGAAGCCTGAAATCTTTAATATTTCAAAGTGTCAAACCGTTAGTGGCTAGTAAGCTTCTGTTGCTACACAGATTCAAATATACAAAGATTCAAGTGAGTGTGGAAGCGGGTGTTCAAGAATTTCGAGAGACTGGATAACAAGTGAAATGTGGGGCACCATACAGTGAGAGTGAAAAGGCTAATAAGCAAAAGTAGAAAGGAAAAAATAAAATATATAACAAGGGAAGGTGGCAGTAGGCCTGCTGAAGCAGTGACGTCACAACAGTTGTGTCACATTATACATATAAAGTGTAACACCGAATGTGAAGTGTATTCTATAAGTGAAGTGTATTCTATCATAAGTGAAATCTCTTGAGGGGCACGGGATGTATGAGCATATATGGTTATAAACATCATGGGTGAAGAATTTTCAAAATAGTGATAGAAGGCGTATGTATGACGACTACGTCATCAGCATCTGGCAACTTGTCATCGCACCACTGCCAGCGCAAGTATCACTCACCTGTTGGGGTTGTTGTGGGGTTCTGAATCCTGGCCTTGTGTCACTGTAGATACTGGTCACTCACTCCTGCAAGCTATTACCAGAATTAGAGCAGAAATAGCATAGATAAGGTGAAGACAGTGTTGACTAGCGAGGGGAAGCCTGGCGAGGGTGATGTCAGACACTCCTAGAAGCTGAGACAAGCTAAATTTTACAACCTAGTTACTTTCTGTGTTTTATAAGTAGAAGTTATAAGTGCTAGAATCACTGTTGGTAGTTTTAGAAATACTGTACTGGTATTACTACTGATATTTATTAGCAGTATGAATACTTAGAAGCGGGGGCACACATACATACACACGCACACACACACACAAATCCCTCCCTCTCTTTCTCTCTCTCTTTACCCATCTCTCTCTACCTATCTCTCAGTACCTGTTTCTCTCTCTACCTCTACCTATCTCTCTCCCTCTCTACCTATCTCTCTCACTACCTCTATCTATACCTCTCTCTACCTATACCTCTCTCTACCTATACCTCTCTACCTATACCTCTCTCTACCTATCTCTCTCTACCTATATCTCTCACTACCTATCTCTCTACCTATCTCTCCCTTTGCCTATCTCTCTCTCTTCCCTCTCCCAACTCTCCGTTCTCCCATCTCTCCCCTATAACATCTCTTCCCTCTAACACCCCCATCTAACGTCTCTTCCCCTCTAACATCTCTACCCCTCTCACTATCTCTCCCCTCTCCCATTTCCCATCTCTCTCTCTCTCTCCCCTCTATCTCCCCCTATCCCTCTCTCCCCTCTCTCTCTTCCATCTTCCCCTCTCTCCCCCTTCTACCCTGTCTCTCCCCCTCTCTCTCCCCTCTCTTTGCCTCTTCTCTCTCTCTCCCCTCTTTTCTCTCTCTCTCTCTCTCTCTCTCTCTCTCTCTCTCTCTCTCTCTCTCTCTCTCTCTCCCCTCCCTTTTCCCTTCTCACTCTTCCCCTCTCTCCCTTTTCCCTTCTCACTCTCTGCCTCTCTCCTACCTTCCCCTTCTCTTTCTCTCTCTCTCTCTCTCTTTTCTCTTAAAAAAAATGGTGGGGACTCGCAGGAACCAGGGATCAGATGAGAATGGTTCTGGTAGGGAGGAATGGATGGAGGAGCAGTGGAAAAGGATGGAACAAGAGTGGGAGAGAAAATCAGGAGAGCTTTCTGAAAAAATGGAGACAGAGCTTTCTGTGAAATTAGAAGAGAGGTTGGAGAAGGAGAAGAAGAATTGGGAGGCACAAGCCGAAACTGCAATAACTAGGATAAGGGTCCTAGAAGATGAGGTAAACAGGCTGAAGCAAGTTACATGGGCATTGACCAGAGAAGACACAGCATATGAAGCTGAGAGGCCGAAAAGGAAGGAGGGAGATATGAATTATGCTAAGGCCATATCAACCTGCCAAGAAGGGCCAAGGAGTGAACGGGGAGAGCAGCTGGGTGCAGGCGGAGAGGGGGTTAGGTCAAATGCAGAGGCACAACAATGCTACCAAGAGCCACTGGAAAAACCAAGGGAGAAAATGACCATGTACAGACAGGAACCAGAGTCACAGAGGGAGAGGCAATGGGAGGAGGAAAGGGCTAAATCAGTGTTTATCCACAGGTTTCAGGAGAGAGAGGAAAGGACACACACTGAAAGACTGCAGGCAGAAAGAAAGGAGATTGAGAACATCATCAAGGAAATAGGTGAAGAAGACATGGACGAGATTGTAAATTTTCAGAGAATAGGGGGGTACTCCAAGGGGAGAAAACGACCGATCAAGCTGATTCTCAGGACAGAATCAGTATGGAACAGGATCCTCCAAGAGAAACCGCGGTTGAAATACTCAGAAAAGTACATGAGGGTGTTCCTAGACAGAGACAGAACACAAACAGAACGACAGCAGCTGAGGGAGAAGACAAAAATGCGAAAGGAGCTATGAAAGGAGACAAGGTTGGAACCAGCAGAGGTCAATCAGAGCAGAACAGAGCAGCAAGTGCAAGCACACACAGAACTATCCTCAGAACACCATCCCAACACAAACTACAATCCACCCTCACAGGCCCCCCAAACCACAGTGTTGGAAGGGAAACTGAAGGTATGGTACACAAACGCTGATGGAATAACAAATACGTGGGAGGAGTGGCACGAAAGAGTCAAAGAGGCATCACCGGGCATCATAGCTCTCACAGAAACCAAGCTAACAGGTATGATAACAGATGCCATATTTCCAACGGAATACCAGATCCTGAGGAAAGACAGAGGTAACAAAGGGGGGGAGAAGGAGTGGCACTGTTGATCAAAAACCAATGGAATTTTGATGAGTTGGAGAGAGGAGACAGCGGAGAAGCAAGCGATTACATAGCTGGAACACTTCACTCTGGAGGTCCCAAGGTGGTAATTGCAGTGATGTATAACCCACCACAGAACAGCAGGAGGCCAAGGCAAGAGTATGACGAGAGCAATAGAGCGATGGTTGACACACTGGCTGCAGTGGCCAGAAGAGCTCATGCAAGCAGGGCAAAGCTCCTGATCATGGGCGACTTTAACCACATGGAGATCGACTGGGAGAACTTGGAGCCACATGGGGGCCAAGACACATGAAGGGCTAAAATGATGGAGGTGGTACTGGAAAACTTCATGCACCAACACGTAAGGGACACTACAAGAGAGAGAGGAGAGGATGAACCAGCAAGACTGGACCTAGTATTCACCTTGAGTAGTGCAGATATTGAGGACATCACATATGAAAGACCCCTTGGGGCCAGCGATCATGTGGTTTTAAGCTTCGAATACACAGTAGAGCTACAAGTGGAGGGGGAAGCAGGAAGGCCAGGACAAATGAAGACAAACTACAAGAAAGGGGACTACACGGGAACGAGGAACTTCCTGAACGGGGTTCAGTGGGACAGAGAATTGGCAGGGAAGTCAGTTAATGAGATGATGGAATATGTAGCAACAATGTGCAAGGAGGCTGAGGAGAGGTTTATACCCAAAGGTAACAGGACTAATGAAAAAGCCAGGATGAGCCCATGGTTCACCCAACGGTGCAGGGAGGCAAAAACCAAGTGTGCTAGGGAATGGAAGAAATATAGAAGGCAAAGGACCCAGGAGAATAAGGAGAGCAGTCGTAGAGCCAGAAATGAATATGCACTGATAAGAAGGGAGGCCCAACGACAATATGAAAATGACATAGCAGCGAAAGCCAAATCTGACCCAAAACTGTTATACAGCCACATCAGGAGGAAAACAACAGTCAAGGACCAGGTAATCAGGATAAGGAAGGAAGGAGGAGAGACAACAAGAAATGACCATGAAGTGAGGAACTCAACAAGAGATTTAAAGAAGTGTCACAGAGGAGACAGAAGGGGCTCCAGAAAGACAGAGAGGTGGGGTACCCCACCAAGTGCTGGACACAGTACACACAACCAAGGAAGAAGTGAAGAGGCTTCTGAGTGAGATAGATACCTCAAAGGCAATGGGGCCGGATAACATCTCTCCATGGGCCCTGAGAGAGGGAGCAGAGGCGCTATGTGTACCCCTAACAACAAAATTCAATACATCTATCGAAACAGGGAGATTGCCTGAGGCATGGAAGACAGCAAATGTAGTCCCAATCTTTAAAAAAGGAGACAGACATGAAGCACTAAACTACAGACCAGTGTCACTAACATGTATAGTATGCAAAGTCATGGAGAAGATTATCAGGAGAAGAGTAGTGGAACACCTAGAAAGGAATGATCTCATCAACAGCAGCCAACATGGTTTCAGGGACGGGAAATCTTGTGTCACAAACCTACTGGGGTTCTATGACATGGTGACAGCAGTAAGACAAGAGAGAGAGGGGTGGGTGGATTACATTTTCTTGGACTGCAAGAAGGCGTTTGACACAGTTCCACACAAGAGATTAGTGGAAAAACTGGAGGGCCAAGCAGGGATAACAGGGAAGGCACTACAATGGATCAGGGAATACTTGTCAGGAAGACAGCAGCGAGTCATGGTACGTGGCGAGGTGTCAGAGTGGGCACCTGTGACCAGCGGGGTCCCACAGGGGTCAATCCTAGGACAGTGCTGTTTCTGGTATTTGTGAACGACATGACGGAAGGAATAGAATCTGAAGTGTCCCTGTTTGCAGATGACGTGAAGTTGATGAGAAGAATTCATTCGATCGAAGACCAGGCAGAACTACAAAGGGATCTGGACAGGCTGCAGACCTGGTCCAGCAATTGGCTTCTGGAGTTCAACCCCACCAAGTGCAAAGTCATGAAGATTGGGGAAGGGCAAAGAAGACCGCAGACGGAATACAGTCTAGGGGGCCAGAGACTACAAACCTCGCTCAAGGAAAAAGATCTTGGGGTGAGTTTAGCACCAGGCACATCTCCTGAAGCGCACATCAACCAAATAACTGCTGCAGCATATGGGCGCCTAGCTAACCTCAGAACAGCATTCCGACATCTTAATAAGGAATCGTTCAGGACCCTGTACACCGTGTACGTTAGGCCCATATTGGAGTATGCGGCACCAGTTTGGAACCCACACCTAGCCAAGCACGTAAAGAAACTAGAGAAAGTGCAAAGGTTTGCAACAAGACTAGTCCCAGAGCTAAAAGGTATGTCCTACGAGGAGAGGTAAAGAGAAATCAACCTGACGACACTGGAGGACAGGAGAGATAGGGGGGACATGATAACGACATACAAAATACTGAGGAATTGACAAGGTAGACAAAGACAGGATGTTCCAGAGATGGGACACAGCAACAAGGGGACACAGTTGGAAGTTGAAGACACAGATGAATCACAGGGATGTTAGGAAGTATTTCTTCAGCCACAGAGTAGTTAGCAAGTGGAATAGTTTGGGAAGCGATGTAGGGGAGGGAGGATCCATACATAGCTTTAAGCAGAGGTATGATAAAGCTCACGGTTCAGGGAGAGTGACCTAGTAGCGATCAGTGAAGAGGCGGGGCCAGGAGCTTGGACTCGACCCCTGCAACCTCAACTAGGTGAGGTGAGTACAGGGAACAGAAAAAAAGACGAGGGGAAACAAACCCTTTGCGGGGCCAGGAGCTGTGACTCGACCCCTGCAACCACAACTAGGTGAGTACACACACACACACTCACACACACAAACACACAGGGAACAGAAGAAAAGACGAGGGGAAACAAACCCTTTGCGGGCCAGGAGCTATGACTCGACCCCTGCAACCACATATAGGTGAGTACATATAGGTGAGTACACCCACGCCCACACACACACACACACACACACACACACACACACACACACACACAGGAAACAGAAGAAAGAAACGAGGGGAAACTAACCCTTTGCAGATACACTCTCGGGCAACCATGAGGTACAGATTATAAGGGGAATTGCTCAAAACAAACACAGAGATCTGGAGATAAAGGAGATGGGAGGAAGAGAAACAGGTGATTGAAAGTATTATTATTAAACCTGCAGGTAGGGAGACCGGTGAGAACCAGGTCACAAATTATCAGACTTAAAAAATACTCATGGCGGAAAATATGCCAAGTTAAACTGACACACACAACAAAAATGGCACAAGACACGATCATGCAAAATGAAATCTCGACCGAAGTATTCAGAAAAATATCAATGATCAGGACAGAACAATAATGGAGTGGGAAGTACTGAGAGAGAGAGAGAGAGAGAGAGAGAGAGAGAGAGAGAGAGAGAGAGAGTACAAACAAACGTGCCAGAGGCTGGAAGAAGAGCAAGGAAATGCGTCGTCTGGTGTGGAAGCTCATTGCTGCTTGGAGTAACGTCATGTATGCTCACACATATCCCTATTATTCACTGCTTCTTCACGCTCCTCACCGGGCCATTTACTGTCATTTTGTCCGCTAATATAGTCAAGAAATAGCACCTCTGAAATATATTTGCAACATCTGCCACATTGCTTCTCTATCCACCATATCTTATGCATTTTCTAAATCCATAAATGCAATAGAAGTTCCTTATTTACATCTAAATATTAATATTTTATATACTTCAGAGTAAACACTTGGTCTACACATTCCTTACTCTTCCTGAACCCTCCGTTTTTCTTTGCAATCTTACTCCACGTTTTATGTTACCTCTTTCAATAATAATTCTACATTATAATGTACCTGGTACACGTTTTCCATTTAAAAAACTTAATTGTACATGCCTTTTGATATTTCTTACATATACACTTCCCGCCTTTCATGCGTTTATTGAACAAATATGCCAACCAGCCAAACCACTTCAAAACTACATCCCTACCTGCCTTTAACGTTTTTGTTTTGATCCTGTTAAACTAAGCTGCTTTACTCACTTTCATTCTACCCACTGCTTCACGCACTCCCCCCCCCCCCCTACACTCACATCTGGCTCTTCCTCACTCCCACAAGATGTTATACTCCCTGACCAGTGCATTTAGCAACTCCTCAGAATATTCCCTTTATCTTAAGAGTACATGCACCTACCCTGATAATGACTACCCTCTCTTTTTTTAGCTGCTAAATCCATTTATTCTCGAGGCTTTTCTCAAATTATCAATCTCATTCATTTTAATTCTCACAGGAAAATTTGTTGGTGGAGCCTCACCTACTCTCTCACGGTTCTCCTACTCCACTCCCTCACTCCTGTTTTAACCCATCTTTTATTCCACACTCAATGCAACCTCTGAATATTACTTCTCTATTGTTAAAACATCTTATATGCTTACTTTTTCTTACTTAACATCCCATTTTTTTGATCTCATCATTACTTTACCAAATGCGTCTCCTCCCACCCGCACCCGTTCTTTTATACCCACCAACCTCTGCTGCCCACTCTAACACTGCATTCTTAAATCTTAATTTCCTTGTCTTTTAATATATTAACATTCTTTTCACCCTTACCCACTGTTGACATTCTCCTTGCATCCACTCTACCTCTTACTCTCAATGCAGTTTCAACTGAATGACGTAACATCTGTCGCTTCTCTTAAAAGTTCAAGAACTCTACTCATTCATTAATTCGAGATTAGTTGTAATAGACAACTGTCAATGAATAAACAGGAGAATGGTTGGGGATGCTCATCGTCGTCCTGAATGGTTTGAGTAATCTATACTAGAACAAGTTGCTGTTATTATGCACTGTGTCGTATCTTGTGTGTATATTTATCCCGTTTTTTCTCTTACAAATTGCATTAACCATGACCAAAACTCTTTGTGTATACAGTTGGATTAGAGCTACGGCCAATTATCACTTACCGGTGGCACTTCAAACTATTCCTTCTGATGAAAGTTAATAACGAAACTAAGTCGTGAATAAATTATGCTTCAAGCAGCAGTGCTGGTTGAGTCTGGGCACTACCGTCTTGTACGTATATGGTAAGAATACGTCTAGAATACGACAAAGAACAATCACTTGCCTGCTTGTGACATGAAATCACTACTTGGTAGCAAGACAAGTGCACTCTTTGTACTTCCGGGACTGACAGTCGTTCATTGTTGATTACTGGTCTGTAAGATGAGAAATGGTAATTGAAAAGCACTGTTCATCAATATACTCTTATTTGTGCTGGGGTGTGAAGTTCGATTCCTCCCTCAGCAGGGAAGATCGTAATCCAACTTCCTTCTGACAATAAATTATTGAAAAAAAAGATAAGAAAAATCAGCATAAATCAATGAAACGGGTTTAATGCCAAAATTTAGACAAAAAATTATCAAACACTAGTTACCCAATAAAATTTAAAATACAGACACACAAGATATGAAACATTCTTTGAAAAATAAAGTGAAAGAACTTACTCTAAGGACATTAGAACGTTAACACACGTGAAATAGTGAAGGAGAGTCTAGAATACCTCCAGTGACGGAAGTAACCTTGTCAGCCAGAGAGCTCTCGATCACACATTACCCTCCAGCAGAGTAAGAGGTGAAACTTTAGCTTAAGCGGAACGTCGGTTCCCCTGTCTTCTAATAATGTTACGTTTTTCCTGCAATCTACCTTGACCATAATTACTATAGCATTTGCTTTGTCTGCCTTCGTAAGGTGAAGTCCAGGATCTTTCCTTAATTCACGGTATAACTTAACAAATCCAATACAATTGTCCTCGAGGATTTGTTAAGTTATACCATGAATTAAGGAAAGATCCTAGACTTCACCTTACGAAAGCAGACAAAATAAGTGCTATAGTAATTATGGACAAGCTAGATTATAAGGGAAAAATAAACTTGATATTAGGAGACTGGAGCTCACGCGCCTCTTAAGTGACAGGTTGACTCGAAGTTTTCAAAGCTTGGAATCATCAACAACACACTCCTGATGTATCTAATTTTGTTAAAAAAAATATATATATATTTGATAGGTATTAGTCTGAGCAACAAATGAAGACTGTACATAAACACTGGTGATGGAGAATATTAACATTCTACTGAACAAGGAATGAGGCAACTTATGTGAACAGATTGTCAAGTAGTTTAGCGTAACTTCAAGCTGTACAGACAACTTGATCCACCAGCGGTGAAATGCCTCTCATATGTTAAACATCACGCACACCAAGACAGGTGAAGCAGTAATTCCCTAAATATATCAAAACATAGGCCTGGTAGGCCTACCTGCTGCGTACTACATGTGATCCAATCTGAAGCACGAAGTCTGATGGGGAGAAAGACAGCAGTAAATTCTCACACAGGTGACCGAAGGCGATTGAAAATAAAGTGAGAAACAATAAAATATTTTAGGTTACGTTGAGACACAAGGCTCAAAAATAAAGGCATGTAACATCTGTGAGAAGAGATGACCCAACAGTAGAAGATATAACTTACTCCTTGCATAACCCCAGCCTCCAGGAACCTCGATAAACGCAACAAGAATACAGCAGAGAATCCGAAGAGGCATCTCCAATTTATCTCTCATCGGAAGAAACTTTGTTTAGTAAATTTACGGAAATCGATGTGCTTAATAAAACTTACACGACCTAAAATCAAGAGTAGATTAATTTGAGGAAAAGATAACATAGACGCTAAAATTTAAAGACGACCAGATAATGCAATGTCCAGTTATTGCATGGGATTCAACGAAATTTGCACACGTAGATCAGTCATTGAAGGATGATGTTCAGAATTGTTTTATTTCAATCAGGGGTAGGATAAATTCGGTTCCTTGGATCAAGATCCGCACACTAGCACTAAGACACCAAGCTATGAGTTAATGAACAATAATAATTACATAATATTCTATTTCGAGATTAAAGTGGAAAATGGCTCATGTATATATATATATATATATATATATATATATATATATATATATATATATATATATATATATATATATATATATATATATAGAACATCAGCTTCTAAGTAAAAATCTTTCGAAAATACTCCCTTTTAGGCCTCGATAAACTTGTGAAAGCTGAAAAAACATCAAAATATTTATCATTTCATTTTCCTGATCTATTATACTTAAAATTCTTTATAATTCTTAAAGGAGGTAAAATCGATTCAGTGTTTTTTAAGATAGTCTAATTTCATATATTTTTTTTTAAACTGTCATCCTTTGGTTATTACAAGCAAATCAATTGATTAATAAAAACTTAACTATACAAAGTTCAAACCGAGCGCTAAGCTTTCCTTTAATATAGCCTATCAATAATGACTTTAAAGCCTATCAGAAAAAGGCACTTTCCAGTAACTGATCCGCAACACCTAATCGGTATTTTTAACAATGTTGATGAACTTTTAGTTTTAGTCAACATAGTCAAAACTTCTTTGATGTCAACCTTCTTATGGACTGCATCAGCATTTTTAAATTCTTGAAAGGAAATCAATACTACTGTTAATTTAATACCGTTAAAAACAGGGACTTATAGACCAATAACAACACTAATTTTTCGTTCTGGAAATCATACCAAGGCTGAAAATTTGAAGGTAATCATAAGAGGCATTTTCCAGTTAACGCACTAGTCCTACCAGTTCTAATTATTTAACTAACTGAGTATAATAATTTTGGCCGCATACAAACTAAACTCGCTGCTTAATATCCTGTAATGCATCAGCTATTAAAGATTGAAGCTAGTCCAGTGATGTATATTCAAATATTTTAATGTGATTTAAGGGAATAAGAATTTCACTTAATTTTTCTCATAAAATTGACAAATACATACACGTGCACACTTCATTTTCACTCACGAGCGTCGAAGTGACGGGTCTCTTTTTTAATGTTTGGAGTCAGGTAGCGAAGGCAAAGGAATCAGAGACATGCGCAATACCTGGGTATTTTTATCTGAAGACGTATCACCTACCGGTGACAGTACTAGTTCAATACACAGTTGATATAAGGAGACAGTAGATGATAAGGCAATCAGTACTTTAGTCTTGCAGAGCTAAAAAAATACATAGTAGTCAACGGAAGATGAGGTAATCAATCTCTTCAGTATACAGTTCTACAAGGCTGTCTTCGTATATCAACAACTCTGCATTGAATGGCGAACCCTCTTTAAATAAAGGTACCCAGGAGTTGCACATATATTTATTTACTCATACTGTCGGTGTTATATATCATTACTGTAATAGAAATAATAACAAATCCTTCTTGGGATTCAGCACTAAAACCAGTGTCACAAGATAAGGACAGTGCTACACTGTTACACAAGCTCCTGGTGACGATAGTGATGACAGTAGTGATGATCCTGTTAAAAGAGCTTGACGTCCCGGTAGAGATGGATTCAGTAAAAAAAAAACCTCACCGACACAGCCAAAATGAGATAAATGACCTTGCCAAGCACCTGTACCTTTTTAAACAATAGGAAGAATTACTAGGTTTACATTTGAGAGAGTTGAATTTGATGGAAAAAGGCAACTTTCTCTACCAGATGTAGAATAATGTGTATTACTACTACAGTATGAACGGCTTTGTGAAGGAACTAAGCTAACAACAATATTCTGAAGGATAGAGGTAATTCATCGTCTCTAGCAAGCTCAGCCTCAAGGCAAAGCTTCTCCACCAAGGCATCGAATATCCATACGTGCCATGAAACATGATATCAGCTTGAAAGAGACTGACGAGTCCATGGAAGCACTATTGGAGGCATCAAAATATGCTGACCACAAGTGGATCATATGTGATAACTTAAAACTGATAGGTCTTTGGCTTGGTCTGCAACCTGGATACAATAAACACATCCACTTCTCTACACATGAAATAACTGAGGCGATGTGAATCACTACAAAATAAAAGAACAGCCAGAAAATTCAATGAGCATCATGTGCCTCCTGGTACATCTGCATAGAGTATTTTTTTTTTCAAACACAGCACATAAAACTTGGACGAATGATGAACTTTGTATCAGTATTGAGTATTAAAGGTAAAGTATTTCTTTATCGGGAAGAAAAATCTATAGCAAGTAAATGATGTCAAACTGAAGGACGGAATATTTGCTGGGGTCATATATGTGGGATTTATTTATTATCTAAACTTCCTGTCTGTCAGTCAAAGTTGAATAAACTGGAGCTGACTGCAGGGAAAGCTTTCAAACTAGTAGTTCTCAATTTCCAGGGAAAACCACAGACCAAACTGCTATGCTGACTTGTTCAAGATACGTTAAAGGCATGTGAATAAATATGTTGCTATGTGCCGCTAAAGCTGTGTTTTCTTCATAATTCTTTTCTGTATCTTCTGACATGAGACTTTGAATCAATGTTTTCTAGCTAATAATCTCATACAGATTATCGCCCACTAAGAAATAGACCCATTGAAAATATTGGCCCAGTACTAAACCAAGAGAGGTGAGTCATTCCTCACTCGACACTTTCTGATCGACATTATGAGAGAAATAATCGACATTATGAGAGAAATAATCGACATTAATAATCTATCTATTATTACTAATATTATCTATCAATTATCCCTGTTTCCTCTCCAGACAATCACTTCGAGCACATTCAAAAATGTACACTAAATCACCTAATCATCTCACTTCCTCTCACTGACCATACGTTTATCTACGAAAATGCATCAGCAGAGTAATTTGGCTTTCATGGTCAACTTTAAAACTGATCAAGAAAACAGAAAACAGCACGAAAAGGTAACGATGTAATCAAGAGAAACAGCAGTGACAGTTTTCAGATGGATTCACTACATTTAAGCATTGTTACGAAGTTATGGGGACCCAGGCATAACAAGCATCGTCAAACGGTAACAAATATCTGTGATACATTTAATCTAAAATCCCAAAAAACGAAGAATATGAAGATATCACAAATCGTAACAGCTTCACCCAAGTTGACTCTGAGACCCTTTGCTCACAGGGCAATAGGGTTGAGTGACTACCGCATATCCCGGCATATAAGGCGCATGACAGAAGTATCGTGACGGTAAATCAGTAAGGGCTAATTACCCTCTTACGCTACAGCGTAACCCAGAGCCTACCTTTGACCCCGACCCTTCAGCATATAAGACACAGAGTAATTTTCAAAGACCGTTTTTTGTGGGAAAAACGGTACGCCATGTATACCGGAAAATACGGTAATTATTTCGTCCATTCGCTTTGAGTGGCTATGTAGAGAAATAATATTTACTGATTCAGAGATGGTTCATTACCTTTCTCCCAGACCCTAGATTAATATTTTCACACCTGGCCTGCAAATGTTTGTTGTTTTGAGAATTATGTTGCTTCCTCTCTCCCCCCCCCCACTTGTACCCATTAATACAATTAATTATTAATCAAAGAAGACAATATTTACCAGAGAGAGAAAAATAATTAGTCAGGGGAAGAAACCCCTAGATTTTTCTCCTGCAAGACTTTTATTTTCCTCTCCAAGACTATGGAGGTCTTCACTTACATTGTAAAATGGGAAGTTAAAAGGAGACGCCGCGTGTGCCCTACTTTCGTCATGATAAAAGCATTTTAAACCTTGTTTACAAGCTTCAAGACACTGGGATTTAGGAGCACGGTTGCTTCCTCTCGCTACCTGCATTATAAAACTACGTTTAAATTTACAACAGCGTGCATAGATGATGGCTTAAAGCAAAACTGTGATATTAGAAACTTAGAAGCTACAAAATAGAGCGAAACACCAACGTCAAAGACCTGGGAGTGATCATGTCGGAGGATCTCACCTTCAAGGACCATAACATTGTATCAATCGCATCTGCTGGAAAAATGACAGGATGGATAATGAGAACCTTCAAAACTAGGGAGGCCAAGCCCATGATGACACTCTTCAGGTCACTTGTTCTATCTAGGCTGGAATATTGCTGCACACTAACAGCACCTTTCAAGGCAGGTGAAATTGGTGACCTAGAAAATGTACAGACAACCTTCACGGCGCTCATAACGGAGATAAAACACCTCAATTACTGGGAGCGCTTGAGGTTCCTGAACCTGTATTCCCTGGAACGCAGGCGGGAGAGATACATGATTATATACACCTGGAAAATCCTAGAGGGACTAGTACCGAACTTGCACACGAAAATCACTCACTACGAAAGCAAAAGACTTGGCAGACGATGCAACATCCCCCCAATGAAAAGCAGGGGTGTCACTAGGACGTTAAGAGACCATACAATAAGTGTCAGGGGCCCGAGACTGTTCAACTGCCTCCCAGCATACATAAGGGGGATTACCAACAGACCCCTGGCAGTCTTCAAGCTGGCACTGGACAAGCACCTAAAGTCGGTTCCTTACCAGCCGGGCTGTGGCTCGTACGTTGGTTTGCGTGCAGCCAGCAGTAACAGCCTGGTTGATCAGGCTCTGATCCTCCAGGAGGCCTGGTCACAGACCGGGCCGCGGGGGCGTTGACCCCCGGAACTCTCTCCAGGTAAACTCCAGGTATCAGTTTGTAGTCATGTTATTATCACATGAACGAAAATTCGTGAAAAATCATGTTTTCTGATGATCACGTATTGAGTAGTGATGACCAGGTACTGTGAGAATAGTGACCAGGTACTGTGAGAATAGTGACCAGGTACTGTGAGAACAGTGACCAGGTACTGTGAGAATAGTGACCAGGTACTGTGAGAATAGTGACCAGGTACTGTGAGAATAGTGACCAGGTACTGTGAGAATAGTGACCAGGTATTGTGAGAATAGTGACCAGGTACTGTGAGAATAGTGACCAGGTACTGTGAGAATAGTGACCAGGTACTGTGAGAATAGTGACCAGGTACTGTGAGAATAGTGACCAGGTACTGTGAGAATAGTGACCAGGTACTGTGAGAATAGTGACCAGGTATTGTGAGAATAGTGACCAGGTACTGTGAGAATAGTGACCAGGTACTGTGAGAATAGTGACCAGGTACTGTGAGAATAGTGACCAGGTACTGTGAGAATAGTGACCAGGTACTGTGAGAATAGTGACCAGGTTCTGTGAGAATAGTGACCAGGTACTGTGAGAATAGTGACCAGGTACTGTGAGAATAGTGACCAGGTACTGTGAGAATAGTGACCAGTTACTGTGAGAATAGTGACCAGGTACTGTGAGAATAGTGACCAGGTACTGTGAGAATAGTGACCAGGTATTGTGAGAAGAGTGACTAGGTACTGTGAGAATAGTGACCAGGTACTGTGAGAATAGTGACCAGGTACTGTGAGAATAGTGACCAGGTACTGTGAGAATAGTGACCAGGTACTGTGAGAATAGTGACCAGGTACTGTGAGAATAGTGACCAGGTTCTGTGATAAGTGACCAGTTATATTGTTAATAGTGACAGCGTGTTATATTAATAGTGACCGGGCACTACGTTAGCAGTGGCCAGTTATAATGTTAATAGTGACAGGTTATTACGTTAACAGTGACCAGAGATTGTTAACAGTGACCAAGAATTGTGCTAACAGTAACCAAGAACTGTGTTAACAGTGACCAGGAAGTGTGTTAACTGACCAAGAACTGTGTTAAAAATGATCAGTAACTGTTTTACCAGAGACCAAGAACTGTGTTAACAGTGACCAGTAACAGGGTTAACAGTGACCAATAACAGTAATAACAGTGACCAGTAACAGTGTTAACAGTGACCAGTAACAGTGTTAACAGTGACCAGTAACAGTGTTAACAGTGACAATTAACTGTGTTAACAGTGACCAGTAACTGTGTTAGACAGGTATAATGGACACTCTCACTTTATTTCTGTTAATTTCATTTTTTCGTTAAGCAACTCGTTTGAACGTTTTTTCATACCATGTACTGTTTTTATTATATTTTACTTATTTTTTGTTTTGCCTGTGTTTATTATGTCATGTTCATTTGCTGTTTAGGCAAACTTTTATTGATTGTTCTTTTGCTATTTTTGTTACTGTTTCTTTTCCTGTCTTTATCTCCGTTTTGTTTATGCTGTTATTTCTTTATTACTTATTTATTTGGCACCTCTAATGTTGTTTCATTTACCGTTATGTATTTTATTACCGAGAATGGGATTTCGTTCTTCAGTCTTATTTATCTATGTAACACAGACATTTACTCTTATTTTTCCAATGCATTTGTTTACAGTATTGCAAATGTTGTATCATACATCTTATTTCTATTGTGTGTAAGTCTCTTGTTGTTTTCTGTGTTGTAGATTCCTCTTACATCACTCATGTAGTTTTGCTTAATTATTCTTGTGTATATTTTCTTGTATTGTGTTCTTATTTGCTGCCTGAATTTTCTATTGTTGTCTATTATTGATGTTTTCGTAAATTCTTTATTTCCTGTTTTTTCCTTTGTTTCTCTAGACACGTACTTCGTGACTCAATTTTGTTATTACTCTTGTTTTTTAATTACTATTGTGCTCTGGCATTCTCATGTTTCAGCGTTGATGGATATACTTCCTTAGTTTACATGGCCATGTATCTTCTGCCCCGTTGTTTCATCTTTGGTTATGGGAGTCTGGGTTTTCTTGGCAAGCAGCAACGAGATTTGGTCAAGGTAGGAGAAGAGTTTGGACCAGCTGAGAGACCTACTTCCTGTTATTGATAATTTAACACGTATTGTAGAGCGTAAACAGTGAAATTTAATCAATAAAGCGACTCCTTAAAAGACTTGAGGACTAGAATATCAGAGTGCAGTATGTTGGATTTTTATTATTATAGCTGCTGTCCCTTACCAAGGGACGGTGACCCAAAGTCAAATATTCTCTATCATTAATTCAACAGCTGTCTGGTCAGAAGTGAGCACCGACATCACAGCTCAAATGACTCTAACCTGCAACAACTCCGCTCGTCCTGCAATGTGCAGGTGTTGCACTTTCCACATTCATAATTCAAGACCGGCTAATCGATTTTTCTGAATCGCTTCAAGAATGTTACGATGCTCACACTTCAACAGTACGCCATATCTTTAAAAATCACTTAACTCTACTCATTGTGCTATAACACGGTCATGCATGCCACCTGGAAGCTGATGTCCACAGCACTTTGAACCTCCTTCAGGCCCTCAAACTAAGCATTCTTACCACAGATTTGTTCAACCTCTTGCTCGTCCTATTCTGTGGCAGTAATTGGAAGACAGTATCTACCCACTGAGACACTGCCCTCGTGTCATACGATTGAGAAGCTAAAACCTGGCAGGATTACTGTTTTTTTCTGTCTCATTAGCAAGTGTGTTGACAGGCACTGTACCTCTTGCGGCTACACTACATATATATGAAAGTTAATGTGCTTGTGTGAGTATATTCATTCTTCAGACTTTTTTTCTGAATTTCTTAATAGTTCAAGCTCAGGTAGCGTTTATTCTCAATGGCGTAAAAAAGTAGTAGGTGACTAAAATGCCATGACCAAGTGACTAGTACCCTACACTCCGTATCAGTTACTAACAATGAATAGGATTTATTTTTGTATATCTTTTAAGGTAAACCCCAAAAATTCTAATTTTCTTGTCAGAGAATACTTAAGAGAGAGAGGCTTTCCTTGCTTTAGCTATATTTCTACATTTTTAATTAATTAAAAAATCTTTTGAGGGTTATAGCTTTCTTAATGGATATAGTGAATTAGTCCTCATGTGGTAGTAATTTGGTACTGAGGGATTTTAGAATATTATCTACTGGTAGGTTTTTTTTAAAAGGGAAGTCACATCTAAGCACAACATCTTTTTGCTTTGAAGCTTATTGTAGGTGTTGACATCACTGTTAAAGTCATAAGCTTATAATAAGTAATCAGATTTGTTGACCGAAATCAGTCTAAATTCATCATACCACACCATCATAAAAGTGACTCCAACCTTATAGCGTTGTAAGTACTGTATTCCCTATTACTATTAATAATATAATATAATAATATTTTTATTTACTACAAGTACATGTACAAGGTATACGGACCATAGCTGACATCAGTGACATACTACTATATAGAAAGCCTCTTGTTATGCTGAACATTTCGGGCAAATTAGGTCAGTTTTGTCTCAGGATGCGACCCACACGTGTCCACTAAATTCCCAGGTACCCACTGTATACTGTATACATAGATAACTGGTGTAAGGAAACACGTCCAATGTTTCCACCCCTTCGCGGGGAATCGAACTTGGACCCTCACCGTGTGAAGCGAGAACATTTGCCACCAGGCCACGGTGCACCGTGGCATCGTGTACTGTATTACTACCACTGCTAATATTATTATTATTACTACTTCAATTACTGCATATAACAGACATGCACCAACATGTTAAAGAAACAACGAGAGGAGAGAGAGACAGCGAGGGGAGGGAATGAACCAGCATGGCTAGACCATGTATTCGCCCTGAGTGGCCTTGAGTTTCGAAAACCTTGTGGAAGTATAAGTGAAGAAGCAGTACAGAAAGGATGAGAAGCCAAACTTCGAAAGAGAGGACTACACAGGAAATTTTTTAATGGAGATGCAGTGTGAAAGAGAACTGGCAGGGAGGGGAGTGAATGAGGTAATGTAAAATATAGCCAGAAAGTGCAGGAAAGTAAAGTGAGCCCATGGTTTATACAAAGGTGTAGAGAAGCCACAACTTATTGTGGTAGAGCATGGAAAAAATCTAGAAGGAAAAGCGTTCAGGAAAGCAAGAAATTGAGTAGAAGGACCTGAAACAATTATGCCTGAGTAAGAAAAGAGGCTCAGCGACAATTTGAAAATGGCACAGCATCGAAAGCCATCTCTAGTTCAAATTCACATCAGGAGAAAGTCAACAATAAAAGAGCAGGTAATTAAGCTGAAGAAGGAAGGAGGGGAGCTCACAAGGAATGACCAGGAAGTCTGTAAGGAGATCAGCAAGAAATAAAGGAAGAATTCTCAGAGGTGACAAAAACTACCAACACACCGAAGCTGTAAGGTACAATAGCGAGCGTTGGACACAAAACATACAACTGAGAAGAAGGTAAATAGAAGCTGCTGTGAGCTAGGGAGTCTCCACGCACTTCCTAGCCATTCATACCAAGCTTCCCTTTTTAATCGTTCTTCCTTATCATCTTGTCTTTCACAGTAGTTTTCCTTCTTATGTGGCTGTACATCAACTTTTGTTCAGCCTCAAACTGTTGTTCACCCTCTCTTGTAGCCCATGCATATTCATTTCTGGCATTTCAGCTTGCTTCCCTATTCTCGGGAACTCTTTGCTTTCTATGCCTTCCGTACTCTCGTACTTTTAGTTTCTGCCTCCCAGCACTCTGGGTGAACCACAAACTCATTCTGGTCTTGCTTGTGTGTTACATAGTTACCATTTTGTCAAAGACACTTGGCCTGTTTGTTGTGTATGTGCACCAATGTGTTAGTGTCAGCGTCACTGTCAGTGTGTGTACTCACCTATTTGTGGTTGCAGGGGTCGAGTCATAGCTCCTGGCCCCGCCTCTTCACTGATTGCTACTAGGTCCTCTCTCTCCCTGCTACATGAGCTTTATCATACCTCGCCTTAAAACTATGTATGGTTCCCGCCTCCACTACTTCACTTTCTAGGCTATTCCATGACTTGACTACTCTATGACTGAAGAAATACTTCCTAACATCCCTTCGATTCATCTGAGTCTTCAACTTCCAATTGTGACCTCTTGTGTCTGTGTCCCATCTCTGGAACATCCTGTCTTTGTCCACCTTGTCTATTCCGCGCAGTATTTTATATGTCGTTATCATGTCTCCCCTGACCCTCCTGGCCTCCAGTGTCGTCAGGCCGATTTCCCTCAACCTTTCTTCGTAGGACAATCCCCGTAGCTCTGGGACTAGTCTTGTTGCAAACCTTTGCACTTTCTCTAATTTCTTGACGTGCTTGACTAGGTGTGGATTCCAAACTGGTGCTGCATACTCCAGTATGGGCCTGACGTAAATGGTATACAGTGTCTTGAACGACTCCTTACTGAGGTATCGGAACGCTATCCGTAGGTTTGCCAGGCGCCCGTATGCTGCAGCAGTTATCTGATTTATGTGCGCCTCAGGAGATATGCTCGGTGTTATACTCACCCCCAGATCTTTTCCCTTGAGTGAGGTTTGCAGTCTTTGGCCATCTAAACTATATTGTGTCTGCGGTCTTCTTTGCCCTTCCCCAATCTTCATGACTTTGCATTTGGCAGGGTTAAACTCAAGGAGCCAGTTGCTGGACCAGGCTTGCAGCCTGTCCAGGTCTCTTTGTAGTCCTGCCTGATCCTCATCCGATTTGATTCTTCTCATTAACTTCACATCATCTGCAAACAAGGACACTTCAGAGTCTATCCCTTCCGTTATGTCGTTCACATATACCAAGAACAGCACAGGTCCTAGGACTGACCCCTGTGGAACCCCGCTTGTCACAAGCGCCCACTCTGACACCTCGTCACGTACCATGACTCGTTGTTGCCTCCCTGTCAGGTATTCTCTGATCCATTGCAGTGCCTTTCCTGTTATGTGTGCCTGATCTTCTAGCTTTTTCAGTAACCTCTTGTGAGGAACTGTGTCGAAGGCCTTTTTGCAGTCCAAAAAAATGCAGTCGATCCACCCCTCTCTCTCTTGTCTTACTTCTGTCACCTTGTCATAAAACTCTAGTAGGTTTGTGACACAGGATTTTCCTTCCCTGAAACCATGCTGGTTGTCAATTATACACTTGTTTCTTTCCAGGTGCTCCACAACTCTCCTCCTGATGATCTTCTCCATGACCTTGCATACTATACACGTTAGTGATACAGGTCTGTAGTTTAGTGCCTCATGTCTGTCTCCCTTTTTAAAAATTGGGACTACATTTGCCATCTTCCATACCTCAGGGAGTTGCCCAGTTTCAAATGATGTGTTGAAGATCTTTGTTAATGGTACACACAATATCTCTGCTCCCTCTTTAAGGACCCACGGAGAGATGTTGTCTGGTCCCACCGCCTTTGAGGTGTCAAGTTCGCATAGCAGCTTCACTTCCTCCTTGGTTATATGTACCTCATCCAGCACTTGCTGGTGCACCCCCCTGCTCTGATTTCCTGGAGTCCTACTGGTTTCCACTGTAAATACTTCTTTAAATCTCGTGTTGAGCTCCTGACATACCTCTCGGTCGTTGCTTGTGAATTCCCCATCACCCTTCCTCAGTCTGATTACCTGGTCCTTGACTGTTGTTTTCCTCCTGATGTGGCTGTACAACAGCTTCGGGTCAGTCTTGACTTTCGATGCTATGTCATTTTCATATTGTCGCTGAGCCTCCCTTCTTATCTGTGCATATTCATTTCTGGCTCTTCGGCTAATCTCTTTATTTTCCTGAGTTCTCTGTCTTCTGTACCTTTTCCATTCTCTAGTACACCTAGTTTTTGCCTCCCTACACCTTTGGGTGAACCAAGGACTCGTTCTGTTCTTCCCATTATTTCTGTTTCCCTTGGGAACAAACCTCTCCTCTGCCTCCTTGCATTTTGTTGCCACATAGTCCATCATTTCTTGTACTGGTTTTCCTGTCAGTTCGCTCTCCCACTGAATGTTTTGAAGGAAGTTCCTAATGCCTGAGTAGTTCCCCCTTTTGTAGTTTGGTTTTTCCCATCCTATTCCTGCTACTCTCTCCACTTGGAGCTCAACTATGTAGTCGAAGCACAGAACCACATGATCACTAGCTCCCAGGGGCGTTTCATACAAGATATCCTCGATGTCTGAACTACTCAAGGTGAATACAAGGTCCAGTCTTGCTGGTTCATCTTCTCCTCTCTCTCTGGTAGTGTCTCTAACATGTTGATGCCTGAGGTTTTCCAGTACTACATCCATCATCTTGGCTCTCCATGTTTCGGAACCCCCATGGGGCTCCATGTTTTCCCAGTCAATCTCCTTGTGATTGAAATCACCCATAACTAGTAAATTTGCTCCCCCCACGTGTGCTCTCCTGGCCACCTCGGCTAGTGTGTCGACCATGGCTCTGTTGCTCTCATCGTATTCTTCTCTTGGTCTCCTGCAGTTCTGTGGTGGGTTGTACATTACTGCAATTATCACCTTATGTCCCTCAGACTGGATTGTTCATACTAAGTAGTCCCTTTCACCCGTGCCATCCATTCCTTCCATTTTCTCAAAACCCCACTGGCTTTTAATGAGCAGTGCAACTCCTCCTCCCCCTCTCCTCCCTCTGTCTTTCCTGAAGATTTGATATCCGGGTGGAAAGATTGAATCTGTTATTATTCTGGTGAGTTTTGTTTCTGTGAGTGCTATTATGTCTGGGGATGTCTCCTTGATTCTTTCGTGCCACTCCTCATACTTATTTGTTATTCCATCTGCATTTGTATACCATACCTTCAACTTCTTTTCTAAGACTGTGGTCTGGGAGGTGTATTGGGGTTGGGGAAGTGGGAGACCTGATAAGGAACTATGGGTGGTTGCTGTGGGGGTGGAGTTTGTAATGTAGTGGGTGGGGGCATTGGATATGGCATGGGTGTTTTGGTTTAGAGTGTTTGGTTGCACTGGGGTTGACCTGGTTGGGAGGCTTCTATAGGAAGCTGTGAGGGAGGTTGTATTTGATCTTCTTCCTGTGTCTGGGATCTCCTGTCTGTCTTCTCCATCCCCTCTCTTTCCTCCTTTCGCCTTTGTACCATCTCTCTCAGTTTCCGCCTTTCGTCTTGTGTTCTGTCGCGGTCGAGATACACCTTCCTGTATGCCGGCATGTCCCTTAATCGTGCTTTTTCCTGCAGTATCCTGTTCCGAGTCGATTCTGCCATATTCTGTCATATTCAGGGTTTTAAATTGTTGCAAGAAGATAGAAGTATTGGGAGGGGGGGTGGGGTGGCATTGTATGTCCGAGATCGCTTGAACTGTTGCATAAAAACGGGTATTAAGTCTGAAGTAACACATACAGAGTCTGTTTGGATAGAATTTTCAGAGGGGCATGAAAAACTGATTTTAGGAGTGATATACCGTCCCCCTAACTTAGATAGGGACCAAGGGAAACTACTATGGGAGGAAATTGTTAAGGCCACAAGGCACGATAATGTAGTAATTCTAGGAGACTTTAACTTTAGTCATGTTGATTGGAATTTCTTGACTGGGAATTTAGAATCGTACGACTTCTTAGAAGTATTTCAGGATTGTTTTTTTAAGCAGTTTGTGACATAACCTACAAGGGGAAATAACCTGCTTGACTTAGTTATGGCAAACAATGAATCCCTTGTTAATAATTTAGAAATTTCAGAGGAACTGGGTGCTAGCGACCACAAATCAATTACATTTAGCATTGAATGGAAGTACGATAGTAGCGATAACTCAGTAACAGTCCCAGATTTTCGCTTAGCAGATTACGATGGGCTTAGAGAACACTTATCATCTGTTGACTGGGGTAACGAAGAGAGCTATCAATATGACAGTTTTCTGAACACTATACATGCTGCTCAAAGAGCGTTTATCCCATATAAAGAAATTAGATCAAATAGAAATGACCCAAAATGGATGAATAATAGGCTCAAATATCTACTAGGGCATAAGAAAGGAATTTATAGGCGTATCAAAAGAGGTGAGGGTCATCTTATGAATCAGTATATTGACATTAAGAGGGACATTAAAAAGGGGATAAGAAAAGCTAAAAGGGACTATGAAATTAAAGTTGCTAGGGATTCTAAAACTAACCCAAAAAGTTTTTTCCAGGTCTATAGAACAAAAGTTAGAGATAAGATAGGTCCCCTTAAAAATAACTATGGGCACCTTACTGACAATGAGAATGAAATGTGCTTGATTTTAAATAATTATTTTCTCTCAGTTTTTACACAGGAAGACACTAACAATATTCCAGTAATTAATTTTTACAGTGGGCTAGAAGAAGATAAATTATGTAACATCACAGTCACTAGTGAGATGGTTGTGAGGCAGATAGACAGACTGAAGCAAAATAAGTCGCCGGGTCCTGATGAGGTTTTTTCAAGGGTTCTTAAGGAATGCAAAATGGAACTCTGTGAACCATTAACTAATATTTTTAATTTATCTCTTCAAACAGGTGTAGTGTCTGATATGTGGAAGATGGCTAATGTAACTCCTATTTTTAAAACAGGGGACAAGTCGTTACCGTCAAATTACCGCCCAATAAGCCTGACCTCAATTGTAGGCAAATTACTAGAGTCAATTATAGCTGAGATTATAAGAAGCCATCTCGATAAGCATAGCTTGATTAATGATACTCAGCATGGATTCACAAGAGGCCGGTCTTGTCTAACTAATTTATTAACTTTCTTCAGTAAAGCTTTTGAGGCTGTTGACCACAATAAAGAATTTGATATTATTTACTTAGATTTTAGTAAGGCTTTTGATAGAGTTCCGCACCATAGACTGTTAAAGAAAGTGGCAGCTCATGGCATTGGGGGAAAAGTGCTCTCGTGGATCGAGTCATGGCTCACTGACAGGAAGCAGAGAGTGTCCATAAATGGGGTTAAATCCGAGTGGGGATCTGTAACAAGTGGCGTTCCACAGGGATCAGTCTTGGGCCCGTTGTTGTTCATAATATATATCAATGATCTTGATGAGGGAATTACTAGTGATATGAGCAAATTCGCCGATGACACAAAGATAGGTAGGATAATTGATTCAAACGTAGATGTTAGGGAACTTCAGGAGGATTTAAACAAACTCTATTCTTGGTCAGAAAAGTGGCAGATGCAGTTCAATGTAGATAAGTGCAAGGTTCTGAAGCTTGGGAGTGCCCATAACCCTAGTACTTATAAATTAAATGATGTAGAACATAGCCATACAGATTGCGAAAAGGACTTGGGGGTTATGGTGAGCAGCAACCTTAAACCAAGACAGCAATGCCTAAGCGTACGTAATAAGGCAAATAGATTACTGGGATTTATATCAAGAAGTGTAAGCAACAGAAGTCCAGAGGTCATACTGCAGCTTTATACATCATTAGTAAGGCCTCACCTTGATTATGCAGCTCAGTTCTGGTCTCCGTATTACAAAATGGACATAAATTCGTTAGAAAACATTCAGCGTAGGATGACTAAATTAATACATAGCATCAGAAATCTTCCTTATGAAGAAAGATTGAAGACTCTTAAGTTACATTCACTTGTTAGACGAAGAATGAGGGGAGACCTGATCGAAGTGTATAAGTGGAAGATAGGTATTAATAAAGGGGATATTAATAAGGTCTTGAGGATGTCTCTCCAAGAGAGAACCCGCAGTAATGGATTTAAATTAGATAAGTTTAGATTTAGAAAGGACATAGGAAAGTATTGGTTTGGAAATAGGGTAGTTGATGAGTGGAACAGTCTACCTAGTTGGGTTATTGAGGCTAGGACTTTGGGTAGTTTCAAATCTAGGTTGGATAAGTACATGAGTGGGAAGGGTTGGATTTGAGTGGGACTTTCACATCAGAGCTTATTTCTTGGGTAGCATTGAAAATTGGGTTGGGTAAATGTTTTGTTAGTGGGATGAATTGTAAAGGACCTGCCTAGTATGGGCCAGCAGGCCTCCTGCAGTGTTCCTCCTTTCTTATGTTCTTATGTTCTTATGAAGGTCACTTTCACTGGCCGGGTTCTTTTTTTTACAAACCCCCCTATTCTCCGAAAATTTTCCAGCTGGGTCATATCGTCTTCTCTGATTACTTTCATGATGCTTTCAATTGCTTTTTTTTCCCCTTGTTTTCTTGCTTCATATGTTTCCCCTTCAACTTCCTGTAGCCCATACACAAAGACTGACCTCACCCTTTCATTCTCCCACTGCATATCCCTGTGTATCCCCTCATTCAATTTGATTTCCTCCATTGCAGCTTTCCTTTCTTCAGTTTCACTAGCTACTGTACATGGGCTCAGTGGCCTGTCATTTTCCCTTCTCGGCTTTCCCTGGGCTCTGTTGTGGTCTTTTAGGGCCTCCACATATAGTTTAGCTCTTTCATTTACTACAGTCTCCACTGATAGAGCTTCTACATGCAGTTTTGCTCCTTCTTTCCCTACAGTCCCCTTATTTGTGGCTGAGGTAGCAGTCTCTGTTGTCAATCCCAAAATGTTCTTTAGTTCTTTAGGCTGTTTCAGATTTTCCAGTTCCTCTTCTAAACTCTGTATCCTGGCCTCTGCTGCTTTGACTTTCACCTCCCACTTCCTGCTTTCCATGTCTATCCTCTCTTCCATTCTCATGCTAAGTTCTTCTAGTTTCTTTTCCCATTCTTGTTCCCTTTTTGTGAGCTCTGCTGCCCAATCTTCCTTTGCAGTTTCCTCCTCCTGTCCCTTGGGTTTTCTTGTTGCTCTCTGGCAACCCATTTTTGTTTTATCCTGATTGCCTCAGAGTGGGAAACCTATGTAATTCTGTATGTTAGGTTAGTATTGTATATGTCAGAGTGTAGGGGGGGAGGTAGAGGAGGAACTGTGGCTATATGGGAGAGTAGTGGGGAGGGGGAGTGGGAAGGAGAGTGAAGCAAGTGGGTAAGTGGGTGAGGGAGAGGTGGGGAGGGGGAGGGTGAAAGAGGGAGGGGAGGGATCAGGTGAAGGAATGAGATGGCGGTGGGGGCGGGGGGGAGTGTATGTGTGAGTCTGGCAATATGTGTGTGTGTGTGTGTGTGTTGTGTGTGTTGTGTGTGTGTTGCGTGTGTGTGTGTGTGTGTGGGGGGGTGTGTGGGTGGGTGTGTGGGTGGGTGTGTGGGTGGGTGTGGGTGGGTGTGTGGGTGGGTGTGTGGGTGGGTGTGTGTGGGTGTGTGTGGGTGTGTGTGGGTGTGTGTGGGTTTGTGTGGGTGTGTGGGTGTGTGTGTGTGTGGGTGTGTGGGTGTGTGTGGGTGTGTGTGTGTTTGTGTGTGTGTGGGTGTGTGGGTGGAGGGGTGTGGGTGGGGGTGTGCGTGGGGGTCTGGGTGTGTGTGGGTGTGTGTGGGTGTGTGGGTGTGTGTGGGTGTGTGGGTGTGTGTGGGTGTGTGTGGGTGTGGTTGTGTGTGGGGGTGTGTGGGTGGGTGTGTGGGTGGGTGTGGGGGTGGGTGTGTGGATGGGTGTGGGTGGGTGTGTGGGTGGGTGTGTGGGTGGGTGTGTGGGTGGGTGTGTGGGTGGGTGGGTGTGTGGGTGGGTGTGTGTGGGTGTGTGTGGGTGTGTGGGTGTGTGTGGGTGTACTCACCTATTTGTACTCACCTATCTGTGGTTGCAGGGGTCGAGTCCTAGCTCCTGGCCCCGCCTCTTCACCGGTTGCTACTAGACCCTCTCTCTCCCCGCTCCATGAGCTTTATCAAACCTCGTCTTAAAACTGTGTATGGTTCCTGCCTCCACTACGTCATTTTCTAGGCTATTCCACTGCCTTACAACTCTATGACTGAAGAAATACTTCCTACTATCTCTCTGACTCATTTGTGTCTTCAACTTCCAATTGTGGCCTCTTGTTTCTGTGTCCCCTCCCTGGAACATCCTGTCCTTGTCCACCTTGTCTATTCCACGCAGTATTTTATATGTCGTTATCATGTCTCCCCTGACCCTCCTGTCCTCCAGTGTCGTCAGGCCGATTTCCCTTAATCTTTCTTCATAGGACATTCCCCTTAGCTCTGGAACTAACCTTGTTGCAAACCTTTGTACTTTCTCTAGTTTCTTGACGTGCTTTATCAAGTGCGGGTTCCAAACAGGTGCTGCATACTCCAGTATCGGCCTGACATACACGGTGTACAGTGTCTTGAATGATTCCTTACTAAGGTATCGGAATGCTGTTCTCAGGTTTGCCAGGCGCCCATATGCTGCAGCAGTTATCTGATTGATGTGTGCTTCCGGAGACATGCTCGGTGTTATACTCACCCCAAGATCTTTCTCCTTGAGTGAGGTTTGCAGTCTTTGGCCACCTAGCCTATACTCTGTCTGTGGTCTTCTGTGCCTTTCCCCTATCTTCATGACTTTGCATTTGGCAGGATTAAATTCGAGAAGCCATTTGCTGGACCAGGTGTCCAGTCTGTCCAGGTCTCTTTGAAGTCCTGCCTGGTCCTCATCAGATTTAATTCTCCTCATTAACTTCACATCATCTGCAAACAGGGACACTTCTGAGTCTAACCCTTCCGTCATGTCGTTCACATATACCAAAAATAGCACTGGTCCTAGGACCGACCCCTGTGGGACCCCGCTCGTCACAGGTGCCCACTGTGATACATCATTACGTACCATGACTCGTTGTTGCCTCCCTGTCAGGTATTCTCTGATCCATTGCAGTGCCCTTCCTGTTATATGCGCCTGATGCTCTAGCTTCTGCACTAATCTCTTGTGAGGAACTGTGTCAAAGGCCTTCTTGCAGTCCAAGAAAATGCAATCAACCCACCCCTCTCTCTCTTGTCTTACTTCTGTTATTTTATCATAAAACTCCAGAAGGTTTGTGACACAGGATTTGCCTTCCGTGAATCCGTGCTGGTTGGCATTTATACTCCTGTTCCGTTCCAGGTGCTCCACCACTCTCCTCCTGATAATCTTCTCCATAATTTTGCATACTATACACGTCAATGACACAGGTCTATAGTTTAGTGCCTCTTTTCTGTCTCCTTTTTTGAAAATGGGAACTACATTTGCCGTCTTCCATACCTCAGGTAGTTGCCCAGTTTCCAGGGATGTGTTGAAGATTGTGGTAAGTGGTGCGCACAACATATCTGCTCCCTCTCTAAGGACCCATGGAGAGATGTTGTCCGGTCCCATTGCCTTTGAGGTATCGATGTCCCTTAGCAGTTTCTTCACCTCCTCCTCATCTGTATGTATGTCGTCCAACACTTGTTGGTGTATTCCTTGTTGGTGTCCCCATTTGGTCTGTCCCCCCAGAGTCCTTCCTGTCTCTACTGTAAATACTTCCTTAAATCTCGTGTTGAGCTCCTCACATACCTCTTGATCGTTTCTTGTGAGTTCTCCACCTTCTTTCCTCAGCCTTATCACCTGGTCCTTGACTGTTGTCTTCCTCCTAATGTGGCTATACAGCAGTTTCGGGTCAGATTTGACTTTCGATGCTATGTCGTTTTCATACTGTCGCTGGGCCTCCCTCCTTATCTGCGCATACTCGTTTCTGGCTCTTCTACTAATCTCCTTGTTTTCCTGGGTCCTATGCCTCCTGTACCTTTTCCATTCTCTGTTGCACTTAGTTTTTGCCTCCCTACACCTTCGGGTAAACCAAGGACTCGTTTTGGTCTTCCTATTATTTCTGTTTCCCTTGGGAACAAAACTTTCCTCTGCCTCCTTGCACTTTGTTGCCACATATTCCATCATCTCGTTTACTGATTTTCCTACCATTTCTCTGTCCCACTGAACCTCCTGCAGGAAGTTTCTCATACCTGTGTAGTCCCCCCTTTTATAGTTTGGCCTGTCCCCTTCAGTTCCTGTTACCTTCTCCACTTGTAACTCTACTATATAGTCAAAACTCAGAACCACATGATCGCTAGCTCCAAGGGGCCTCTCGTAAGTGATGTCCTCGATGTCTGAACTGCTCAGGGTGAACACAAGATCCAGTCTTGCTGGCTCGTCCTCCCCTCTCTCTCTGGTTGTGTCCCTGACATGTTGATGCATGAGGTTTTCAAGTACCACATCCATCATCTTGGCTCTCCATGTTTCGGGACCCCCATGTGGCTCCAGGTTTTCCCAGTCGATCTCCCTGTGGTTGAAATCGCCCATTACCAGTAACTTTGCTCTGCTCGAGTGAGCTCTTCTTGCCACCTCAGCCAGTGTGTCCACCATCACCCTGTTGTTTTCTTCGTACTCCTCTCTTGGCCTCCTGCAGTTCTGTGGTGGGTTATACATCACTCCAATGACTACTTTATGTTCTCCGGACTGAATTGTACCTACAATGTAGTCTCTTTCTCCAATCATTTCCATGCCTTCCATTTCCTCAAATCCCCATTGGTGTTTTATGAGCAGTGCAACCCCTCCTCCCCCTCTACTCCTTCTATCTTTCCTCAGGATCTGATATCCTGTTGGGAAGATTGTGTCTGTTATTGTCTCAGCGAGTTTTGTTTCTGTGACTGCTATGATGTCTGGGGATTTTTCACTGATTTTTTCATTCCACTCCTCATGTTTATTCGTTATTCCATCCGCGTTTGTGTACCAAACCTTTAGTTTCTTTTCTATCATTGTGGTCATGCAAGTATATTGGGGTTGGGGGAGCGAGATCCTTGGCTGTGGTGTAGGTGGGGTTTGTGTTGATGGGGGTGGGGTCAGAATGCCCATAAGGGACAGCTGTTGGGGTGAGGTTTGTGATATGGGGGTTGGTGGCAGAGGGAACAGTGAGTGGGTTGTAGTATAGGTTGCTCAGTTGCGTTGGGAATGTCGCGGGTGGAGTCTTTTGGTGGGAGATTCTGTTTGGTGTGTTTGCCCTTCCTCCTGTGTCTGGGTCCTGCTCATTTTCATTGCTTCTCGTTCCTCCTTGCGTCTCTGTACCCACTCTTTCAGGGTAGTCCTTTCTTCTTGTGTTCTGTCGCGGTCGAGGTATACTCTCTGGTACCCCTCTTTGTCCCTCAGTCTTGCTTTCTCTTGCAGAATCCTGGTTCGAACTGTTTCTTCCTTGAAAGTTACTCTGACAGGCCGTATCCTTCCACTTGCAAACCACCCAATTCTCTGAAAATTTGTCACCTGGGTCATATTGCCCTCCCCTATTGTTTTCATGATGCCTTCAATCATTTTTTTCTCCTCCTGTTTTATTTCTTCAAAGTTGGCCCCCTTGGCTTCTTGGAGCCCGTACACAAAAACTGACCTCGCCCTTTCCTCCTCCCACTGAGTCTCCATCTGCTTCCTCTGAGGCATTTTATTTCCTTCCATTGACATGTTCTTGCCTTCAGTCCCTGTCATATCTGAAACTTCTAATCTCAGTGAACTGTCTTTCCTGACCAGCTGTCCCTTGCTACTGCAGTTGGCTGTTAGAATCTCTGCATATAACAAACCTTCATTGTCTTCGGACCTGTCGCTTGATCTTAGTGTGCTCATCGTCTTTTCCCTGGCCCCACGTGGGTCTGATAGGGCCTTCGTGTACGGCATGTCTCCGTTGTTGCTTACCATCCCCTTGTCTGCACCTGACTTTGAATTTCCTTCATTGTCTTCGGACCTGTTGTTTGATCTCAGTGTGCTCATCGTCCTTTCCCTGGCCCCACGTGGGTCTGATAGGGCCTTCGTGTACGGCATGTCTCCGTTGTTGCTTACCATCCCCTTGTCTGCGCCTGACTTTGAATTTCCTGATGTCACATCTGAATTGTCATTTGTCTCTCTAATCTGTTTCAGGCTTTGCAGTTTCTCTTCTAAGCACTGTATCCTAGCTTCTGCTGCTAAGACCTGTACTTCCCACTTCCTGCACTCTTCAGCTATCCGCTCCTCCATTTTCTTACCAAGCTCTACTATCTTCCTTCCCCACTCTTCCTCCCTTTTTTGGAGCTCTAACTCCCAGTCTTTCCTCCCTGGTTCGTCTACCAGATCT
>NC_091338.1:21210530-21238429 GCF_038502225.1 Cherax quadricarinatus
ACCTTGACTGTTGTTTTCCTCCTGATGTGGCTGTATAACAGCTTCGGGTCAGATTTGGCTGTCGTTTTCATATTGTCGTTGGGACTCCTTCTTATCTGTGCATATTCATTTCTGGCTCTACAACTGCTCTCCTTATTCTCCTGGGTCCTTTGCCTTCTATATTTCTTCCATTCCCTAGCACACTTGGCTTTTGCCTTCTTGCACCTTTGGGTGAACCATGGGCTCATCCTGGCTTTTTCATTATTCCTGTTACCCTTGGGTACAAACCTCTCCTCAGCCTCCTTGCACTTTGTTGCTACATATTCCATCATCTCATTAACTGGCTTCCCTGCCAGTTCTCTGTCTCACTGAACCCCGTTCAGGAAGTTTCTCATTCCCGTGTAGTCCCCTTTCTTGTAGTTTGGCTTCATTCGTCCTGGCCTTCCTGCTTCCCCCTCCACTTGTAGCTCTACTGTGTATTCGAAGCTTAAAACCACATGATCGCTGGTCCCAAGGGGTCTTTCATATATGATGTCCTCAATATCTGCACTACTCAAGGTGAATACTAGGTCCAGTCTTGCTGGTTCATCCTGTCCTCTCTCTCTTGTATTGTCCCTTACGTGTTGGTACATGAAGTTTCCGAGTGTGTGTGTGTGTGTGTGTACTCACCAATTTGTACTCACCTATTTGTGGTTGCAGGGGTCGATTCATAGCTCCTGGCCCCGCCTCTTCGCTGATTGCTACTAGCTCCTCTCTGTCACTGCTCCATGAGCTTTATCATACCTCGCCTTAAAACTATGTATGGTTCCCGCCTCCACTACTTCACTTTCTAGGCTATTCCACGGCTTGACTACTCTATGACTGAAAAAATACTTCCTAACATCCCTTTGATTCATCTGAGTCTTCTACTTCCAATTGTGACCTCTTGTGTCTGTGTCCCATCTCTGGAACATCCCGTCTTTGTCCACCTCGTTTATTCCGTGCAGTATTTTACATGTCGTTATCATGTCTCCCCTGACCCTCCTGGTCTCCAATGTCGTCAGACCGATTTCCCTCAACCTTTCTTCGTAGGACAATCCCCGTAGCTCTGGGACTAGTTTTGTTGCAAACCTTTGCACTTTCTCTAATTTCTTGACGTGCTTGACTAGGTGTGGATTCCAAACTGGTGCTGCATACTCCAGTATGGGCCTGACGTAAATGGTATACAGAGTCTTGAACGAATCCTTACTGAGGTATCGAAACGCTATCCGTAGGTTTGCCAGGCGCCCGTATGCTGCAGCAGTTATCTGATTGATGTGCGCCTCTGGAGATATGCTCGGTGTTATACTCACCCCCAGATCTTTTTCCTTGAGTGAGGTTTGCAGACTTTGGCCATCTAAACTATAGTGTGTCTGCGGTCTTCTTTGCACTTCCCCAATCTTCATGACTTTGCATTTGGCGGGGTTAAACTCAAGGAGCCAGTTGCTGGACCAGGCTTGTAGCCTGTCCAGGTCTCTTTGTAGTCCTGCCTGATCCTCATCCGATTTGATTCTTCTCATTAACTTCACATCGTCCGCAAACAAGTTCACTTCTGAGTCTATCCCTTCCGTTATGTCATTCACATATACCAAGAACAGCACAGGTCCTAGGACTGACCCCTGTGGAACCCCGCTTGTCACAGGCGCCCACTCTGACACCTCGTCACGTACCATGACTCGTTGTTTCCTCCCTGTCAGGTATTATCTGATCCATTGCAGTGCCTTTCCTGTTATGTGTGCCTGATCCTCTAGCTTTTGCAGTTACCTCTTGTGAGGAACTGTGTCGAAGGCCTTCTTGCAGTCCAAAAAAATGCAGTCGATCCACCCCTCTCTTGTAGGTTTGTGACACAGGATTTTCCCTCCCTGAAACCATGCTGGTTGTCAATTATACACTTGTTTCTTTCCAGGTGCTCCACCACTCTCCTCCTGATGATCTTCTCCATGACCTTGCATACTATACACGTTAGTGATACAGGTCTGTAGTTTAGTGCCTCATGTCTGTCTCCCTTTTTAAAAATTGGGACTACATTTGCCATCTTCCATACCTCGGGGAGTTGCCCAGTTTCAAATGATGTGTTGAAGATCTTTGTTAACGGTACACACAATATCTCTGCTCCCTTTTTAAGAACCCACGGAGAGATGTTGTCTGGTCCCACCGCCTTTGAGGTGTCAAGTTCGCATAGCAGCTTCTTCACCTCCTCCTTGGTTATATGTACCTCATCCAGCACTTGCTGGTGCACCCCCCTGCTCTGATTTCCTGGAGTCCTACTGGTTTCCACTGTAAATACTTCTTTAAATCTTGTGTTGAGCTCCTGACATATCTCCCGGTCGTTTCTTGTGAATTTCCCATCACCCTTCCTCAGTCTGATTACCTGGTCTTTGACTGTTGTTTTCTTCCTGATGTGGCTGTACAACAGCTTCGGGTCAGTCTTGACTTTCGATGCTATGTCATTTTCGTATTGCCGCTGAGCCTCCCTTTTTATCTGTGCTTATTCGTTTCTGGCTCTTCGGCTAATCTCTTTATTTTCCTGAGTTCTCTGTCTTCTGTACCTTTTCCATTCTCTAGTACACCTAGTTTTTGCCTCCCTACACCTTTGGGTGAACCAAGGGCTTGTTGTGTTCTTCCCATTATTTCTGTTTCCCTTGGGAACAAACCTCTCCTCTGCCTCCTTGCATTTTGTTGCCACATAGTCCATCATTTCTTGTACTGGTTTTCCTGTCAGTTCCCTCTCCCACTGAATGTCTTGAAAGAAGTTCCTCAAGCCTGAGTAGTTCCCCCTTTTGTAGTTTGATTTTTCCCACCCTATTCCTGCTGCTCTCTCCACTTGGAGCTCAACTATGTAGTCGAAGCACAGAACCACATGATCACTAGCTCCCAGGGGTCTTTCATACATGATATCCTCGATGTCAGAACTACTCAAGGTGAATACAAGGTCCAGTCTTGCTGGTTCATCCTCTCCTCTCTCTCTGGTAGTGTCTCTAACATGTTGATGTATGAGGTTTTCCAGTACCACATCCATCATCTTGGCTCTCCATGTTTCGGGACCCCCATGGGGCTCCAGGTTTTCCCAGTCAATCTCCTTGTGATTGAAATCACCCATAACTAGTAACTTTGCTCCCCCCATGTGTGCTCTCCTGGCCACCTCGGCTAGTGTGTCGACCATTGCTCTGTTGCTCTCGTCGTATTCTTCTCTTGGCCTCCTGCAGTTCTGTGGTGGGTTGTACATTACTGCAATTATCACCTTATGTCCCTCAGACTGGATTGTTCCTACTAAGTAGTCCCTTTCGCCCGTGCCATCCATTCCTTCCATTTTTTCAACCCCCCACTGGTTTTTAATGAGCAGTGCAACTCCTCCTCCCCCTCCCCTCTCTCTGCCTTTCCTGAGGATTTGATTTCCGGATGGAAAGATTGAATCTGTTATTATTCCGGTGAGTTTTGTTTCTGTGAGTGCTATTATGTCTGGGGATGTCTCCTTGATTCTTTCGTGCCACTCCTCATACTTATTTGTTATTCCATCTGCATTTGTGTACCACACCTTCAACTTCTTTTCTAAGATTGTGGTCTGGGAGGTGTATTGGGGTTGGGGAAGTGGGAGACCTGATAAGGAACTATGGGTGGTTGCTGTGGGGGTGGAGTGTGTGTGTGTTTGTGTGTGTGTGTCTTTCTATCTGTCTGTCTATCTGTCTATCTGCGCAACTGAGCAATTCAGATTAAACATATAAGTCTTCACCAATAATTCTCTCATATTCCCGAGTCTTCCCTAACAACCGATAATATACACTCTGAGACCTTACCTTCCTTCATTCCCTCCTTCCTGCCTTCCTTCCTTCCTTTCTACCTTCCTTCTTTCCTTTCTTCCTTCCTTCCCGCCTTCCTTCCTGCCATCTTACCTTATTGCCTTCTTTCTTTCCTTACTGTTTTTTGCCTTCTTTCCTTCCTTTCTTCTTTCCTTCACACCTTCCTACCTTCCTCCCTTCCTACCTTCGTGCTTGCCTTCCTACCTTCCTGCCTTCCTACCTTCCTTCTTGCCTTCCTGCCTTCCTGTCTATCCTCCTTTCCAGCATTTTTATCTTTCATATATTCTGCCTCTCTCCCTTTCTGCTTTTCTGCGTCCCTGCCTTTCTGCGTCCCTGCCTTTCTGCCTCCCTGCCTTTCTGCCTCCCTGCCTTTCTGCCTCCCTGCCTTTCTGCCTCCCTGTCTTTCTGCCTCCCTGCCTTTCTTCCTCCCTGCCTTTCTGTGTTTTTGCAAAAGCCTTCCTGTCTTTCTGTCTTCCTGCCTTTCTCCCTTCCAATACATCTGCTCTCCCGCCTTCCTACCTTCCTTACTTCCTGCCTTCCTGTCTTCCAGCCTGCCTTCCTTTCTTCCTGCCTTCCTTCTTTCCTGCGTAGCTGCCTAACTGCCTTCCTGCCTTCTTTAATTCCTACCTTCCTTTCTTCCTGCCTATCTGTTTTCCTTCTTTTCTGATATGCTATCTTCATTCCTTCTTGCCTCTTTATCTTCCTGCTTTCTTTCCTATCTGCCTTCTTGCCTTCTTTCTTTTCTGCCTCTTTGCCTCAGTGCATTCCTGCCTTTTAGCCTTTCTGCCTTCCTTCCTTCCTTCCTTCATTCCTTCCTTCCTGCCTTCCTTCCTTCCTTCTTTCCTGCCTTTCTGCCTTGTTGATTTCATTACTTCTTGCCTTCATGCCTTTTTTCATTCCTGCATGACTTCCATCCCTGCTTCCCCTTTCTATTTTCCCTTTTTTTATTCCTTTCCTTCTTTCCTTTCCTGCTGTCTCTTCTTCCCTTCCATTCTTCCTGCTTTTCCTTCCTCCTCTCTCTACCTACTTCTCTACCCTCTTCCCTTCTTTTGCTGCCTCCCCTTTATATCTCTCCTTCCTTCCTTCCCTTTCTATCCTTCCTCCCTGCCTTCCATTTCTGCCTTCTCTTCCTGCTTTCTTTACATAACTTTCCTTCCTTCCTTCCCTTTCTGCATTCTCTTCCTGCCTTTCAGAATTTTCCGCCTTCAATTTCTGCCTTTTCTTCCTTCCCTACCTTTTCCTTCCCCTTCTATCTTTCTACTTTCCCTTCCATTTTCTCTTTGTCTTCGCGTCCACAGTTCTTTTTTCCGGGAGGAAGACAGCCATCTTTATAGAGATAATCAAGGTGATGGAGAGAGGGGAAGAGGGAGATCGGAGTAATCACGAATGAAGGGAGGGAGTGAGGGAGGTGTGGATCTAAGAGAGATGGAGGGAGAGGTGTTACACAGTGATCAGGAATGGAGTGTAGCAGTGAGTCAGGTGTTTCTGTGGCTGAGGTAAAGAGGGTTTCGGGGGTCAACACCCCCACGGCTCGGTCTGAGACCAGGACTCATGGTGGATCAGGGTCTTATCAACCAGGCTGTTACTGCTGACCGCACGTAAACCAACGTAAGAACCACAGCTCAGCTGATCAGGTACTGACTTTAGGTGCCTGTCCAGCGCTTTCTTGGAGACATGTATAACGGATCCCCCTTATGTATGCCTCCCAGCATGTATAAGGTGTGCTGGGAGGCAGCTGAGCAGTCTTGGTCCCCGGACACTTATTATGTTGTCTCAGTGTACTCGTGGCGCCCCTGCTTTTCATTGGGGGAATGTTGCATCTCCTTCCGAGTCTTTTCCTTTCGTAGGGAGTGATTTTCGTGTGCAGGTTTAACAGCAATCCCTCTAGGATTTCTCAAGTGTATATTATCATATATCTCTCTCGCCTGCGTTCCAGGGAATACAAATCAAGGGACTTCAACCGTTCCCGGTAATTTAGGTGCTTTATTGTACTTATGTGTGGCGTGAAAGTTCTCTGTACATTCTCCAGGTCTACAATTTCGCCTCCCTTGAAGGGGGCAGTTAGTGTACAGCAGTATTCCAGCCTATAGAGTACTAACGATTTGAAGAGAATCGTCATGGCTTGGCGTCCCTAGTTTTGAAGGATCTCATTATCCATCCCATCATTTTTTCTAGCAGATGGTGCAGATACATCGTTGTGGTCTTTGAAGGTGAGATCACTCCCAGGTCCTTCCCATTAGTTTTTCGCTCTATTATATGGTTAGAATTTGTGTACCCTGATACAGTTTTAATTTACTCAAGCTTTCCATATCTGAGTAGTTGAAAATTTTCTCCATTGAACTTCATATTGTTTTCTGCAGCCCATTTAAAGATATGGCTGATGTCTGTCTGGAGACTTGCGGAGGACACTGTCATGGCAATTCGGGTGACATCCACAAAGGAATACACGGAGCTACGGCGGTGTTTGTGTGATAGAGGGAAGGAGTGAATCAGGTGTTTATGTGACGGAGGGTATGAGTCAAGTGTTTATGTGACGGAGGGTATGAGTCAAGTGTTTACGTGACGGAGGGTATGAGTCAAGTGTTTATGTGACGGAGGGTATGAGTCAAGTGTTTATGTGACGGAGGGTATGAGTCAAGTGTTTATGTGACGGAGGGTATGAGTCAAGTGTTTACGTGATGGAGGGAAGGAGTGATGGATCTGTGGCTGTGAGGAAAGAAATTAACGTCATGTAGACAGACGTGATGCAGAGGTAATGAATACAAAAAATTGAATTAGTGTAGATGTGATGTAGACGTTATGTAGACATGATGTAGACATGATATAAACGTGACTGAAGAAATCGTAAGGACACGATTGCAAACAAACCATGCTAGTGGCGGGAATTGAACTCGTCGGTCTGAAGTTTTACGTCTCCCTTACCGCGAGTTCAATCCCTACCGGTACCCTGGTTTAATATAAACGTGATATCAACTTGATGTAGACATTATGTAGACGTTAAGTAGACATAATACAACCGTGTAGCCGTGATGTAGACGTGTAGACGTTAAGTACATTACGACAAGCGGAAAGAGAAAAGAAGAGGGTGATAGTGACATTACCACTGTGGCCGGTGGCCAGGTGGCTAAAGCTCTTCACACGGCGAGAGTCCTGGTTCGATTCCCCGCGAGGACAGAAACATTGGGCGTGTTTCCTTACACCGGTTGTCCGTGTTCACCCATCAGTAAAGTGGGTACCTGGGTGTTAGTCGACTGGTGTGGGTCGCATCTTGGGACAAAATTGACCTAATTTGCCCGAAATGCTCAGCATAACAAGCGGCTTTCTATATATTAATATGTCGTTGACGTCAGCTAGGCCTGTATACCTTGTACATGTAAGTTTAGCAATAAAGATTTATTTAATATATTATTATTATTATTATTATTATTATTATTATTTTATGACCCACCTGAAATCTTAATGACCCACCTGTTGTCTTAATGAGCCATCTAAAGACTTAATGACCCACCTGTTACCTTAATGACCCACCTATAGTTTTAATGTCCCACCAGCCGATTTAGTGACCAAACTGTGGTTTTAATGACCCACCTTCAGTCTTAACGACCCACCTAGAATCTTAACGACTCACTTTTATTCATAATGATCCAAATGTTACTTTAATGCCGCACCTCGTCTCGTCATTCACGTTATTTGCCTGATTCTCGATAGTTTATGTTCATATCAAATTGTTTTTTTTTTCCTAATTTTCATACTATCTGCTTTAAAAGCCAGCTCCTATCACATCATATTACACAGTCACCACCACCACCACAATCCTACACAAATCTTGAGGTGAGTTTTCATGTTCAATTTATATTTCTCTGCTTGGGACGAAGCCTTTTGTTTTGGTACAACTTTTCGTCTCCCTGGAAAATTTATTTATCTGGCTCTTGATTACCTTCCTCCTTTCCCGTGGGTGAAACGTTGTACGAATGGAGGCTTCAGGCATCATCCGTGTGTTCGCAGGAGGAGGCGGTGGCCACGTCGGAGGTGCTACTGGAGACTTTCAGTGGGGAGGTTGGGAGAGCCAAGTGGCGGAGCTGCTGTCACGCTGCTGTGCAGTGCTGTGAAAACATGCTCACCGCTTCATGGCCGTCCAGTAAGTGTTGTGGCAACTCACTTAATTTTGTGCCCTCCCAGTAAGAGTTGTGGCCACTCAGCAATTGTTGCGACCTACCAGTAAGTATTGCGGTCCACAATGGTAATAAGTAACTTTGACTTTTTTGGGTTATCCTAGGTTCCCTACACATATGCTGCTGTGTATAATAATCTATGTAGCTGTATTTGCGTATACCTGAGTAAACTTACCACTAAGCGTCATGGCCTCCCAGTAATCCTGTAGTCTACCTGTAAGTTTTTGTTAGCCTCCCAGTAACTGTTCCGGCCACCAATATGCGTCTGATGCATCGAAGTGTTTAAAACATTTAATTCATGTATCTTTGTAGGTGTTTATATTTTGTAACTCGTAGCAGCATAATTCAGTCGAGCAATACTTTAGTATGATAGGAAGGACCTGAACACCATTCCTGGGATCACCTCCAGAAGAAACCAATAAGTACACAGGCCATTACTCTCGCACTGCGACTGTCGTGTAACGTTCTTGTGCGCGAACACAACCCTCCTCTATACCTTTTTAAAGAGGGCTTACCCAATCTTTTGAGTAGCAGGGCTTGTTTTTTTTTTCGTTAAAAGACCAATTATTGCACCTCTCTTCTTCGCTAGCTCTTGACGAGGCTGCTGGAGCAATCACAGCCGCTTGCCTAAGTAAATTTAACCAGCGTTAAATATTTAAGTATGCAAGTATGAAAATAATTACCTACGTTTTATTTAAACTTTTGGTACATAACATACAATGTTTTTATAATGGTTTTTAACTCAGATGTTAAGTGCACATAAAAGTACATGTGTAGATTTAACCTTAGATAACCCAGTAGTCAAACACTAACTTATTTCTGATCAGATGAGAGATTCTCCAGTTATTTCACAGAAACCAATATGATCCTTAAATTAGTCATTTGTGCAACACTTAAGTATCTTTACTGTGTAAACGTTTATAGATTTGCTTACACACTAAACTTACCGAGCACTGTCCGGTCTGTAAGATACCATTAAATACTGAAGCCATTCAGAAGAGGATTACGTAAAAATTTCTAACGTGATTAAATAGGCAAGAAAATTTCAGTCTTTTTACACATGAAATTGTCAGATATGCGCTGTCATCGAGTGACGAGACGCTAATACTGAATGTTGGAAGCTGTGCCGTTGAGTCTTTACAAGTTGTCGCAGCAGTTCAAGGTGGGAATGGATCCTACAGCTTTGATAATTGTTTCTATAGCCTTGTTCTACATACTGAACATCAGCGTTGAAAAACTGAAGCCGATGAGATGAGGCGTCATCGTGTTACAAGCAAAATAAAAACAAAAATAAGTGGAAATAAAAGAGAAAATGGTGATCACTTAATAGCGCTCCTTCAGGGAAACCTAAATATTGTATTAATATTGATAGAATTACCGACAATATGTAAAGTAAAAGGACACAGGTGCAACTAATGTGACATTTTATTGAGGCAACGTTTCGCTCTCCAGGAGCATGATAGCTCCTGGAGAGCGAAACGTTGCCACAAGAAAATATGTTACATTAGTTGCACTTGTGTCCTTTTACTTTAAAACCTAAATATGTCTTGAATGTGCACTTATAAGTGTCTCCAGTAACATCAACATCTTACCTGATGATTATCTCACTTGTTTTTCCACTTAATCCCTACTCACCACTTAATTAGGTCTCCCTCTCACTGTGTAGGCAGTAGACTCCGTATTACTGCACATGTTACATCTGTTTTCCAACGTGAGTGAATCATTGTTTTCTTAACATCAACTGTCAGCATTTTAAACTCTCACTATTTTTTTCTTATGTCTTAAATATGACTATCAACCTATCATAGGCAGCTGACTTCCTACGTAGTGTTACAGGTTGATGGTATATAGCTATAATATGCTAATAAGGTATGCTAATAAGAGATTCATGACGACAGGTAGCTGTCCGAACACCTGGGATGGATGGCAGTGCTGGCCAGCTACTCTCCCAAACACGGAGATCAATAAACCTTGTCCTTCCTACATCTACCATGGCAAGGGACCTTCCTGTGCCAGTAAGTTTGATTTTTCTGTGTATACTTACCTGCAACAGCGAGTCTCTCTCTCTCTCTCTCTCTCTCTCTCGCTTTACCATCCCAATCCCTCACTACACTCCATCACCCCTTCCTCATTTCCCCTTCCTCATCATTCTCACTCGCCATCTTTCCTCTCTATTCCCCTTCATTATTTTCCCTCACTACGTACCTCACAACCTTATCTTATCACTATCTCTCACCATCCTTCCTCAGGATCTTCCCTCACCAAACTTCCTCAGCACTCTCACACTATCCCCTCTCATCACCTTAACTTACTACTTTCCCCTCACCTCCCTGTACCACCACTCACCACCCTCTTTCGCTATCAACCATCACTTCCCTCTCACCACCCTCTCTCACCAATCATCCTCAGTACTCTCACTAACCATCCTCTCTCACAGTAGTCCCATCAGCACCCTCCCTTACCTCAGTCTTTCATAACCCTCCCTGACCAACCCCCCTCACCACTCTCACTCTCCCTCACCACTCACTTACCACCTCCATTCACCACACCTCTTTACTTCGTCGCACATATAAAGGTATTTCTTACTGTGAGCAACATATCCACGGATATTTTTGACAGTAACTTTTACATTAAAACTGCATTATAAACGTTCTCATGACATTAACTTACTTCATTTTTTGATATATCTTTATTTACTACATGATATACAAGTCTAGCTGACATCAGTGACTTATTACTATATAGAAAGCCGCTTGTTATGCAGAGCATTTCGGGCAAATTAGGTCAGTGTCCCAGGATGCGACCCACACCAGTCCACTAACACCCAGGTACCCATTTCACTGATGGGTGAACATAGACAACAGGTGTAAAGAAACACGCCCAATGCTTCTAACTTGGCTGGGAATCGAATCCAGATTCTCGCCGTGTGAAGCGAGAGCTTTAGCCACCAGAGCCTCGTAAATGCAAAAGAGACGTCACTTATTCTAAATATAGAAGTATCCCAAGGCTCTCTCACCTTCTTGTATTAGTTTGACTTATAAATGGTCGAAGACGGACCGAAACATCATCAAAATCGTCCCTCTTCTATTTGCGGGATATTTTTGTAACATATCCCAAGTGAAACCTTTACTTTTTTCCTCAAGGCTGTGAAGGCTTACTCAGCCCTGTAACAACTTCAGACAGTATTACCAAGGCTGGCTCCTCCTCAGGAAAATTAATGAATAGAAAAAGAAATAATTCACAATGATAAACACTTTATTATTTAGTAATGCAAAGATAAAACACTGAAAAATGACTGTGTATTCTACTTGAAAGAAAAATGAAAAATGAAGTGAAAAAATGACATTTGAATTCAACGCTAATATGTACAGTTATACTGGGGTGTCTGGTTGAGGTTGACACCGTCTTGTAGAAATTGTAGCCGTTGCTGATGATGTGGGGGGGGGGTCACAGGTGTTGGTGACAACCCAACGACTAGTTCTTCACAGAGTCTAGAGCCTTGAATAGTCAGTCCAGATGACAGGAAAGCAGGTTCTTTACCACTGCGAAGATGAAGGGTTGTTGTCTGCTGTCGCCTACAATTAATCAGGTAGGTAGATCAAAAAGTGACGTCTCGGGACTTCTGTCTGTCTCCTTCAACACGTTTCTTTGGTTGGCAGATGACCCGAGCTGTCATTCCAAGGTGGAAAGAGACAAAGGTTACTCATTGCTTAAGAAATCACTCTCCATGATAAGTGCAAGATACTTAAAAAAGTCTCATGGGGAGCTTAAAACTGAAAGGACCAAGTTTATTATTGGTCAAAAGTGAAGCTTTCAACCAATATCCACTAGAATAGGAGCAGAGGCTTTTACTTACAGTTGTGCTGGGAGCTGTGAGTCGAGTGATTACTGTTTGGCCGGAGTCCCACACGTCACCTTTCGGGGTGGGGAAAAAGGGGGCGGGAGGGGACAGCGGGAGCTAGACTGACCCTACCTTAACAAGCAGCGGCAATCAAACTATCATTACCATATACTCACTCGTTACTCCTATCTGTTGAACTTTTCCCTCACAGGCTACAAGATATGCAAACTAGAATTAGTGTAATCTGAGAGGTTTGGAGCTTTGAGATAATATGCTAACACGCATTTCTTCCTGTGTTTGTGTTAGAGGAAGCAAGCAAGAGGTGCGAAGAAGACGGCCAGTGGTTTCGCCGGGAAGGAAGACACGAGTGGAGCAACTACTCTTCTTGTAGCGTCGAGGAGAACATTCACCGTCGTCTACATGTGCATATTGCTGCTTACAGCATCTCCGTCGCTGCCTTATTCCCTGCCTTATGCATTTTCTTCTCTTACAAGTGAGTTCATGAAGATGATACCCAGGCCAAAAATTTGCTAAAATCCATAAATTTTCCCTTTTCACGTTTCCATTTATCAGTATTCGACACTTGTAAATGTATTCCCAATCCATTCACAGCTAATTAAGAAACTTGAATGAAAATTTAACGAAATTCGAGTCACTGTTTGGACTATTATGAAGTCACATTTTGATCCAAGATGGACCACAACTTCGCTCAGCTATTATTTTCAGCTTGTGGACTAGTTGTGAATTGTTACAGCTGCAGTTGTGACTTTAATTCGCCTCTGGAAATTTAGGCTGGGCAAATACTTTTCATGGCATGAGTAATCTCAATATTTAGATGATAAGTTCTTAAGAAATGTGTGCCATATACAGATATTTAGAATGCAGTAACCGGTCTATGCATCACCTAGGGAGTTGAGTTTGAACATTTTCCTGCAAAATGTTCCAAGCACATTTCCTATTGGCCTTCCCTGTATTTTGGATCATGTTCATAAAAGTGCGCATTATACACATATTCATGACGAGCAGGACTTTAAGTGCAGATCTCCCAAAGTTGAATATTGCATGCTCGTAGCAGTTTCCTTGTTTTCGGATACATAAAACTCTCAAGAGGGGATTGAAGGATGCAAGTAATTGCCTGTTCCTAATTACCTATTTGCAGTTACAAGAGCAGAGATATGTTCATGGTATCCCATCTTCATTAATATGTTTATCATTAAAATTTGAAGGCTTTCAACTGCTGTAGCACTTACTGTTTCTCTATCACAAACAATTTGTATCACAAGTATTTGTGGCACTTATTAATTTACCCAATTATACAAACGCTGCCTCATAACTTTCGACAGAATAGGTATATTTCTACACAGCCTAAGAGGGTCAGCATGAGGCCCACAGTGACCGCTACGCACTTTTTACAGATGAATCTTACACCAACGTAGACGTTACAAGCTATAGCTGAAGTCCTTTCAATGCCGTTATCAATGATTCACGAAATCGTTATGACATGATTGTAAAAAACTCACGGTACAGAATATAACATTCCACGGATAGTTTTAAAACTGGATCGCCATAGGTTCTCATTCCAACCGTTTTGCGAGTTGTTTACAACCGTATCGTTACCGTTTAGCGAGTCATTGATGAAGGCTTTCGCAAATATTCTTCCTTTTCACTCCTTTTTTAGTGTGCTAAAGATTGCCTCAGTTGCAGGTGGAAAATTAGCATTTTTACCGTCTTCATAATTTTCTCCAAGTGGAATCGCTTTTACCATATAGTAATGCTTCCTTCAGCGTCATAACCGAGTCTCAATAACTGGGTGAATGTTCAAAGAGGTTACAGATGCCAATTAGTGCTTCCCAGTCTAAAAATATTTCGTACATGCAAGAAAGCTATTTGACAAGAATTTTTCAGAAATTCCTCTTCAAGTTAACGCATCAAATTGTATTTCGTGTGAATTTTTGGTTCTATTAATGAGCGAAGTGAAGTGTGGGAACATTGCAGCGATGTGTTTTGGATTTTAATAGGCTGTGACAAAAACATACACTCACCATTCAGGTATAATGTTCATAATGATTTATTAAATACATGTTTAGTAGAGAAATGTGTTATTATTTTTTTAATTTCACTGTGTTATCTTAGTGGTTCTTCATTATCTGCAAACACATACATGGGAATGCTTGAATTCACTCTCTTAGCTATGCTGACAACACAACACTGCTTGCTTCTTGTGTTATTGTTTTACGAAAGTACTCTGATATGTACCAGCTTACTCCTTGAACTGTCTTATTTAAAACATTACACCGAGAATATGGTACAGTTTTCACCTAATCTTACTGCTGGTACTGCTTGCTACTTATGGCAATACTTCATAACAGCACTAACAACGTAGTACAACTCGCTACCTGTGGTACTACTTTACTGCAGTATACTGACAACTTGATTCTGCTTGCACATTCTGCTGCTGTTTACGACAGTACACTCACAACTTTCCTTACATGAATATTAATCCTGGTTTTGTCTCTGTAGATGCATTCCTTCTTCATTACACTGTCAAATGCTCCAGACTTCAGAACACTTGTGATGCGACCTGATCTTTATTTCCTCTCCTTACCTCTTCTCTTTTCCTATATTTTCGTTGCCTTTCCTTTCTTTTTGACTCACGAAATCGTAATGACACGATTGTAAACAAACTATACCACGGGTGGGATTAGAACCCGCGGGTTCTAATCCCACCCGTGAAATGGTTTCCTTTCTTCTGCTTAAGTTTGTTCTGTCGTTTGTTCCTCTACTTCCCTGTGTCTTCGGTCCCACCCTCCTGGGCCGTAAGTACTCTCGCGGGGTTTTTTTTTTTTTTGCTTGTTCTTAGACTTCCTCCACTTCTACTACTACTACTACTACTACTACTACTACTATTCACTGCAACTACTACCACTACTACATTTTCACTACTATCTCCACGTCCTTCTTTTTATTTTTGTAAGTGTTTTTGTCCAGTCTCTGCCCATCTCTCGTATATATACTGGCCCCCTTACCTTCTTGTGTTAGTGTATGACTAGTTAATGGTCCAAGTCGGACAGAAACTTCGTCATAAATTTCTTTCTCTTATGTGCGTGCTACCTATGTAGTACAAAATTAATGACGTTTCGATCCGACTTGGGCCACTGACCATGTGCGGGTTATTAGTGTATTGTTCCATTCACGGTATTGTGCCTTTTTCGTTCCTTATTTCTGTAGTGCAACATGGCACTTCATGCACCCTCAGATGCTACTTTGCAACAGCACACTGAACACATAGAAGGATATAAAACCCAGTATACAGAAAGTAAATGGTAATTGTCTTGAAGAATCATAAATATAATACCAGAATTCTTCAAAATACTGTGAAATAAATGGCTGTCAAATTCCTTACCAGTCTAGATCGCATCATCAGCAGTAAATTAAAAAGAAATTATACTAATTAAATTACTCATAAAACTATGCAATAGGCAGTTTCTTATTTAAAATTTCATTATCAAAAATAAAGATATTCTAATAAAGTGTTCTGGTATATATTTTCTTTTTGTCATGCAATATACAATGGATAAATTATCGTTTATTGTCCTCATACAATATTGACTAAATTTCACGAAAGATACATCCACAGTATAGCAGAGTGCAAGGATAGCTTCTATTAATTATCCTCAGCTAACAACTTTGTGGATGGAGGTTCGAGCCTCCACTCTTTGCTGTGAATAACCTACATGAGTTTAAAATTTCGCAACAATGTAATAATAATATTATGTTGTGGCAGACAGCTTCGTGTTCACCGCATTACTCTACACAAACACCTTTTCTTAAGTCTTCTCCTCGAGGCTCTCGGCGTCATCATCTTCAGGTTACTACAGCTGTATAAGAACGACCTCATCCAGCAGGTGTGTAATGAATTACCCAACGAGCTTGTAATGCAATTTCTAACAGGTGTATAACACATTATCCCACAGATGTATAACTCATTATTTAACATGTATATAATGAATTTTTCAACAGGTGTGTCATACATACATGTTCACCATCTGTCACAACTGCGTCTTGCAGACCACCTGACCCCAATTTTATGACGTTCATACGTCGGAGAAAAAGAAACATCATTTGAAATTTTTACGATTGTGAGCAGTAAGTCAGAGATTAGATCAGGTGAAGAAAAGAACAGAAAAGAGTTCAGGAGGTGAGTGGAAGCAGTAAGATTATTGGGAAAGCATATTACACCTCAGGGGAATTAAATAGCCAATACCTTCGGCAACACAAGTGCCTAACGTTTCTCAAAAAGAAAAAGGCATGCGAAAAGAAAGTTAAAAGTCAGACGGGTGAAGAGAATTTCTCAAGATGAGTCGTTAGACGAGAAGGATTTTGTCAGGGCGAGTAACAGGTTATCTGAAAATTAGGGCATTTTGTAATATATTGAGAAAATCTGGCATCAACAGAAACATAACTAGGATTGAATTGCATGTTAGGAATGTACTATATAAAAATCAGTTCAACATAACAATGTCTGTGAAGCCTAACAAGCTAGGCAGTTTGGGCAGAAGAACAGTTTATTGGACAACTATGATCTCTAAAACAACAGCAAGGAAGTTGTTAGTGAGAGCGAGGCAAACACCTCCCCTGCCTTCTTAAAGTTAGTGAGAAAGGCAGCGGGCGGTATCACCACTATACTGGAGTGAACAAGAACATAAAGTGGGGAAGATACCTGAATCAGTTTGCCATGAAGTGAATTTGTTAAATGAACGTAAAGTTTAATATCATGAAAATTTATGATGTTTCTTAAGTTCTAACAATTAGAGATACAAACGGCAGAGTACAGGAGCAGTAAGAGAGGCTGTCTTCACATGACCTGTTATCTGGTGTTTCTTCCTGTTATGTTGTTCAGTTATTACTTGACAGTGGTGAGGAATTAGATACATTGTGCAACATCTGGGTATCTTTATTTGTAGACGTTTCGTCATCCATTGGCTGTATTGATAAATCCGCTGGATGTCGAAACGTTTACAAAGGAAGATGATGATTGAGACACTTATGAAACATATGGGAATCTTTATTAAGGAAACGTTTCGCGACACAGTGGCTTCTTCAGTCTGATACAAAGTAGGTCTTCGTCCAACCTTTGGACGAAGACCTACCTAGATTTGTGGATGGTTCCACTATGATCCCGCCTCCTCCTGCTTCGACTCACCTGACTACAATATACAAACCACTTCTCCGGCCATATGCTGCACTTTCTACAAGATTGATGGACTGAACACATCGATTCCAGGCTGAGAGACTGATTACCTCAAACTCCTCCTCTCCTTACCCATTTCTACTTTGTATTGGACTGATGAAGCCACTGTGTGGCGAAATGTTTCCTTAATGAAGATTCCCATATGTTGTATAAGTGTCTCAATCTTCAACTTGTCGGTTTTCAAAACCATTTATCACAAATAAAGATACCCAGATGTTGCACATGTGTCTAATTTGCTTCATCTTGTCAGTACAGTGCACCATTCATGTACAACTTGACAGTGGTCAAGGAGAGACCACAACATCAACCAAGATTTCCTCTGTAAAGTAAAGGGATACAAGTGCAACTAATGTGACATTTTATTGTGGCAACGTTTCGCTCTCCAGGAGCTTTATGAAGTCGTTACAAACAGGACATGGACACAGAGGGTATATATAGGCTTAGAGTGAGGTGCAATATAATTGATAGTAGTAGTAGTAGTAATATAAGTTGTAGTAGTAGAAGTAATATATATATATATATATATATATATATATATATATATATATATATATATATATATATATATATATATATATATATATATATATACATGTATGTATCACTGCTGTAAAAAAGTCGAAGTTATTTTTTTGCTGCAATTCATAATTATTCTGCTTTGTTTTTAAAAATCTGTTTTTGACCTTACCTTGTCTGAAGTGAACGGCGGCTAATGACATTTTTTAATATTAATAAGCACAGAGTATATAATGCATTTCCTCTTTGGTGTGTATCATCATAATTATTTCATCTGAGCGTTTGTTTTTATATCCTAGTATCTGTTTTTGACCTTACCTTGCGCACTGAAGCTGACACCATTTTTTTCCACAAACTGAACGACGGCTGCAATGACATTTATTTAATATTAATAAGTCACAGAGTATATAATGCATTTCCTCTTTGGTGTGTATCATCAACGCCAACGAACTTCGATTTACCAGCCGGTGACAGCATTTCATCACGCCGTTTCTAGCCTCTGTTTTGCAAAATAAATGTTCTAACATTTGTTTCAGTGGCAATCTGTGCTCAGTACAAGTATTTATTTAGAATCTGCTTTATCAAAGCCAGTACAATATTGTTCCTTTTTTTTATCAGCATTTTAATAAACCGGATATGTATTTTATGTCGAGTTATTGCTAAGTTAAATAGTTTTTGAGAAGATTTAGCTTAATGCAACTGTCACTTTTTGTGTATCTGTGTCTTTGTATGTCTGTTATACCTGTGTCTTTGTATGTATGTTGTACCTGTGTCTTTGTATGTCTGCTGTACCTGTGTCTTTGTATGTCTGTTGTACCTGTGTCTTTGTAAGTCTGTTGTACCTGTGTCTTTGTATGTCTGTTGTACCTGTGTCTTTGTATGTCTGTTGTACCTGTGTCTTTGTATGTCTGTTGTACCTGTGCCTTTGTGTGTCTGCTGTACCTGTGTCTTTGTATGTCTGTTGTACCTGTGTCTTTGTATGTCTGTTGTACCTGTGCCTTTGTATGTCTGTTGTACCTGTGTCTTTGTATGTCTGTTGTACCTGTGTCTTTGTATGTCTGTTGTACCTGTGTCTTTGTATGTCTGTTGTACCTGTGCCTTTGTGTGTCTGCTGTACCTGTGTCTTTGTATGTCTGTTGTATCTGTGTCTTTGTATGTATGATGTACCTGTGTCTTTGTATGTCTGTTGTACCTGTGTCTTTGTATGTCTGTTGTACCTGTGTCTTTGTATGTCTGTTGTACCTGTGTCTTTGTATGTCTGTTGTACCTGTGCCTTTGTATGTCTGCTGTACCTGTGTCTTTGTATGTCTGTTGTACCTGTGCCTTTGTATGTCTGTTGTACCTGTGCCTTTGTATGTCTGTTGTACCTGTGCCTTTGTATGTCTGTTGTACCTGTGCCTTTGTATGTCTGTTGTACCTGTCTCTTTGCTGCACTTGTGTCTTTGGTGTGCTGTGCATCTCCTGTACTTGTGTACCTGGTGTACCTATGTATCTACTGTACCTGGTGTACCTGTGTATCTGCTGTACCTGCATTTTTGTGTCTCCTGTACCTGTGTCTCTGTGTTCCTGCTGTATCTGTGTCTCTGGTGTAACTCTTTTTCTGTGTCTCTGATGTACCTGTGTTTCTGTGTCTCTGGTGTACCTGTGTCTCTCTAATACACTCTGGTGTACCTGTGTCTCTGATACACTCTGGTGTACCTGTGTCTCTTTGATACACTCTGGTGTACCTGTGTCTCTCTGATGCACTCTGGTGTACCTGTGTCTCTGACACTCTCTGGTGTACCTGTGTTTGTTGTACCTGTGTATCAAAATGTCTTTTGAATGTTTCCCAAATTCTTACTGCTGCCTGCCTGGCTTCTAAGTTTATCATATGCCTCTTTCGCCTAATTTACACCTGCCTTCCACCTATCTTACATCTGATTTACACTTGTCTTACACTTGTGTCTCCTGGGTACAGAACCCAGCCTGGTGCGTGACGCTCAACTTGCTAACTAAGTACACAAGTGTGACCAACTACATGTGGTACCTGTGTGAAGGTTTCTACCTGCATAAGCTCCTCGTCTCCGCCTTCGCTGAGCAGAATAACCTGACCATCTTCTACCTTATAGGCTGGGGTAAGTCTGCTACCGGCTGTTGCTCTATGGTATGTGTATTGATTTCTTTTAGTCTACGATAAGTGTATTGTCTTCTGTTGATTTCTGTTGGTTTGTTTTAAGTGAATTGACTTCTTTTGGTCTACGTTAATTAAGTTTACTGCTTTCTGTTGGTGTACTGTAAGTGTATGGTCTCCTTTTGGGCTACGGTAAGTGCATTTATTTCTGTTGGTTTACGATAAATGCATTGCCTCCAGTTGGCCTTCTGTTGGTGCTTTAGGGGCAGGCTAAGTCTATTAGTCAATATAGTTTCGGAGAGAGTGAGTATGATAATACTCTCCTTATATACCGGTACACCGGTATGGCAGTGGAAGGCCTCGGCCAGATGACTATAATCTCTAGTTGCGGGTCATCATATGACAACCACCCGCGTCAGGAAACACTTGTCATATTTTCTGACAAACCTTACCTAAGCTTTAGCGGTACCTCACCATACGGAAAGCGTGAATCAGCCAGAAACGAGAGGGTTTAGCGTTCTGAGGCGATCCTAAACGCACCATTTCCTCAATCGACCGCTGTGTGTTCTTGCCTGTGATAGTCGAGTGTGTGTTTTCTGTCCTGTTATAGTCTAATATGTGTATTTTGTCCTATGATAGTCTACTGTGTGTATTGTCCTATGATAGTCTAGTGTGTGTTCTGTCCTATGATAATCTAGTCTGTGTTCTGTCCTATGATAGCCTAGTATGTGTGTTCTGGTCTATGATAGCCTAGTATGTGTGTTCTGTCCTATGATAGTCTAGTATGTGTTCTGGCCTGTGATAGTCTAGTATGTGTGTTCTGGCCTATGATAGTCTAGTATGTGTGTTCTGGCCTATGATAGCCTAGTATGTGTGTTCTGTCCTATGATAGCCTAGTATGTGTGTTCTGGCCAATGATAGCCTAGTATGTGTGTTCCGGCCTATGATAGTCTAGTATGTGTGTTCTGTCCTATGATAGCCTAGTATGTGTGTTCTGGCCAATGATAGCCTAGTATGCGTGTTTTGGCCTATGATAGTCTAGTATGTGTGTTCTGTCCTATGATAGCCTAGTATGTGTGTTCTGGCCAATGATAGCCTAGTATGTGTGTTCTGGCCAATGATAGCCTAGTATGTGTGTCCTGGTCTATGATAGCCTAGTATGTGTGTTCTGGCCAATGATAGCCAAGTATGTGTGTTCTGGCCTATGATAGCCTAGTATGTGTGTTCTGGTCTATGATAGCCTAGTATGTGTGTTCTGGCTTATGATAGTCTAGTATGTGTGTTCTGGCCATTTATAGCCTAGTATATGTGTTCTGTCCTATGATAGCCTAGTATGTGTGTTCTGGCCTATGATAGTCTAGTATGTGTGTTCTGGTCAATGATAGCCTAGTATGTGTGTTCTGGCCTATGATAGTCTAGTATGTGTGTTCTGGTCTATGATTGCCTAGTATGTGTGTTCTGGCCTATGATAGTTTAGTATGTGTGTTCTGGTCAATGATAGCCTAGTATGTGTGTTCTGGCCTATGATAGTCTAGTATGTGTGTTCTGGCCTATGATAGCCTAGTATGTGTGTTCTGGCCTATGATAGTCTAGTATGTGTGTTCTGGCCATTTATAGCCTAGTATATGTGTTCTGTCCTATGATAGCCTAGTATGTGTGTTCTGGCCTATGACAGTCTAGTATGTGTGTTCTGGCCTATGACAGTCTAGTATGTGTGTTCTGGCCTATGACAGTCTAGTATGTGTGTTCTGGCTAATGATAGCCTAGGTTATTCAGTGCGAAAAGTGGTCGGAGCTCAATACTCCGTCTGTCAGCCAGTGTTGTGAAAAATGTTAAAAACAATTGCCACTATTATACGACTCAACAGATGCAATGTTGATGGTAATGGCAAAAGTTAAATTAAACATGGGTACGAGTCAAATTTAAGTGGCCGTAGATTACTGGATGATGTCTTTTGTGGACTAAGATTAAACAAGTATTACCTCTGGTACTTCAACTTGGATGGAAATTACAATCATCTGAAATAAAGAGGATAAAGACATGACCATACTAAGAGACAGGGCAGAATATTTCTTTCTCTCATATTTAGGAAAATGGAAAATCTAAATGTCAAGGAAAATCACTTCATTGTTACCAATAATTTACCTGAAAATCTCAATCGTGACTAAATTAACTTGTTAGATAAGATTAGTGTTTTATGAAGACTATGTAACACATGAGCCGATTAACTAATTCACAAAAGAAAATGAAGTTATAAATCAATGGATGTAAAAATAATTTAAAGTGAAAATAAAAAATTCTGATATTACAACTTTATTACATCTTATAACTGATTACTTTATATAGCAATGTAAATTAAACAAATTATTTGATTACAAATCAATCTATTCCCCCCCCCAAAAAAAAAAAAAATGTGACTTTACTTCTGGTTGATACAAGATGAAATTCTGCTAAGATGATCTATGGTGAATAATAAACCACTGCCAAGTTGATCTGTGTTGAACAATACGCTACTGCTAACAAGATGATCTGAGGGTGAACAAATTAGCTTATCAGTCAGTAAACAGAAAAAAAAGTTTTAAACTTAAATCAGAGAAATGAAAAAACTAGACACGATATAATAACAACGTACAAAATGCTGAGAGGAAGGAAAGATGGTTCAGGGGTCGAGAACCAAGACACTGATGGTGCAGCTGGACGTTCACAACACATCTGAATCACAGGATGGTCAGGAATTGGAACGACCTCATAATAGATTGGAAGAGGAAGGATACATGCAAAGCTTAAAGAAAAGGTACGACAAGGCTCTCAAGCCAGAAGAGAGTAAACCCGGTAGCAGCCAGCGAAGAGTCTCTGCCAGGAGCTGAGACTCGACCACTGCAACCACATACAGGCGAGCACATACAAGTGAGTGCACACTGCTTACATGCATTCATAACCGCTTTACACTGTTCTGTTTGATGTTCTAAACGGTCACACTGTAGCGAAATTAATGCCCCAGATTTATATACCGATTTTCGTGGAATTAATATTTATGTAAATATTTTGTATTGTTCTTATATAAAAAAAAAGTTATATCTGAATTCAAAAATTACTGTAATTTTAGTTTCTAACTTGTTATAGGAAATAAAAATGATACAGTTCAACAGATAAACTTTGTATATTACTCTGTAAAGTGTTTATATTTCAGTTTATATACACCGAGATTTGTATATCTGGCATTGTATATACACTGAAAAGGTGAATACCTCAGTGTATATAAATCAAAAGGTATTTATCTGAGAGAGTTTGACGTAACATGACTCGAAAGCAGTCATCCACCACGGCAGCAAACACGTTGTGTTACCTTGAGGGGTCGTACAGCACCTTGGTTAATAGCAGGAGTCGTACAGCACCTTGGTTAATAGCAGGAGTCGTACAGCATCTTGGGTAAGAGCAAGGGTCATACAGCACCTTGGTTAAGAGCAAGGGTCGTAGAACACCTTGTCTAAGAGCAAGGGTCGTACAGCACCTTGGTTAAGAGCAAGGGTCGTAGAGCACCTTGGTTAAGAGCAAGGGTCGTAGAGCACCTTGGTTAAAAGCAGGGTCACAGGGTCAAGGGTACAGCACCAAGGGTCGTACAGCACCTTAGTTAAGAGCAAGGGTCGTACAGCACCTTGGTTAATAGCAGGAGTCGTACAGCACCTTGGGTAAGAGCAGGGGTCGTACAGCATCTTGGTTAAGAGCAAGGGTCGTACAGCATCTTGGTTAATAGCAGGAGTCGTACAGCACCTTGGTTAAGAGCAAGGGTCGTACAGCATCTTGGTTAATAGCAGGAGTCGTACAGCACCTTGGTTAAGAGCAAGGGTAGTACAGCACCTTGGTTAAGAGCAAGAGTCGTACAGCATCTTGGTTAAGAGCAAGGGTCGTGCAGCACCTTGGTTAAGAGCAAAGGTCGTACAGCACCTAAGTTAAGAGCAAGGGTCGTACAGCACCTTGGTTAAGAGCAAGGGTCGTACAGCACCTAAGTTAAGAGCAAGGGTCGTACAGCACCTTGGTTAAGAGCAAGGGTCGTACAGCACCTTGGTTAAGAGCAAGGGTCGTACAGCACCTTGGTTAAGAGCAAGGGTCGTACAGCATCTTGGTTAAGAGCAAAAGTCGTACAGCACCTTGGTTAAGAGCAAGGGTCGTACATCACCTTGGTTAAGAGCAAGGGTCGTACAGCACCTTGGTTAAGAGCAAGGGTCGTACAGCACCTTAGTTAAGAGTAAGGGTCATACAGCACCTTGGTTAAGAGCAAGGGTCGTACAGCACCTAAGTTAAGAGCAAGGGTCGTACAGCACCTTGGTTAAGAGCAAGGGTCGTACAGCACCTTGGTTAAGAGCAAGGGTCGTACAGCACCTTAGTTAAGAGCAAGGGTCGTACAGCACCTTGGTTAATAGCAGGAGTCGTACAGCACCTTGGGTAAGAGCAGGGGTCGTACAGCACCTTGGTTAAGAGCAAGGGTCGTACAGCACCTTGGTTAAGAGCAAGGGTCGTACAGCACCTTGGTTAAGAGCAAGGGTCGTACAGCACCTTGGTTAATAGCAGGAGTCGTACAGCACCTTGGTTAAGAGCAAGGGTAGTACAGCACCTTGGTTAAGAGCAAGAGTCGTTCACCTTGGTTAAGAGCAAGGGTCGTACAGCACCTTGGTTAAGACCTTGGTTAAGCAAGGGTCGTACAGCAAAGAGCAAGGGTCGTACAGCACCTTACAGCACCTTAGTTTAAGAGCAAGGGTCGTACGGCACCTAAGTCGTACAGCACCTTGGTTAAGAGCAAGGGTCGTTCAGCAGGGTTAAGAGCAAGGGTCGTACAGCACCTTGGTTAAGAGCAAGGGTCGTACAGCACCTTGGTTAAGAGCAAGGGTCGTACAGCACCTTAGTTAAGAGCAAGGGTCGTACAGCACCTTGGTTAAGAGCAAGGGTCGTACAGCACCTTGGTTAAGAGCAAGGGTCGTACAGCACCTTGGTTAAGAGCAAGGGTCGTACAGCACCTTGGTTAAGAGCAAGGGTCGTAGAGCACCTTGGTTAAGAGCAAGGGTCGTACAGCACCTTGGTTAAGAGCAAGGGTCGTACAGCACCTTGGTTAAGAGCAAGGGTCGTAGAGCACCTTGGTTAAGAGCAAGGGTCGTACAGCACCTTGGTGAAGAGCAAGGGTCCTTGTTTCTTGGTTAAGAGCAAGGGTCGTAGAGCACCTTGGTTAAGAGCAAGGGTCGTACAGCACCTTGGTTAAGAGCAAGGGTCGTACAGCACATTGGTTAAGAGCAAGGGTCGTAGAACACCTTGTTTAAGAGCAAGGGTCGTACAGCACCTTGGTTAAGAGCAAGGGTCGTACAGCACAAGAGCAAGGGTTACAGCACCTTGTTAAGAGCAAGGGTCGTACAGCACCTTGGTTAAGAGCAAGGGTCGTACAGCACCTTGGTTAAGAGCAAGGGTCGTACAGCACCTTGGTTAAGAGCAAGGGTCGTACAGCACCTTGGTTAAGAGCAAGGGTCGTACAGCACCTTGGTTAAGAGCAAGGGTCGTACAGCACCTTGGTTAAGAGCAAGGGTCGTAGAGCACCTTGGTTAAGAGCAAGGGTCGTACAGCACCTTGGTTAAGAGCAAGGGTCGTACAGCACCTTGGTTAAGAGCAAGGGTCGTACAGCACCTTGGTTAATAGCAGGAGTCGTACAGCACCTTGGGTAAGAGCAGGAGTCGTACAGCACCTTGGTTAAGAGCAAGGGTCGTACAGCACCTTGGTTAAGAGCAAGGGTCGTACAGCACCTTGGTTAAGAGCAAGGGTCGTACAGCACCTTATTTAAGAGCAAGGGTCGCACAGCACCTTGGTTAAGAGCAAGGGTCGTACAGCACCTTGGTTAAGAGCAAGGGTCGTACAGCACCTTGGTTAAGAGCAAGGGTCGTACAGTACCTTGGTTAAGAGCAAGGGTCGTACAGCACCTTGGTTAAGAGCAAGGGTCGTACAGCACCTTGGTTGAGAGCAAGGGTCGTACAGCACCTTAGTTAAGAGCAAGGGTCGTACAGCACCTTGGTTAAGAGCAAGGACAGCATCTTGGTTAAGAGCAAGGGTCAAGGGTCGTACAGCACCTTGGTTAAGAGCAAAGGTCGTACAGCACCTTGGTTAAGAGCACCTTGGTTAAGAGCAAGGGTCGTACAGCACCTTGGTTAAGAGCAAAGGTCGTACAGCACCTTGGTTAAGAGCAAGGGTCGTACAGCACCTTGGTTAATAGCAGGGGTTGTATAGCACCTTGGTTAAGAGCAAAGGTCGTACAGCACCTTGGTTAATAGCAGGGGTTGTATAGCACCTTGGTTAAGAGCAAAGGTCGTACAGCACCTTGGTTAATAGCAGGGGTTGTATAGCACCTTGGTTATTAGCTGGCAATCAGAGCAGATTCAAGGAGTGGAAGGGTAGTTGAACTTTCTCTTAAAGGATTTCTAGAACTGTTTCAACTCCTGGCAGTTCAAGTCATATTGGATGAATGTTTCAGTAATCCTGGGCTCACCTGCCTGTAAATGCCCATCATCCTGGAATAAGACTCATAGTAGATACACAAATATAAGTTATTATTATGCTGTCCAACCGAAATTAATCTATCATATTTGAAACGTAACTACCACCACCTTCATATTACTACCTCTTCCACTGCTGCACTACTTATACTACTACTACTATTACTACTACTACATCTACCATTACCACTATTTCTACTACTACAATTACATTTCTATCTCCTCTAGTTCTACTACTCCCGGCTCCACTCCTGTCGTATATATACTGACTCTTCCCTTCGTGCTTCTGTGTGACTAGTTCATGATCCAAGTCGGAGCAAAACGTCATAACCTTCATTCTCATCTGCTCTTAAGTGCGGATTATTTGTGTATAGAAACCAGAATTAGTTTAATTGCTTGTGAGTCCCCCTCCTAATTGCTTCAAATTACCTGATGTCTGAATGTAACATACATATGTATGAGTCCAGAGGCAGATATACAAAAAAATATACCAGAGGGGTTAAGTTAAACTCTTGTGGCTTCCCTCGCGTATTGGCTCCCGGCACCATAGTAAAGTCAGTCCATTAGCTAATCTAGCAATAAACAGAGTGGCGAAGATAATTTGGGTTTCTCAAAGAGAAATTTAAAATGTTTGTAAAGAACTAGTAGGCGAATATAACTTGATCAATAAATTTCTAGACTAAGACCTGCTTATCGGTATATATAACAGTTCAGTATATACAGAGATGTCAATAAAATCTGAAGTGTGTGTACAGGTTAAATTTTATTGTCCAACTATTTAGACACTCGCCCAAACGATCTACACAAGAAATGATAACAACAATGCTTTGTTAATGATGAAACAGATTATCTGAAATCTAGAAATTGTATCCACACTTAGCACTGGCTAGATTAACGAACTTATCACCGCCTAGATTAACGAACTTATCACCGGCTAGATTAACGAGATTATCACCAGCTAGATTAACGAACTTATCACCGGCTACATTAACGAACTTATCACCGGCTACATTAACGAGCTTATCACTGGCTACATTAACGAACTTATCACCGGCTAAATTAACGAACTTATCACCAGCTAGATTAACGAAACCATACCACGGGCGGGGATAGAACCCGCGATCAGAGAGTCTCAAAACTCCAGATTGTCGCGTTAGCCACTGGACCAGCTAGCCACAATAAGATTCGTCCAACTAGGTATATTTCTACACCATAGGAAGGTTAGCATAGTCACCACTGTGACCAGCTAGAGTTCGTCACTGCCACGCTACCTGGAGATTCGTCTCTAAAAACTTGCATTTGTGGTCACAGTGGTGCCTATGCTAACCTTCCTTTGGCGCAGAAATATACCTAGTGGGACGAATCTTATTGTGGCTAGCTGGTCCAGTGGCTAACGCGACAATCTGGAGTTTTGAGACTCTGATCGCGGGTTCTATCCCCACCCGTGGTATGGTTTGTTTGCAATCGTGTCATTACGATTTCGTGAGTCATGTTAGGTTAACGAACTTATCACCGACTAGATTAACGAACTTATCATCGGCTAGATTAACGAACTTATCACCGGCTATATTAACGAACTTTTCACCGGCTACATTAACGAACTCATTTGGTGATAATATAGCCAATTAAGTAACCAGTGTTTATAGCAATAATGATAACATGGTGTATAATGTGGATACTCATCACAC
>NC_091338.1:21238529-21353529 GCF_038502225.1 Cherax quadricarinatus
TTAGCTATCGGTGGTGTGTGTTAGCTACCGGTGGTGTGTGTTAGCTACCGGTGGTGTGTGTTAGCTGCCGGTGGTGTGTGTTAGCTACCGGTGGTGTGTGTTAGCTACCAGTGGAGTGTGTTAGCTACAGGTGGTGTGTGTTAGCTACCGGTGGTGTGTGTTAGCTACCGGTGGTGTGTGTGTTAGCTACCAGCGGTGTGTGTTAGCTACCGGTGGTGTGTGTTAGCTACCAGTGGAGTGTGTTAGCTACCGGTGGTGTGTGTTAGCTACCGGTGGTGTGTGTTAGCTACCGGTGGTGTGTGTTAACTACCGGTGGTGTGTGTTAGCTTCCGGTGGTGTGTGTTAGCTTCCGTTGGTGTTAGCTACCGGTGGTGTGTGTTAGCTTCCGGTGGTGTGTGTTAGCTTCCGTTGGTGTTAGCTACCGGTGGTGTGTGTTAGCTTCCGGTGGTGTGTGTTAGCTTCCGTTGGTGTGTGTTAGCTACCGGTGGTGTGTGTTAGCTACCGGTGGTGTGTGTTAGCTACCGGTGGTGTGTGTTAGCTACCAGTGGGTGTGTTAGCTACCGGTGGTGTGTGTTAGCTACCGGTGGTGTGTGTTAGCTACCGGTGGTGTGTGTTAGCTACCAGTGGGTGTGTTAGCTACCGGTGGTGTGTGTTAGCTACCGGTGGTGTGTGTTAGCTACCGGTGGTGTGTGTTAGCTACCAGTGGGTGTGTTAGCTACCGGTGGTGTGTGTTAGCTACCAGTGGGTGTGTTAGCTACCGGTGGTGTGTGTTAGCTACCAGTGGGTGTGTTAGCTACCGGTGGGTGTGTTAGGGAAAGAAAGTGTTTTTTAACGGTGCTTTTGAAAATGGTGGCTGAGTCGGCAGTTCTGGAGTTTTCAGGTAGGGAGTTCCAGATTTTAGGCCTTTTATGTACATTGAGTTTTTGTATAGATTTAGCCGGACACGAGGAATGTCATAGTGATGTTTGTGTCTGGTATTATGCCTATGGGTCCTGTCACAACTATCAAGAAAGTGTTTTAGTTCAGGGGTAATATTGGAATTTATGGTTCTGTTAATGTAGATTGCAGAGTAGTAAGTGTGTGTGGAAATTTGTCTGGGCTGCCTCCGTGTGAGTTGTCTACCCTAGCAAGCTCTGTTGAGACCGAGCTCTGAGGTTGGTACCTCAGCCTCACAAGTGACACATTTCCATGAATAACTGACGTTGCAAGAAATCTCGCCTTCATGAACGAATAGAGGACTAACTTATTTGGTGTTGGAGAATATATCACCCGGTCTTCAACCTCCCTAAGCCTTAGCCCCTCTGTACATTTTCCCTTCAAGTCACCACGTGCAGCCGGGAACCTAATTCCTGCAATATTCAGTCGGTATTAGTGACCTGCCTGCACCTCAGAAATTCCTGATTCCAAGGGGTGTGTATCCCCTAGTATAACTATGCAGGAAGTGACATTAGCTTCTAAGCTTAAACAAAGAGGGGACGCCGGTACATACTGGTCTTCAGGCGTCCGACTGCACAAAGACCCACAGTGTAACTCACTCGCAATTTCCCCCAGAAACTCTCCAGAATACTGAGAAAGAAAGGGAGATCTTGTCTTACTGTAATGAGCCTGACGGAGGAGGGCATCTACAGTGCTTCGAGGTGCCTCCACCAGATTTTCCCAGGCGCTGCCCTGCTGTTCACAGCACTTCTTGCTACATTGGAGTCCTGTCTTAGAAGGAGGCACTTGCGTCTCAAAACCCCGTGCCTCGCCATTCAAACTTGAGGCTGCCAGTTCTCGCTAGCTAATATGACCTAGTGTTTGCCTATATTAAAGACCTATTCATACCTACATTAAGGTCTTAGGTCTACATTATTAATACCTACAGTTGCCTCAATAATCCTAATATTAGATTACTAACAGTATAAACTACCTACACCTTCCTTGAAGGGTAAATCTATCAAATAAGACTTACTTCCCAACCACCTTCGCCAACCCGGGTGTATGTATGTGTTTTGGGTAGATGTGAGGGCCTGCAAAACTCAGACGGTCTATCCGTGAAATATTAGGGCCTTCATACGGCTTATTTACCTTGTGGAACTTAGAACCAAATAAGTTTCCACAGTGTGGATGTTCTGAACAGTAAGTTTAAGTCTTTGAAGAGTGGGGATGTGTGTTTCATAGCATTGGATTGTGTGATAATTCTTACTGTGGCTTTTTGTTGGGTTATTATTGGCTTTAGGTGAGTAATTGCTGTTGATCCTCAAACACAAATGACATATGTGAGGTAGGGATAGATGAGTGAATAGTATAGTGTGAGTAGGGCCGATTGTGGTACGTATTAACGTATCTTAGAGAGGATCCCTACAGTTTTGGATACTTTTTTTGTTATGTGTTGGATATGGGTGTTGAAATTCAGGTTGCTGTCAAGATGTAGGCCCAGGAATCTGCCCTCATTATGCTTTGCACTAGGAGCACTGTCAATCTTAATGTCGAGTTATGCAGCACCTGCTCTTTTACCAAACAGAATATAAAAGGTTTTGTCAGTGTTAAGTATAAGCTTATTGGCAGTCATCCAGGTTGATATTTTTAGGAGCTCATCGTTAACAATGGTGTTGAGTGAGGCAAGATTTGGGTGGGAGGTGACATAAGTAGTGTCGTCAGCAAAGAGAATTAGTTTCAAGTGTTGTGATACATTGGGAAAATCATTGTTGCATAGCCCATTATTTTGCTGTTGGAGACATACTGAAATCTCCCAAAATCACTGTCTCAGAATTGGTATCAGTTCCGGACAAGATTCTCGAAAAATCTTCAAAGAACTGATCACGAGGGGAGGGAAGGGGCGGTAAATAGTTCCTACTAGGACTGGTTTAGTCTTGTGATGACGCCACAGTTAATATATCCCTGTGCATGAAATGAATTTTCTGTTTTTTTCTGTTTTTTTCCTCTAATATATTAAAAGTGGGAGGAGTTATAGCAAGATTTAGATTTTGCCACCAAAGTGGCTAGTTTATTGTGCACCCCATATCCATGCTGTGGAGGGTAGCGCAAGTGCATATGGATACACAAAAGGCCTAGGAATTAGGCCCCAAAGGGTTAACATGAATACATATGGATTTATATCTACATATCTATAGTTCAATTATCTGTTACAAGCAAATTTAGGAAATTTGCTTAGTATATCTGGTATCTTATTTTCATTAATAAGATAACTTTACATGTCACATAGGTTATTATATTGTCTATCTCTGTATTCCTCAATAAGTGGACAATTAAGCACATAGTGTTCAAGAGAGTGACCATATGCCTGATCACATAATTTACATTTAGTTTGATCATCATCTGTGTGTCTCCCAAACTGCCAGAAGTACTTGTAACCAAGCCTAAGCCTGGCCACTACAACATCAGTCAGTCTGTTCACATTGCACGTTGCTCCACAAACATACTTATCTATGTTCATGTTATCATAGTGGGTTATAGATCTACTCATACTTCTAACTGCATTCCTATAACAATAATTTTCATTATTTACTTCTCTCCTAATATTATTCCTAATGCTACATTCTCCTACTGGGTACTCTTCTTGGCTAACATATCAACTTTATCATAAAGGAGTAATCCAATGTGTGATGCGATCCATAGCAGTTGTACATTAATTCCTTTTGAGTATCTATACCTGGCTTCTCCAATGAGCATGTTGTTGGAGTCATTATATGAGTCAAGAGCATTCAGTGATTACATAGAATTGGTAATGATGATAGAGTCAAGCTCAGTGTCATTAGTTAGCTTTAGCGCCATTAGCATTGCAAACAGTTCAGTATGCAATGTAGACGCCTAGTTGTTAATTCTTATGCCTTGTTCAACAAGTTTATTATCGTTCTTAATTAGGGAGGTGGCAACAAGAGCAGATGCAGCCCTGCCAGAAGGCTCCTATTTAGATCCATCAGTTTATATTACTTGTGATAATTTATTACTACCAGCTAGGCGAGAAATTTCTTCTTGAGCAGTTGCTTTAACAAGTGATTTAAGGAAGGGATTACTAGCAATGAGCTTCTTGGGAGGGACTTGTAGGTATGTGATATTAAATGAACACATCTTCCATGGAGGGGTGAAATGTTCTTGTTGTCTGCAGTGATACAGTTCATGCAGGTTATAAAACTTAATGCAATTGCACGTTTTCACAATCCACTTAGATCTGTGTGTATTTACTTCTAGACACTTAGTGAGGTTCATTGTGACAGTGTCTGGTTCATTTCTTAACATTCTAATACCGAGTACAGTATTAATCTCAACAATCCTATAACTGATACTAGAAATACCAAGCTCCTTCTTCATATTAAGAAGCTTTGTAGATTTGAAACAACCAAGAATAATTCTGAGAGCTTCATTTTGCATTAACTCCAAGGGTCGGAGAGAACTTTCTCTAGCTAATATCCACATGGGAGCAGCATAATCAATTAAGGACTTAACATAGGTTATGTACGTCATTCTCACGATTCTCACATTAGCACCATAGTTGGGGTTGTAGCCAGCAACAGCTTTGAGAGCATTTAGCCTATCTTTGCATTTCTTATTTAGTTGTGGTATAGTAAATTTGTTAAAGGGTTCATCTACACCAAGATATCTGTAAGTTTTAACGTAGCTAATGCTTTCACCCTGCAAATAGATGGGTGGGGAATATCGTTTGTTTTAGAGGAAGATATTATGAGGCCTAGTCGATTACAAATTGCTTGAACTTCATTAAGAATGATATTCATCATCTTATGCCCTGTTGTGTGGATCATGATGTCATCAGCATAGCTTACAGCTATATGTTTAGGTGAGGCAGGTAGAACATTTAGGAGAGCATTAATCAGAATATTAAATAGCATGGGACTGAGAACTCCTCCTTGCGGTGTACCTGAAGACATTTCTTTAGACTCACTTCTAAAGCCTTGGTAAAGGACAGAGGATACTCTACTTGACAGGTATGCTATTATCCAGCAAAGCTACCACCAATATTCATTTTGGCTAGTTATGTAGTATAACGGTTCTGTTTGCGATATCAAATGCAGATTTTAGATCAAGAAAAGTGGTAAAACTAGTAGAGGTGTGTGCAGTGGGAAAGGTGGAAATAAAGTTCTGCACACTTTTACTTTTCATGAACCAATAGAAGTAGGGAGAAAGTTGGTGTGTGATTCTGTAGTACAATCTGTTGAGTATCATTCTTTCAAAAGTTTTACAAAAAACAACTAGTTAAGGAGATCGATCTAAATGTATCAGACTGTTGGGGCTTAGGAATAGGCACACTGAGACTATTGGTCCAGGAAGTAGGAAGAACGTCCTCAATGTAACTGAGATTATACAGTGCCAACAAAGGGTTATCAGGCACTTGCCTTAGAGTTCTGAGAATATCATAGGTTATACCATCCTCTCCAGGAGCAGTTGATCGACCTTTAGTTAATGCATTATCTAATTCATACTCGGTGAAGAGGCAATCACTCTCATCAATATTTTGGCTCATAAAATTAATCAGTTTCAACATTTCTTCAGAAGCACTTTCTAATTTTGTTTTAATATGAGATGCAAGGTTTTCATGCCTGGATGTTTTGGACCACTCATTTATGAGGTCACTTGCTTTTTCAAGAGGAAAGGGATGAGCAACATTGCCAGTCTTTTTCCTGGTTATTTTATTTATACCTTTCCAAAGCAAACTTAAAGGGGTGGACCTATTTAATCCACTAACAAATTGTTCCCATTCATGTTGCCTAAGTTCTTGCTTTCTATTCCTTGTATTTGTTAATGCATCTTGGAATGCTCTGAGCAGGTCTGGCGTTCTACATTCACGGTATGCTTTACCAATCCTCCTAGCTGCATGTGTTAGATTGAGTAGCTGTGGATCATTATAGCATTTATATTGGTTTTTATTGTTATTTATAGTGCCAATGGGCTCGTAATTCTTATACAATTGATCCAAGTGGTTAATAAAGTTGTCTCTGTGTTCTGGTTTGAGAATAAGTTTCCTCCTTCTGTATTTAGCTCCTTGATTGCTGGAGATGTGATCAAGATTGACAGTTGTGAGTCTAGGGAAGTGATCAGATAGAAGATCATCGATTATGACCGAGTCATGCATCGTATATGAATAAAATAAAAACTGACATTTTCTTAGGAGCAGTCTGAGCCGAGCGTAAAAAGCATTATTAAGTAGTTTATGCTCAAGGTTATAATATTACATTGTCTCTGGTCCACTAACATTATAGAAAACTATATATATCACAAGGGTAACTAAAGAAGAACACTCCTATCGTATGCCATGTCTTATAAATAGCACGATTTCTCCTCCCCTAAAAAAAATAAAATAATTAATTTGCTCACAAGTAAGTTAAATAAGTACATAAATTATCGTACCTAGAGCATATGTGTAGGATAACCCAAAAAAAAGTCAGATAAAGTGACTTATTTCCATTGAGGTCCTTGGAATATATGACTAAGCCAACGGAAGGCCTCGGTCAGATGGCCAAAAGCTCCAACGGCGGTCATCATGTGACTTACACCCTCGTCATGAGACACTTGTCCTATTTCCTGACGAATCTTACTTAACCTAACCTAACCTGAGGTCCTTGGAATAACTTATTATTAAAACAATAAAAGAAGATATACTAGAAATAAGGTAAAGTGAGTTATTTACATGAGCATTCATGATAGGATCATATCACAATAATAGGTACGTGTATGTTAGCTGTACAAGAAATCACTCTCCTCCCATTCTGTAATTACATACATTCACACATTCGGGTCTCCTTGTGGATTTTTTTTTTCATAATTTTCCTAAAGGTAGAACATTTAAATGAATAATATAATAATTGTGTAATACAATGTGATGTTATTTGGACCCTACGAGAAATTTCGAGTGATGTGAAAATTTGTCTGGACTGCCTCCATGTGAGTTGTCTACCCTAGCAAGCTCTGTTGACACGGAGCTCTGAGGTTGGTGCCTCAGCCTCACAAGTGGCCTATATGACACATTTCCATAAATAACTGATGTTGCAAAAATAGAGGACTAACTTACTTGGTGTTGGAGAATATATTACCCGGAATTACAACCTCCCTAAGTCTTAGCCCCTCTGGACATTCCCCTTCCAGTCACCATGTGCAGTCGGGAACTTTATTCCCGCAATATTCAGTCGGTATTAGTGACCTGCCTGCACCTCAGAAATTACTGACTCCAAGGGGGTGTGTATCCCCTAGTATAACTAAGCAGGAAGTGACACTAGCTTTTAAGCTTGTAACTAAAGAGGGGACGCCGGTATGTACTGGTCTACAGGTGTCCGACTGCACGAAGAGCCACAGGGCAACTCACGTTTTTTCCCAGAAACTGACCAGATTACTAAGAAAGAAAGGGATGTCTTGTCTTACTCTAATGGGCCTGACGGAGGAGGGCATCTACAGTGCTTCGAGGTGCCTTCACCAGATTTCCCCAGGTCTAATATGTGTAGACACGTGGGGGCACCGCCCTGCTGTTCACAGCACTTGTTATGCCGATAGTGTCTGATCTTAGAAGGTGCTAGCGTCTCAAAAGCTAGCGCCGCACTGTTCAAGCTTGGGCTTCCAGTTCTCCCTAGCTAATATAACCTAGTGTTTTCCTATATTACAGGCCTATTCCTACCTATGTTAAGGTCTTAGGTCTACGTTATTAATATCTGCAGTTGCTTCAATAATCCTAATATTAGTTTACTAACAATCTAAACTACCTACATCTTCCTTGAAGGGTAAATCTTTCACTTAAGATGTACCTTCCAACCACCTTCGCCAACCCAGGTGTGTGTATTGTTTTGAGTAGATGTGAGGGCCGCAAAACTCAGTCTATCTGTGAAATTAGGGGCTTCATACGGCTTATTTACTCTGTGGAACTTTAGGACCGAATAAGTTCCCACAAGTGAGGGGGGGGGGGAGAACAGTTGCAGAGTGACGCAGCAGAGAGACGCCATATTAATAATAATAACAATAATATAATATCTTTATTTCTACTAGTACATGCACAAGTATACGGCCTAGCTGACATCGATGATATATTACTATATAGAAAGCCTCTTGTTATGCAGAGCATTTCGAGCAAATTAGGTCAGTTTTGTCCCAGAATGCGACCCACACCAGTCAACTAACTCCCAGGTATTTAATGTGAATTTAATGTGTGGACTCTGAACTGAATTGTGCAATGTAACCAGGCGTTCTCGAAGGTCAGTTGGTTTTTTTTCGGCCTGAATTTGCAATAGTAACCCATGTTAATGTCTCCTGCTGAAGAATTGGGATAGTGTGGAAAATCCTTACAATTCGGCAACTAAGACGGAACAATAGAGAACACCAATTCTCCCAGGAGCACACCTCAGCTAAGTGATGCTTACTCATAATGTACAATAGTTTTTGTATTGGCCATCGTAAATTGAAGCTGCTAGGGTAAGGTTAGTATTTGTTTCATCAGCGTTGTCTTCCAGTAATTAAATGGTAAGTGTTAATACCTATTTCTTTTGTGTACCCAGCAAGCCTAATCATATACAATCCACAACTTTAATTTACCAGAGTAGCTGGTTTTAGTATTGGTTTTATTAATATCAGGGCTAGCTTTTTGTGAGAGTGGTGAAGAAGTGATCATCGAGGAAGTTACAGTTCAGCAACCTACTGTGACTTAAATCCCATTTATCTCACCCAAATTACTTGCCTGTAATAATTCAGGTAATACCCTGTATTGCCTGAATTGGGCGTGTTTCTGTACACCGGTTGTCTATCTTCACCCATCAGTAAAATGGGTACTTGCACAATTCAGTTCAGAGTACACACATTAAATTCACATTAAATACCTGGGAGTTAGTTGACTGGTGTGGGTCGCATCCTGGGACAATATTGACCTAATTTGCCCGAAATGCTTTACATAACAAGGGGCTTTCTATATAGTATGTCATTGGTGTCAGCTAAGCCTGTATACCTTGTGCATGTACTTGGAGAAATAAAGATATTATTATATTATAGTATTATTAATTACATACTGCCTGCCATCCTTGATTCGGTCACCTGGCAGCTCAACGTTGATGATATTTTGCTCATTTTGGCCAAGAGCCTCTACTTGCATATCATCCTCAACACCATAAACACCTTGCAGCCGACCATAACAATGGCCATTCTTAGACAATGTTACTCCAGGCTGGCAGGAATGAACTATTATGCAGTGTATATGGAAAACCTACAAGGCGTCTGACTTCATTTGTTCCCCCATCATTTTAATAGAACTAAAAGGGGAGTCGTGATAGCATATTTTCTAAGGCCATATAGGATATGCATCCCATATATATATATATATATATATATATATATATATATATATATATATATATATATATATATATATATATATATATATATATATATATATATCGTGCCGAATAGGCAGAACTTGCGATCTTGGCTTAAATAGCAACGCTCATCTTGCCATAGGACAAGCGAAAATTTGTGTATGCAATAATTTGGCCCAAAATCATTCTTAACCTAACGAAAAAAATATATTTCATTCTGTTTGTTTAGTATTAAATTATTGTAAACAAATCTAAAATATATATAGTTGGGTTAGGCTAAAATAAATTGTTCTTGTTATAATAAGGTTAGGTAAGTTTTTTTAAGATTCTTTTGTTGCAAAATTAATTTTTTTACATTAACATTAATAAAAAAAATATATCTTTAAACTTATAAGAGAAAATTTTAGAAAGGACTTAATTTTAATGAGTTCTTGTTAATTGACCAGTTTTACATATTCGGCACGACATATATATATATAATATATATATATATATATATATATATATATATATATATATATATATATATATATATATATATATATATATATATATATATATTTCAACAAAATTTGTTGATAACATCTCACCCACTCTCTCATTTGCTCTCTTTTTACATTGCTTCACCGCTCTCTTAACCTCTCTCTTTTTCTCCATATACTCTTCCGTCCTTGCATCGCTTCTACTTTGTAAAAACTTCTCATATGCTAACTTTTTCTCCCTTACTACTCTCTTTACATCATCATTCCACCACTCGCTTTGTTTTGGAGTGAGATTAACAAGTTAAGGAAGCCTAGAGAACAAATGGATTTGTCAGTTAAAAATAGGAGAGGAGAGTTATTAAATGGAGAGTTAGAGGTATTGGGAAGATGGAGGGAATATTTTGAGGAATTGTTAAATGTTGATGAAGATAGGGAAGCTGTGATTTCGTGTATAGGGCAAGGAGGAATAACATCTTGTAGGAGTGAGGAAGAGCCAGTTGTGAGTGTGGGGGAAGTTCGTGAGGCAGTAGGTAAAATGAAAGGGGGTAAGGCAGCCGGGATTGATGGGATAAAGATAGAAATGTTAAAAGCAGGTGGGGATATAGTTTTGGAGTGGTTGGTGCAATTATTTAATAAATGTATGGAAGAGGGTAAGGTACCTTGGGATTGGCAGAGAACATGCATAGTTCCTTTGTATAAAGGCAAAGGGGACAAAAGAGAGTGCAAAAATTATAGGGGGATAAGTCTGTTGAGTATACCTGGTAAAGTGTAATTTAGAGTTATTATTGAAAGAATTAAGAGTAAGACGGAGAATAGGATAGCAGATGAACAAGGAGGCTTTAGGAAAGGTAGGGGTTGTGTGGACCAGGTGTTTACAGTGAAACATATAAGTGAACAGTATTTAGATAAGGCTAAAGAGGTCTTTGTGGCATTTATGGATTTGGAAAAGGCGTATGACAGGGTGGATAGGGGGGCAATGTGGCAGATGTTGCAGGTGTATGGTGTAGGAGGTAGGTTACTGAAAGCAGTGAAGAGTTTTTATGAGGATAGTGAGGCTCAAGTTAGAGTATGTAGGAAAGAGGGAAATTATTTCCCAGTAAAAGTAGGCCTTAGACAAGGATGTGTGATGTCACCGTGGTTGTTTAATATATTTATAGATGGGGTTGTAAGATAAGTAAATGCGAGGGTCTTGGGAAGAGGCGTGGAGTTAAAAGATAAAGAATCACACATAAAGTGGGAGTTGTCACAGTTGCTCTTTGCTGATGACACTGTGCTCTTGGGAGATTCTGAAGAGAAGTTGCAGAGATTGGTGGATGAATGTGGTAGTGTGCGCAAAAGAAGAAAATTAAAAGTGAATACAGGAAAGAGTAAGGTTATGAGGATAACAAAAAGATTAGGTGATGAAAGATTGGATATCAGATTGGAGGGATAGAGTATGGAGGAGGTGAATGTATTCAGATATTTGGGAGTGGACGTGTCAGCGGATGGGTCTATGAAAGATGAGGTGAATCATAGAATTGATGAGGGGAAAAGGGTGAGTGGTGCACTTAGGAGTCTGTGGAGACAAAAAACTTTGTCCTTGGAGGCAAAGAGGAGAATGTATGAGAGTATAGTTTTACCAACGCTCTTATATGGGTGTGAAGCATGGGTGATGAATGTTGCAGCGAGGAGAAGGCTGGAGGCAGTGGAGATGTCATGTCTGAGGGCAATGTGTGGTGTGAATACAATGCAGAGAATTCGTAGTTTGTAAGTTAGGAGGAGGTGCGGAATTACAAAAACTGTTGTCCAGAGGGCTGAGGAAGGGTTGTTGAGGTGGTTCGGACATGTAGAGAGAATGGAGCGAAACAGAGTGACTTCAAGAGTGTATCAGTCTGTAGTGAAAGGAAGGCGGGGTAGGGGTCGGCCTAGGAAAGATTGGAGGGAGGGGGTAAAGGAGGTTTTGTGTACGAGGGGCTTGGACTTCCAGCAAGCATGCGTGAGCGTGTTTGATAGAAGTGAATGAAGACAAATGGTTTTTAATACTTGAAGTGCTGTTTCAGTGTGAGCAAAGTAACATTTATGAAGGGGTTCAGGGAAACCGGCAGGCCGGACTTGAGTCCTGGAGATGGGAAGTACAGTGCCTGCACTCTTTAGGAGGGGTGTTAATGTTGCAGTTTAAAAACTGTAGTGTAAAGCACCCTTCTGGCAAGACAGTGATGGAGTGAATGATGGTGAAAGTTTTTCTTTTTCGGGCCACCCTGCCTTGGTGGGAATCGGCCAGTGTGATAATAATAATAATAATAATAATAATAATAATAATATATATATATATATATATATATATATATATATATATATATATATATATATATATATATATAGATGGGGTCCACCTCTGGTGTAAATTGTGGGACCCATAGCCTCGGAGAAGTGTGTGTGTGTGTGTGTGTGTGTGTGTGTGTGTGTGTGTGTGTGTGTGTGTGTGTGCGTGTGCGTGTGCGTGTGTGTGTGTGCGTGTGTGTGTGTGTGCGTGTGTGTGTGTGTGTGTGTGTGTGTGTGTAAATCTACATATACAGTGGGGTTTACAGTTCACATTCCTCTTCAAGAAATGTGAATTTATTACACAAGTATTCAATCAAATGCACTTTTCACTTCATCGAAACGTTCAGCACCCCCCCCCCTTTCCTCCCCCCCAAAAAAACTCCGGCGTTCGACAAATACAGGATTAATGCTTTATAACAGTTGGATAAACTGCAGTTACCAGAGGCACCCACTTAATGCACTGTTCCCAGAGAGAAAGACATTCAGAGAAGGTGAAGCGAAAGGGCACTCCTGAGTGTCTTCAACATCTTCAGCTACAACAAAGGTTTCTTGTATATTTTAGCTAACCTTCTAGCCAGAAAGCTTCAACTAGCTATTATATTATCTCTTGTATGCCAAACTTGACAAAGCCAAATACGTGCGCGAAACGTCGTCACTTAAGATTCCAAAATATAACTGTATTTGTTTCATTTACCAACACATCGGTATTTCATTCTATTAATGGCCCACTACCCGCAGTGCTGCGGTTACTCACTATGTATTGCCCAACAGGATGGCAGTGCTAGTCCCTCTGATGGTGCTGTTGCTGCTCTGCCACAATACAAAGTTACCATGTCTCCCCCAGCAGGAAGGCGGTGGTAGTCACTGATAGCGGTTTTGTTTTTCTTCTGTAGTAAATAATTATCATGTCTGCCCCAATAGGAAGGCAGTGCGAGCAACGATGATGGTAGTACCGCTGTTCGGGCTGCAATACATCGTTACTATCTACCGTCACCAAGTGCTGGGATGCGACTGGCAAGATCTCTATCAGATCTTCAACAACATGATTGAGGGCAGCACTGGAGCAATTGTGGCCATCATCTTCTGCTATACCAACGGCGAGGTACTTTCTCTCTTGCTCTTAACTAGCTGCCTCAGTATCTTCACACACTGTAGTTCGCTGTTGAGTATATAGCGTGGTGACATTGTTCAATACATTGTGTGTTTTGACATCACTGAGTAAACGGTGTGGTAACATGAATTTCACACTAAAACTTAGGAATGATTGAAATTTTGATTGTAAATATAATAATTTTAGCCTATAAATAGCAAAAAAGGCCTATGCTATACCTATGCTATGAAAGTGTATGATACTTCTCCTTCCCAAATATTAAGCTATCCTACGGGACCTGTTATCTCACTCACTCCTTGACGTGTCCTCCCACACGCTGACCTGACACTCCCTATTCCCTTACACGGTGAGAGGTGCAGCTTTCCTTATAAATTCATGGTCTCCTTTCACTTGCGTACCTGCTGAGGATGATCCCAGAATGGGGTCGAAATAGGCAGATCAGTTAATCTGATTATTTATCCATGTGAACACAGATAGGTATGTACAGACAAGTTAGCACAGATAAATACGGACAAGATCAAGTTGGTAAGAGCACATGCATAAGTACAGGGATGCATGTGTAGATAGGTAAATGCACATCAGAGCAGATATATGTATATATAGGTAAGTTCTGTTAGGCAAGTACACATAGATAAGAGCAGTTAGATAGTAAGAGACAGATGAGTACAGATAGTGAAGTAGAGATTGATAGCCGCAGATGCATATGTACAGAGGTAAGAATAACACGTATAACTAGTCGAGTATAATTACATATGTAAATAAGTAAAACTGGAAGAATACATGACTCACGAAATCGTAATGACACGATTGCAAACAAACCATACCACGGGCGGGATTGAACCCGCGGTCAAAGAGTCTCAAAACTCCAGACCGTCGCGTTAGCCACTGGACCAGCTAGCCACAAAAAGATTCGTCCAACTAGGTATAATTCTACACCATAGGAAGATTAGCATAGGCACCACTGTGACCACAAATGCAAGTTTTTACAGACGAATCTCCAGCTAGCGTGGCCGTGACGAACTCTAGCTCAAGTCCCCTCAATGCCGTCAACATGACTCACGAAATCGTAATGACACGATTGCAAACAAACCATACCACGGGCGGGATTGAACGGGATTGACGGCATTGAGGGGACTTGAGCTAGAGTTCGTCACGGTCACGCTAGCTGGAGATTCGTCTGTAAAAACTTGCATTTGTGGTCACAGTGGTGCCTATGCTAACCTTCCTATGGTGTAGAAATATACCTAGTTGGACGAATCTTATTGTGGCTAGCTGGTCCAGTGGCTAACGCGACGGTCTGGAGTTTTGAGACTCTCTGACCGCGGGTTCAATCCCGCCCGTGGTATGGTTTGGAAGAATACATGTGAGTCTGCACAGACATTTAAGTAAAGTACAGAGAAGTACTGACAGGCATGTAGAGACAAGCAAGTACAGGGAAATAAGAAAAGATACGTACTGTAAGTATTTTATTAGCTCTGCTGTTATTTTCGAGTCTTCTTAATCTCAGTAATTGAGGAAAATAAAGAAACAAATAATGATGTAATGCAGGAGCAGAGAGAATTGTTGCAAGAGTTTGTTCCTGCACAAACTTAGAAAGCATTTTCCTCGTTTGTGAATTTAACTAGTAAAGCTTTCCCTTTTTCTGCCCTAGGTGAAGGCTCTGTTGAAACGTACCATTGACCGCAAAAGGGCGAGTCGAGCCCCACGAGGGGTGCTCAGTGGCGAGGCCCACCGCAGCCGTAGCTTATCTACTGTCCAGACCACCTTGTTGCAATATCCAAGTCCAGCCCGCCGCAAATCCTCGGTCGTCTCTATCTGTGCAAACAGCCAGCCTTTCTGTTGCAGCAACAGCACAGCCGACTCCAGCCAGTTACTGAATCCCCGCGGGTCCAGGAGCAGCAACACGCAGCAACCCGCAGACAATAGAAATACTGCAACCTCCCGCAAGTTACCCAAAATAATATCAAATACGTTAGAATTAGAAGGCTCTGAAATAATTGGGCAATCCAGGAGCCCACTGCATAATCTGAACTCCATTCAAGCATCTGGGTCCCCGAGTCTCTCTGAAGAAGTAGACGATGTTGAGAAAATTTTCGATGAGAAACACCAGTGTTCTCAGCTCTCACTGAGCATACAAAGGAGCGATAATATTGAACGTTACCCTGTAGTGCTGTTTAGGAAAGATAACGTAGAGCCGTGTGTAAACTTTAATTTGAACGGTCTCAGGACCAGTGTTGATCAAGGCTATGAATCTTCCCACAACACTGGCACAACTGACGAGTAACTGATAATGAGTATAAACACTTCCTCCAGTTAGGGATATTTGTTCTAGAAAAAATTCTATATAACTAAAGCCAAGTATTTTTAGTGAGGCATTAATTTTTCCAAGTAGGGAGCTGTTACTTTTGACCAGTAACAAATTACTAAACCCGTTCTTACCACAAACTTATGTTTTTACGTGTTATTTAGGAAAAAATTAATCTGTGTAATATAAATTTTCAGCAGATCTGGTGTCTGGTGTGACATAATGTCTGTCTATCCATTTGTCCCACATCCGTCATCGTTCGTCCATCTTGTGACGCATATCATTCATTTCTTCCTTCATTCTTGTCTCCACACTAGCAAGTTCTTATAGGATTCTCCTGATATAATTGTCATTTCTGCCTCACAAAATCTATTAACGCAATTGCTGTGATCATCATTCTCATTATATATCTCTCTCATAATACGAATATGTTAATACCTTTTAATTTATCACATTTTCCTTCCTGTGTGATTAGTGTATATTATTTTAATGATAGTTTTTAGTTTTTTAAATTTAGAAGCTTATTTGAAATCAAAGTTCTTCTAGCGTTTACTACTGATCTGCAAAATGCGGTAGCTCACTCTGCTTACTGACAAACAATATTGTTTCTTCAACTCTTCTTTTCTATTTTCATTCATTGACTCACTAATTTTGTTTACTTCCAGCCGATGAGATTTTGACGTTTCCAATTAATTTTGTTTTGTAATTTCCAGTAAGCCAAGAATCTACAAAGAATAATATCTACAAGTGTTCCTTGTCATACACAAACAGATTTTTACTAAATACTTTCTCAATCAGATTGATAAGGGTACTGAAAATGCTATTGTTGCAACTTTACAAATAAATGTTTACACCATTGCCTTTAAAGTTGAACACGATATATTTTACGTCAGTAGTCAAAAGGAATTATTCTAAAGAGTTCTGTACCCATGTCTTTCTGGAGGACTTTTTCCGTGTATTGGTGTTGGAAATTCTTCAGGTATTGTTCACAGCATTTAATTGGACCTCTGCTTCCCGAGTCTCCCGTCCGGAGCATTCCTAACAAAGAGGCTTTGGGGTGAAGCCTTTTTGACAGCTATGCTCATTTATGTTGCGCATCGGATATGGCAACTGAGTTGATTTGCATTGCCAGTATGACTGAAAGCATTGTTTGTGAATTATTAATAAATCTGGCAACATTGCTAACGTGAGTGTCCACTAGATTTCATATAAGTAAAACTCTATCTTACAGCTGTCTTGTGAAAAAAATAAAATATATAACCTAAACCAGTAGTAATTAATGTTATGCTATTACTTAGTACTGATAGGTAAGTTGTCCGTGATTTTAGCATTTATGAAGGACTTACACTTGCAAGTTATCTGCAGTTATCTGATTGATGTGTTTCCGGAGACGTGCTCGGTGTTGTGTTGTGTGTGTGTGTGTGTGTGTGTGTGTGTGTGTGTGTGTTTGTGTGTGTGTGTGTGTGTGTGTGTGTGTGTGTGTGTGTGTGTGTGTGTGTGTGCGTGTGCGTGTTTGTGTGTGTGTGTGTGTGTGTGTGTGTGTGTGTGTGTGTGTGTGTGTGTGTGTGTGTGTGTGTGTGTGTACTCACCTATTTGTGGTTGCAGGGGTCGAGTTTTAGCTCCAGGCCCCGCCTCTTCACCGGTTGCTACTGGGTCCTCTCTCTCCCCCCGCTCCATGAGGTTCATTATACCTCGTCTTAAAACTATGTATGGTTCCTGCCTCTACTACATCATTTTCTAGGCTATTCCACTGCCTGACAACTCTATGACTGAAGAAATACTTCCTAATATCTCTCTGACTCATCTGTGTCTTCAACTTCCAATTGTGACCTCTTGTTTCTGTGTCCCCTCCTGGAACATCCTGTCTTTGTCCACCTTGTCTATTCCGCGCAGTATTTTATATGTCGTTATCATGTCTCCCCTGTCCTCTAGTGTCGTCAGGCCGATTTCCCTTAACCTTTCTTCATTAGACATTCCCCTTAGCTCTGGAACTAACGTTGTTGCAAACCTTTGCACTTGCTCTAGTTTCCTGACGTGCTTTATCAAGTGCGGGTTCCAAACAGGTGCTGCATACTCCAGTATGGGCCTGACGTACACGGTGTACAGTGTCTTGAACGATTCCTTATTAAGGTATCGGAACGCTGTTCTCAGGTTTGCCAGGCGCCCATATGCTGCAGCAGTTGTGTGTGTGTGTGTGTACTCACCTATTTGTACTCACCTATTTGTGGTTGCAGGGGTCGAGTCCTAGCTCCTGGCCCCGCCTCTTCACCGGTTGCTACTAGACCCTCTCTCTCCCCGCTCCATGAGCTTTATCAAACCTCGTCTTAAAACTGTGTATGGTTCCTGCCTCCTGTGTGTGTGTGTGTGTGTGTGTGTGTGTGTGTGTGTGTGTGTGTGTGTGTGTGTGTGTGTGTGCGTGTGTGTGTGTGCGTGTGTGTGTGTGTGTGTGCGTGTGTGTGTGTGCATGTGTGTGTGTATGTGTGTGTGTGTACTCACCTAATTGTACTCACCTAATTGTGGTTGCAGGGGTCAAGAGTCAGCTCCTGGTCCCCGCCTCTTCACTGACTGCTACTAGGTCCTCTCTCTCCCTGCTCCATGAGCTTCATCAAATCTCGTCTTAAAACTATCTTTATTTATTAATTTACTACAAGTACATGTACATGGTATACAGTCCTAGCTGACATCGTTGACATACTACTATATAGGAAGCCCTTTGTTATGCTGAACATTTCGGGCAAATTAGGTCGGTGTCCCAGGATGTGACCCACACCAGTCGACTAACTCCTTGGTACCCATTTTACAGATGGGGAACATAGACAACAGGTGGAAAGAAACACGCCCAATGTTTCTACTCGGGCTGGGAATCGAGCCCAGGCACTCGCCGTGTGAAGCGAGAGCGTAACTTTCTAGGCTATTGCACTTCCTGACAACTCTATGATTGAAGAAATACTTCCTAACATCCCTTTGCCTCATAGGAGTCTTCAACTTCCAATTGTGGCCCCTTGTTTCTGTGTCCTATCACTGGAACATCTGGAGTATACCTGGAGAGAGTTCCGGGGGTCAACGCCCCCGCGGCCCGGTCTGTGACCAGGCCTCCTGGTGGATCAGAGCCTGATCAACCAGGCTGTTGCTGCTGGCTGCACGCAAACCAACATACGAGCCACAGCCCGGCTGGTCAGGAACCGACTATAGGTGCTTGTCCAGTGCCAGCTTGAAGACTGCCAGGGGTCTGTTGGTAATCCCCCTTATGTGTGCTGGGAGGCAGTTGAACAGTCTCGGGCCCCTGACACTTATTGTATGGTCTCTTAACGTGCTAGTGACACCCCTGCTTTTCATTGGGGGGATGTTGCATCGTCTGCCAAGTCTTTTGCTTTCGTAGTGAGTGATTTTCGTGTGCAAGTTCGGTACTAGTCCCTCTAGGATTTTCCAGGTGTATATAATCATGTATCTCTCCCGCCTGCGTTCCAGGGAATACAGGTTTAGGAACCTCAAGCGCTCCCAGTAATTGAGGTGTTTTATCTCCGTTATGCGCGCCGTGAAGGTTCTCTGTACATTTTCTAGGTCAGCAATTTCACCTGCCTTGAAAAGTGCTGTTAGTGTGCAGCAATATTCCAGCCTAGATAGAACAAGTGACCTGAAGAGTGTCATCATGGGCTTGGCCTCCCTAGTTTTGAAGGTTCTCATTATCCATCCTGTCATTTTTCTAGCAGATGCGATTGATACAGTGTTATGGTCCTTGAAGGTGAGATCCTCCGACATGATCACTCCCAGGTCTTTGACGTTGGTGTTTCGCTCTATTTTGTAGCCAGAATTTGTTTTGTACTCTGATGAAGATTTAATTTCCTCGTGTTTACCATATCTGAGTAATTGAAATTTCTCATCGTTGAACTTCATATTGTTTTCTGCAGCCCACTGAAAAATTTGGTTGATGTCCGCCTGGAGCCTTGCAGTGTCTGCAATGGAAGGCACTGTCATGCAGATTCGGGTGTCATCTGCAAAGGAAGACACGGTGCTGTGGCTGACATCCTTGTCTATGTCGGATATGAGGATGAGGAACAAGATGGGAGCGAGTACTGTGCCTTGTGGAACAGAGCTTTTCACCGTAGCTGCCTCGGACTTTACTCTGTTGACGACTACTCTCTGTGTTCTGTTAGTGAGGAAATTATAGATCCATCGACCGACTTTTCCTGTTATTCTTTTAGCACGCATTTTGTGCGCTATTACGCCATGGTCACACTTGTTGAAGGCTTTTGCAAAGTCTGTATATATTACATCTGCATTCTTTTTGTCTTCTAGTGCATTTAGGACCTTGTCGTAGTGATCCATTAGTTGAGACAGACAGGAGCGACCTGTTCTAAACCCATGTTGCCCTGGGTTGTGTAACTGATGGGTTTCTAGATGGGTGGTGATCTTGCTTCTTAGGACCCTTTCAAAGATTTTTATGATATGGGATGTTAGTGCTATCGGTCTGTAGTTTTTTGCTGTTGCTTTACTGCCCCCTTTGTGGAGTGGGGCTATGTCTGTTGTTTTTAGTAACTGTGGGACGACCCCCGTGTCCATGCTCCCTCTCCATAGGATGGAAAAGGCTCGTGATAGGGGCTTCTTGCAGTTCTTGATGAACACGGAGTTCCATGAATCTGGCTCTGGGGCAGAGTGCATGGGCATGTCATTTATCGCCTGTTCGAAGTCATTTGGCGTCAGGATAACATCGGATAGGCTTGTGTTAACCAAATTTTGTGGCTCTCTCATAAAAAATTAATTTTGATCTTCGACTCTCAGTCTGGTTAGCGGCTTGCTAAAAACTGAGTCATATTGGGACTTGAGTAACTCACTCATTTCCTTGCTGTCATCTGTGTAGGACCCATCTTGTTTAAGTAGGGACCCAATACTGGACATTGTTCTCGACTTTGATTTGGCATAGGAGAAGAAATACTTTGGGTTTCTTTCGATTTCATTTATGGGTTTTAGTTCTTCCCGCGATTCCTGACTACTATAAGATTCCTTTAGCTTAAGTTCGATGCTTGCTATTTCTCTGACCAGTGTCTCCCTACGCATTTCAGATATATTGACCTCTTTTAGCCGCTCTGTTATTCTTTTCCGTCGCCTGTAAAGGGAGCGCCTGTCTCTTTCTATTTTACATCTACTCCTCCTTTTTCTTAGAGGAATAAGCCTTGTGCATACATCGAGTGCCACCAAGTTAATCTGTTCTAGGCATAAGTTGGGGTCTGTGTTGCTTAGTATATCTTCCCAGCTTATATCGGTTAGGACTTGGTTTACTTGGTCCCACTTTATGTTTTTGTTATTGAAGTTGAATTTGGTGAATGCTCCCTCGTGATTAGTCTCATTATGTCGGTCTGGGGCTCCACGCATACATGTATGAACCTCAATTATGTTGTGATCTGAGTATATTGTTTTTGATATGGTGACATTTCTTATCAGATCATCATTGTTAGTGAAGATGAGGTCTAGTGTATTCTCCAGTCTAGTAGGCTCTATTATTTGCTGGTTTAAATTGAATTTTGTGCAGAGATTTAAAAGCTTGTGTGAGTGTGAGTTTTCATCAGAGCTGCCTCCTGGTGTTATTACTGCAACAATATTATTTGCTATATTCCTCTATTTTAGGTGCCTTTAGTTGAAATCCCCCAGGAGCAAGATGTTGGGTGCAGGAGCTGGAAGATTTTCCAGACAGTGGTCAATTTTTAACAGCTGTTCCTGGAATTGCTGGGATGTTGCATCCGGAGGCTTGTGGACTACCACAATGACTAGGTTTTGGTTCTCGACCTTTACTGCCAAAACTTTCACTTCATCATTTGAGGCATTTAGCAGTTCTGTGCAAACAAGTGACTGCAATGTACAGGCCAACCCCCCCCCTTTTGCCTGTTCACTCTGTCACATCTGTATAGGTTGTAACCTGGGATCCATATTTCGTTGTCCAAGTGATCCTTTATGTGGGTCTCAGTGAAAGCCGCGAACATTGCCTTTGCCTCTGCAAGCAGTCCACGGATGAAAGGTATTTTGTTGTTTGTTGCTGGCTTTAGACCCTGTATATTTGCAAAGAAGAATGTCATCGGACTGGTGGTATTGTTGGTACTGGGGGGGGGGAGATTTTTTTTCCGGCATTAGTATCTGTATCTGTTGGTCTGGAGTGGAGGCCATCGACTGTGGTTCCACTCCAGGAATGACTGCATTTGGTGTACGATTTCTGCCATTTCCTGCCAGTTTTTTTTCCTTTATGGCACTGAAAAACCTCTCCCTCTTGAGTGGCTGTGGCTACCCAGGTTCTCCCATGGCCTGGATGTTTTGTATCTTTTTGTACCCTTTAGATGGTGTGCCTGGCAATTTAAGTTATAGCACAGTCTTTCCTGTACTGAAGAGGTACACAGTTCAGGGTGAAAAAGCTTACAGGAAGGGAGTTTGCATTTTCCTGATGTCATATGGGCATATGTCATATAGGCATGCTCGGTGTTATACTCACCCCAAGATCTTTCTCCATAAGCTAGGCTTGCATCTTTGGCCACCTAGCCTATACTGCATCTGCGGTCTTCTTTGCCCTTCTCCGATCTTCGTGACTTTGCGTTTGGCAGGGTTAAATTCGAGGAGCCAGTTGCTGGGCCAGGTATCCAGCCTGTCCAGGTCTCTTTGTAGTCCTGCCTGATCCTCATCTGATTTAATTCTCCTCATTAACTTCACGTCATCTGCAAATAGGGACACTTCTGAGTTTATCCCTTCCATCATGTCATTCACATATACCAAAAATAGCACTGATCCTAGGGCTGACCCCTGTGGGACCCCGCTCGTCACAGGGGCCCACTATGATACCTCATCACGTACCATGACTCGTTGTTGCCTCCCTGTCAGGTATTCTCTGATCTATTGCAGTGCACTTCCTGTTATATGCGCCTGATCCTCTAGCTTCTTCACTAATCTCTTGTAAGGAACTGTGTCAAAGGCCTTCTTGCAGTCCAAGGAAATGCAGTCAACCCACCCCTCTCTCTCGTGTCATACTTCTGTTACTGTGCCATAAAACTCCAGAAGGTTTGTGACACAGGATTTGCATTCCATGAATCCATGCTGGTTATCGTTTATAAACTTGTTCCATTCCAGTTGCTCCACCACTCTCCTCCTGATAATTTTCTCCATGCCCTTGCATACTACACACGTCAGTGACACTGGTCTATAGTTTTGTGTCTCGTGTGTGTGTGTGTGTGTGTGTGTGTGTGTGTGTGTGTGTGTGTGTGTGTGTGTGTGTGTGTGTGTGTGTGTGTGTGTGTGTGTGTGTGTATGTGTGTGTGTAAGTGAGCGCGCGCCCAAACTTTCGGCTTACTAATAAAATGGTGCCTATTTGCAAGTCTTTTCTTAGCCATACTGTATCAATCTGATCGATGACAGACGGTGGTTGTCTCATATCATACTATACCAGTACACATAACAACGAATAAAATGTACAGTAAGCCTTCTGTTGATACTGTCCTGGTAACTGAATAGGAACAGATGAACATTCCTGTCCCAGAAATCACGTAAGAGCAGATGAACTCGTGCAGTAGATCTACTTGACCTTGCTGTCCAAGTAATCTCATAAGATAAGATAGATATTGCCGTCCCATGAACAACATTAAAATGAGATATACACTGTATTTGGCCTACTGAACTATTCCGCTACATGAATCATATTAAGTCATTAAATCAATGAATACTACAGCAGGCTTACTAGCCAATAGAGCGAGAAACTAATGTAAAAAACCTGGGAGTGATAATGTCAGAGGATCTCACTTTCAAAGACCACAACACTGTATCAATTGCATCTGCTAGAAAAATGATAGGATGGGTAATGAGAACCTTAAAAACTAGGGGTGCCAAGCCCATGATACTCTTCGAGTCACTTGTTCTATCTAGGCTGGAATATTGCTGCCCACTAACTGCACCTTTCAAGGCAGGTGAAACTTCTGACCAAGAAAATGCACAGAGAACCTTCACAGCGCACATAACTGCGATAAAATACCTCAGTTACACGGAGCACCTGAAGTTCCCCAGCCTGTGTTCCCTAGAACGCAGGCGGCAGATACATGAGTATTTACACTTGGAAAATCCTAGAGGGATTAGTACTAAACTTCCACACGAAAATCACTCCCTATGCATGACCCCCACGGGTTGAGCACTCCACCATGAATAGTACTGATAGTGATGGTGTAGTAGTGCCATTTAGTGCTGATAGTGGTGGTTAGTGCCGTCTAGCGGTGCTAGTCAGAGTTAGGTTATCAGTGAGGGTGTTATAGTGAAGGTCTGGACAGTGACCAACCTCGAGGACACTAGACGTCAGTTGAACTTCAGTAGTCGTGAAGGAGAGAAGTGCTGCTCCTCCTCCTGCCGCCCCGCCGGCTTTACCGCTTCCTCAGCCTCTTAATACACCTAAATAACGTAAGTATTGTCTATTGACGTGTTTGTAAGTACAACAGCAGAGTTGAGCTGCAGCTCCTGGTCCCCGCCACCAATTTGGCCACTAAATTATTATTTTAATCTTAATTTTCTTTAGGGTCTAATGTCTTGGAGGGGGGGAATTGACTTTAGTGGAGGTGTTTTGATGCGAGGAACTGGAGCTACTTCCCTTCCTCTGATCAAACAACACTCACACTAGGTGTTACACAACCCATAATGGTGTATGTAGTTCTGGGCTATTTTTTCCGTTACTGAAAAATAACAGTGAAGGTCTCTTGATCCAAGTAACTTGCGCCTTGTGATCCAGAGAGACTTCCATGTAAAAAAAATTGTTAGTTATCACGTTAATGTGTAAGAAATATTGATTAAAGAAAATAGATTTACCTTGTTAAACACTTAAGGTTATTTGTCAGAAATGTTAGTTTATATTACATGGTAATGTTTGTGTATATATGTTGGTTATAATGTTATATATATATATATATATATATATATATATATAATGTTGATGGTTATTTTGTTCCAGGTGTGGTAATTGCTGAGCCTGACTGTCACCTGCAACATTGATCAACATTGACCAGTCTGAGTGATACCAGAATGCCATCACACACATCAGCTGTGGAGGAGCTAGCCATCCCTGCTAGCACATATGGAACTACTGGTCTGCCACTACAGATACCTATGGCTACACCTGAATATGGGGATGAGTTTGTCATTTCTCCCAATACACACAACTACAACAGTCAGACGGACACCACACAGGTAACCTCCCTGGAAATTGGAGATGAGTCAGATGCACAGGACCTACCTGCAATGAATGATGAAACAGAGAACACTAATGTAACCATGGTACCTGTTAAGGTGATAGGTGTTAAAGAAAGCACTAACCCAGAAGTGCCATCCTCCGGAGAGGCATTGGATTCGCCTGACCTTCCTCATATTATAACAACTTTCCAGAAAAAAATTGAGCATCTTGAACAGATCCTGACAAGTTTAATAAATATATGTAATCAGGATGATGCTCTTGAGCATGGTGATGATGTCAAAAGTGCAGCAATCTCCGTTCAGCTTCCAGCAATTTGTGAGAAAGAAGCCCATAACTCTTGCCTTCAAGACTTGCCTTGGAACTGGCTGCCAATATGCCGAAAAATGCTTAAAAATAAAGGTCCTGAAGATAAAGACGTACAAACTATGCTATTTGCTCTTAAGTATCTGCACACTGTAGCCAAAGCATAATAGTTTTACCAACTTATGAGCAAGAGATTGTAATAACTCACTACAATGGATACATTACAAATCTTTTCACGGAACATTGCTTCCATCAGGAAGCGGTTGCCTGACTTACATCATATTAGTGCAACCAAGAATATTGATGTCATCTGTTTGCAGGAATGTAGATAGAAAGATGGAGCACCTCCACCAAACTTGCCTGGATATGCAGCTTATAACCTAAGGTCAACCAACTGTTGTGTGATGTATGTCAGAAAGAGCTTGCCACATTCACTCCTTTCCTTGCAGAGTCGAGTTATGCAGTATCATGGTGTCAAAGTATACGCAGGCGATTTTTCCATAAACATTTTTAATCTCTATGCCCCAGCGAACCAGCTTCGACCTGATGCTTTACCAGATCGCATCAATAGTGAACCTACAATCATTCTTGGAGATTTTAATGCCAGACATAAGAATATTGGTGGGTCTATAACAAACACCAATGGAACTAAACTAGTGAGATTGCTAAATGAGCATGATAATGTTCGAATTGTGGGCACTACTGAGCCTACTCACATATATGGTGGCATACTAGATCTGTGTCTTGGATTTAATACATCATATACGATGCATGACTCTGTCATAGTTGATGATCTTCTATCTGATCACTTCCCAAGACTAACAACTGTCAATCTTGATCACATCTCCAGCAATCAAGGAGCTAAATACAGAAGGAGGAAACTTATTCTCAAACCAGAACACAGAGACAACTTTATTAACCACTTGGATGAATGGTATAAGAATTACGAGCCCATTGGCACACAAAAATTTAATGATGATTTAATTACCACTATTGAGAGTGTTCTCACAGATCAAGTGGGCAGGAATAGGAAACAAAAACCCTCCACTATAAATAATAAAAACCAATGTAAATACTATAATGATCCACAGCTGCGCAATCTAACACATGCAGCTAGGAGGATTGGTAAAGCATACCGTGAATGTAGAACCCCAGACCTGCTCAGAACGTTCCAGGCTGCACTAACAAATGCAAGGAATAGAAAGGAAGAACTTAGGCAACAGGAATGGGAACAGTTTGTTAGTGGATTAAATAGGTCCACCCCTTTGAGTTTGGCTTGGAAAATAACCAGGAAAAAGACTGGCAATGTTGCTCATCCCTTTCCTCTTGAAAAAGCAAATGACCTCATAAATGACTGGTCCAAAACATCCAGGCATGAAAGCCTTCCATCTCATATTAGAAAAAATTTAGAGAGTACTTCTGAAGAAATGTTGAAACTGATTAATTTTATGAGCCAAAATATTGATGAGAGTGATTGCCTCTTTACCGAGTATGAATTAGATAATGCATTAACCAAAGGTCGATCAACTGCTCCTGGAGAGGATGGTATAACCTATGATATTCTCAGAACTCTAAGGCACTTGCCTGATAACCCTTTGTTGGCACTGTATAATCTCAGTTACATTGAGGGCGTTCTTCCTACTTCCTGGACCAATAGTCTCATTGTGCCTATCCCTAAGCCCCAACAGCCTGATACATTTAGACCGATCTCCTTAACTAGTTGTCTTTGTAAAACTTTTGACTGTACTACAGAATCAGACACCAACTTTTCCCTTACCTCTATGGGTTCATGAAAGGTAAAAGTGTACAGAACTTTATTTCCACCTCTCTCACTGCACACACATCTACTAGTTTTACCACATTTCTTGATCTAAAATCTGCATTTGATATTGCGAGCAGAACCGTTATACTACATGAACTAGCCAAAATGAATATTGGTGGTAGCTTACTCTGCTGAATAATAGGATACCTGTCAAATAGAGTATCCTCTGTCCTTTACCAAGGCTTCAGAAGTGATTCTAAAGAAATGTCTTTAGGTACACCGCAGGGAGGAGTTCTTAGTCCCATGCTATTTAATATTCTGATTAATGCTCTCCTAAATGCTCTACCTGCCTCACCTAAACATATAGCTATAAGCTATGCTGATGATATCATGATCCATACAACAGGGCATAAGAAGAATACCATTCTTAATGAAGTTCAAGCAATTTGTAATCGACTAGGCCTCATAATATCTTCCTCTAAAACTAAGATATTAACAAGCAAACGACAGCCCCCACCCATCTATTTGCAGGGTGAAATCATTAGCTACGTTAAAACTTACAGATATCTTGGTGTAGATGTACCCTTTAACAAATCCATTATACCACAACTAAACAAGAAATGTAAAGCTAGGCTAAATGCTCTCAAAGCTGTTGCTGGCTACAATCCCAACTATGGTGCAAATGTGAGAATCGTGAGAATGATGTACATAGCCTATGTTAGGTCCTTAATTGATTATGCTGCTCCCATGATTACTCCTTCATGATAAAGTTGATATGTTAGCCAAGAAGAGTATCGAGAAGGAGAATGTAGAATATAACTTTGGTATAACTGTGTCTAGCATTAGGAATAATATTAGGAGAGAAGTAAATAATGAAAATGATTGTTATAGGAATGCAGTTAGAAGCCTGAGTAGATCTATAACCCACTATGATAACATGAACGTAGATAAGTATGTTTATGGAGCAACTTGCAATGCGAACAGACTGACTGATGTTGTAGTGGCCAGGCTTAGGCTTGGTTACAAGTACTTCTGGCAGTTTGGGAGACACACAGATGATGATCAAACTAAATGTAAATTATGTGATCAGGCATATGGTCACTCTCTTGAACACTATGTGCTTAATTGTCCACTTATTGAGGAATACAGAGACAGACAGTATAATAACCTATGTGACATGTCAAGATATCTTATTAATGAAAATAAGATACCAGATATACTAAGCAAATTTCCTAAATTTGCTTGTAACAGATAAGTGAACTATAGATGTGTAGATATAAATCCATATGTATTCCTGTTAACCCTTTGGGGCCTAGTTCCTAGGCCTTTTGTGTATCCATATGCTCTCGCGCTACCGTCCACAGGATGGATATGGGGTGCACAATAAACTAGCCACTTCGGTGGCAAAATCTAAAAAAAATCTGAGGAGTGGAGACAACCACACTAGTAAATGGTCTGACCCATAACATTTACTGTTATACCTGGAGAGGGTTACTCCAGTTATGTGGAGATGTAGCAGCTGGAGACGTTGTCAGAGATGGGCGGGGCCCACTTGTAAGGTATTTCCAGGTTATAAGTCCACGAAAGTTTGGTTATTGAAGCAGATTTTAATTGTATTAGGTGGTAGGCTGGTGGGGAGAGTATAGGAAAGATTGTAAGGAATTGATATCAAAAGTAGCTTAGTGGGAAGTATTAGATTATCTCCCAACCAGAGATGAAATCTCTGGTCATGAAATAATGAGGAATGTATTCAGTAGGTTACCTTGAATGGGGTGGAGATAAAAAATGGAGAAATGGGTTGTAAAGCTTAGAACTGAGGATTGATTAGATTTTAGGAAGTTTTAGTCTAATATCTTTATGATGCAGCCTCTACCCATCCTGCAAGTGTAGGAAGCAGAGATGAAATGTGTGATATATCATGGCTCAATTGGTAGTGGCGTCAACTGAAGATTATTATTATAATCAAAAAGAAGCGCTAAGCCACAAGGGCTATACAGCGGCAACTGAAGAACCGGGATTCGATCACGGGCATGTTCCCTTATATCCATTGGCATTATTCACATGAAGGATGAACACTGCAGTAGGCCTACTCGTATGGGTTGCATCCTGGGGAATATAAATATGCTAATGAAAATGTCATAGATGTCATCCTGACTTAGAAACATGAAGGAGGAACACTAGTAGACCTGTTGACTCATACTGGGCATACTTGATAGGGTAATTGTGTTAATCTACCGGGATAATTATACTAAGTTTAGTGTAATGAGAGTAATGGCAAAGGTTTTGATGCCTGGTATAAGGAAATGCAATTAAATCAGGCATATCCATTACTAAGACAGAAAAGATCACTGAAACAGGTCTATTGACCCATGTTATGCAAGTCCACTCTCAACCACTCATTTGTCTAAGCTGTTTTTAAAACTACGCAACCCAAGTTTTAGATTCACATGACTGGATAAATTTTCCTTAGGCAGAATATATTATAACCAGACGATAACATTCCTCAGAAATGTGGTACGTTTAATTAGCCATAATTTCATATTTTCAGTAGAGTTGTAGAGGACGTGGCCAAGAAATTTTATGCTTTCAAGCCCCAAAAATATTTTACGTGGCATAACCTTGTAGGTTTAGCCCTTGCGACTCCAGAGTCTGTATTATAGCGTCTTGGAGGGGAGCATTTATTTTGAAATTGGTTTATACAACATATATTTAGAGACCTTGTAGACCCCCTTGATCTTACTTAGACCCCTTGATCTTACCTAGACCACCTTGGTCTTACCTAGACCACCTTGATCTTACCTAGACCCCCTTGATCTTATCTAGACCCACCTTGATCTTACCTAGACCCACCTTGATCTTACCTAGACCCACCTTGATCTTACCTAGACCCACCTTGATCTTACCTAGACCCACCTTGATCTTACCTAGACCCACCTTGATCTTACCTAGACCCGCCTTGATCTTACCTAGACCCGCCTTGATCTTACCTAGACCCACCTTGATCTTGCCTAGACCCACCTTGATCTTGCCTAGACCCACCTTGATCTTGCCTAGACCCACCTTGATCTTGCCTAGACCCACCTTGATCTTGCCTAGACCCACCTTGATCTTGCCTAGACCCACCTTGATCTTGCCTAGACCCACCTTGAGCTTGCCTAGACCCACCTTGATCTTACCTAGACCCACCTTGATCTTACCTAGACCCATCTTGATCATACCTTCACCTCCCTTCATTCCCCCTTGCGCCGCCACTGCTGGAGTATGCTGCATATTCCAGTTTCTACTATCTACTTGTAAATTTAGGTGATAAGTTGGATAGGTAAAGTATAGGACTGGAGAATCTGCTACTTGCATTATGAATGCATATAGTAGGGGAGAGTAATTTCCCCCGAAGGCATAGGATACGTAGAACTGTGGGCCTTGGAACCCACCAACGACCTTCAGAAGCTGTGTGGAATCTGTTTTTCCACGTGGTTTCTGTTGGGATGTTGGTGGGTTCCGGGCTTTGGGTGGCGGTTGCGGTGGGTGTTCTATGTATTTTGTCTTTGGCAAGTCTAATGTTGCTTTGTTTACTAAGTTCACAAAATTGACGCTTGAGGAGGAAACTGGGTTGTTTTGAGACCACTTTCGACTGTACCTGGCCTTTGTTTGATAATTTTTTTTCCTGGACCAGTTTTTTTCTAACTTGTATTATGTTTTCACATTATAACTGGTGTGCAATACCAGGTTGGTAAGAGACGTTGTGATACGTATCATTATTCATGAAATGTTTCGCTTGGGGAGTAGGCTTTATCTGTCGACTACAAAGGTGACAACAGTCCTGGAGACTAAATTGTCGAGTTAATTTTGAGCTCTACCCTCCACCCTTGATAGATGATCAGTCTCTTAGCCAGACTTTTTATTTACTTCTAATTTCTTACCTAACATTGACCAGTAGGAATATTGGAGATGTTTTTTCATGTCTTTTGTAAGCTCCTGTTAAACTTTATTATTCAAAGTTAACTTGTCGCAATTTCCCCAGTGTTTTTTGTAGTAACACTATTTCAGCTTCGATTATTGTTACTATTACCAATTCTATTAATGTTACTATCTTCACTACTACCAGGACTTATTGCTAGACTGGCTACCAGCACTTGTATTATTGCCAGTACTAATACTACCACCATTGGTATTACCGCAAATCTTACCAGTGCTATTTATACCACTATTATTATTACTACTGCTTTTACTGCTACTGTCTATTCTACTTCTACTATTATTTTTTAAAACTTTTCAATTCAATTCAATTCAAAGTTTATTCTCTATAAGGATTACAATGTTGAATTTACAGAATTTGGTTATTGTGTGGTTTACATGTAGTTAAATAATGATTACAGAGTGTACCACTAGAACGCCTAGCATGGCTAGGCATTTCGGGCAGACTTAGTTTAATTCTTTATTTTAAAATATTACAAATTATGAGGTAAGTTGGTATTATGGCTAAGTGACTAAATACTAGTTTGTGAGTTTAGCAATGTGAATGCTTTTGTTTTGGCACAGTACATAGTTTCAGTATTGGAGTATCATAGGATTCATTATTTTAAGATTGAGATTAATATTTCTGTTTATGGTCAAATGGGTGAGTGAGTGTAAGTGTGAACCACTAGGTGGTATTCGTGGAGTTAGTTGATGGGGTGTATCAGGGAGATAAGATGTTTTCTAATGGTAGTTTTGAAGGTGATGAATGTGTCTGCAGTTCTAGAGTTCTCAGGTAGGGTGTTCCAGATTTTAGGGCCTTTGACATACATTGAATTTTTGTAAAGGTTTAGTCGGACACGGTGAATGTCGTAGAGATGTTTGTGTCTGGTGTTATGCCTGTGGGTTCTGTCACAACTATGAAGAAAGCGTTTTAGGTCAAGGTTGATATTGGAGTTTAAGGTCCTGTAGATGTAGATTGCACAGTAGTAAGTGTGGATGTACTGAACAGGGAGTAAGTTTAGATCTATGAAGAGTGGGGGGGTGTGTTGCCAGGGATGGGATTTAGTGATTATTCTTATTGCAGCTTTTTGTTGGGTTGTTATTGGCTTTAGGTGTGTTGCTGCAGTTGATCCCCAAGCACAAATAGCATAGGTGTGGTATGGATAAATAAGTGAGTGGTATAGTGTGAGAAGGGCATTTTGCGGCACGTAGTATCGTATCTTGGAGAGGATCCCAACCGTTTTGGATACTTTTTTGGTTATGTGTTGGATATGGGTGCTGAAATTCAGGTTGTTGTCAAGGTATAGGCCTAGGAATTTGCCCTCATTATATCTGGTAATTAGAGTGTTGTCGATCTTAATGTTAATTTGTGCATCTCCTGCTCTGCTACCAAACATAATATAGTAGGTTTTGTCAGTGTTAAGCGTAAGTTTATTGGCTGTCATCCAAGTCGATATTTTGATCAGCTCCTCGTTAACAATGGTGTTGAGGGTGGCAAGATTAGGGTGAGAGATGACATAAGTCGTGTCGTCAGCAAAGAGAATGGGTTTCAGGTGTTGGGATACGTTTGGAAGATCATTGATGTATACGAGGAAGAGCAGGGGACCAAGGACACTTCCCTGCGTAACTCCAGTATCAAGTGGCCGTGTTGTTGATGCTGTGTCTTTAATGGTGACGTACTGATACCTATTAGTAAGGTAAGATTTGAAATAAGCAAACGCATGGCCTCTTATACCGTAATGGTCAAATTTGTGGAGTAGGATGTCGTGGTCTACTGTGTCAAAAGCTTTTCTTAGGTCAATAAAAATTCCTAGTGGATATTCCTTGTTTTCCAATGCTGTGTAAAGCAGATCTAGCATTTTTATGATTGCATCATTAGTGCTTTTATTTTTCCTGAATCCAAATTGGCAGGGGTTGAGTATGTTTTGTGCTGTTATAAATGAATATAGTCTCCTGTGCACGAGCTTCTCAATGATTTTGGGTAGCAATGGTAAGTTTGATATTGGCCTATAGTTGTTTAAGTCTGTAGGGTCACCACCTTTATGTATTGGTGTAACCCTTGCCATCTTGAGTAGTTTCGGGAAGGTGCTAGTTTCTAGTGACTTGTTAAAAAGTAATGAAATAGCATGCGAAAGGATATGGGCCACTCGCTTGTACAGTAATGGTGGGACATGAGACAGATTCCCTGAGTTATTTTTAAGTGACTTTATAATCTCGGTGACTTCCGAGGGCTCAGTTGGTGCAAGACAGAAGGAATTTGGGAAATTCCCATCTAGGTAGTCCCCGGCATGGGCATTGGTATGTGGGATTTTATTGGCGAGATTAGATCCTATGGTTGAGAAGTCGTTTATCTTGTTAGCTGTGTCAGTGGGATGTAGTGGTGTTTCATTAGGTTTAGTTAGGACAATATTCTTGTTTTTTTTCAGTTTGTGGGTCCCTAGAATCTGAGTGTTTTCCAGGTCTTTTTTATATCTCCTCTAGTGTCTGTGAATCTACTGGAGTAGTATAGTTTGGCTTTCTTTATTACTTTGGTGAGAACTGATGAATAGTGTTTAAGAATATCTTTGTGTATTAAGCCCTGTCTATATTGCTTTTTATATTGGTGTTTCTTGTCAATGGATTTCAGAATGGTGCTGGTTAGCCATGGGCAACCAAGCCGTTTGTTTATTATCTGTTTCGTTTTTATAGGACAATGTTGTATAGTCTAAGTAATTTGTTAAGAAAAATGTCTGTCCAGTCATCAATACCATTGGCCTTGGAGAATTCTGTAGGCCAGTCAACAGTCTCTAGGTCAGCTGTGAACTTCCTTATTGAGGCCTCGTCATGGAGTCTAAATGAGACTTTGTTGTATTCAAGTGGTGGTTTACTAATGTTTGTCAGGAGGAAGGTAGGGTAGTGGTCTGTAGTGCTATCTGTGATTATCCCTGATTTAACGGGGCTAGTATATTGGTCCATATGTGGTCTATTATGGTTGCACTTGTCTCAGTGAGACTGGTTGGTTTAGTTATTGTTTGTATGAGAAGTGTGTTGTTCATATTGTTGATGAAATCAGTTACAGGCTGATCATCTAGTAAGCCAAGGTTGATGTTGAAGTCTCCAGCTAAGAGAAGGTGGTGCTTATTCATTTGTCTGTTTGTTATTAGTGACTTTAATTTCTCACTGAAATTTGGGATGTTTGTGTGAGGTATCCGGTAAATGGCACCGATTGTTATAGGTGTCTAAAGTTTTTTTACAGTAAAAATAGCAAAAATGTATTCCCCATATTCATCACTAAAGCAAGTGGTGCTAATACAAGATAATTGGTTAGAGTAATAGATTGCAACACCACCCCCAACTTGGTTTGGTCTGCAGTTGTGAATTGCTGTGTATCCTGGTAGAGGGTAGATATCTATTGTGTCCTGTTTAAGCCAGGTCTCAGTAAGAATAATGCAGGAGAAGGGTGTCTTTAGTGATTTAAGGAGTGCCTGGAGGTCATCATAGTGTTTGCTTAAGGAACTGATGTTGTAGTTAAGTACTGATAGACTTTTATCATTGTTTAGGATAGTGCTGGCTTGTGATGCTGTGTAATAAAGGCAGTTACTTTCCAATAGGTTTTGATTGGGTGTCAGATTATCGGGGTTTAGATCAGGGTCAACGTGATCAATCATCTTCTAGGTTTAAATTATTATTATTTTTTTTATCACACTGGCCGATTCCCACCAAGGTAGGGTGGCCCGAAAAACGAAAACTTTCACCATCATTCACTCCATCACTGTCTTGCCAGAAGGGTGCTTTACACTACAGTTTTTAAACTGCAACATTAACACCCCTCCTTCAGAGTGCAGGCACTGTACTTCCCATCTCTAGGACTCAGGTCCGGCCTGCCGGTTTCCCTGAACCCCTTCATAAATGTTACTTTGCTCACACTCCAACACCACGTCAAGTATTAAAAACCATTTGTCTCCATTCACTCCTATCAAACACGCTCACGCACGCCTGCTGGAAGTCCAAGCCCCTCGCACACAAAACCTCCTTTACCCCCTCCCTCCAACCTTTCCTAGGCCGACCCCTACCCCGCCTTCCTTCCACTACAGACTGATACACTCTTGAAGTCATTCTGTTTCGCTCCATTCTCTCTACATGTCCGAACCACCTCAACAACCCTTCCTCAGGCCTCTGGACAACAGCTTTGGTAATCTCGCACCTCCTCCTAACTTCCAAACTACGAATTCTCTGCATTATATTCACACCACACATTGCCCTCAGACATGACATCTCCACTGCCTCCAGCCTTCTCCTCGCTGCAACATTCATCACCCATGCTTCACACCCATATAAGAGTGTTGGTAAAACTATACTCTCATACATTCCCCTCTTTGCCTCCAAGGACAAAGTTCTTTGTCTCCACAGACTCCTAAGTGCACCACTCGCCCTTTTCCCCTCATCAATTCTATGATTCACCTCATCCTTCATAGACCCATCCGCTGACACGTCCACTCCCAAATATTTGAATACATTCACCTCCTCCATACTCTCTCCCTCCAATCTGATGTCCAATCTTTCATCACCTAATATTTTTGTTATCCTCATAACCTTACTCTTTCCTGTATTCACTTTTAATTTTCTTCTTTTGCACACCCTACCAAATTCATCCACCAATCTCTGCAACTTCTCTTCAGAATCTCCCAAGAGCACAGTGTCATCAGCAAAGAGCAACTGTGACAACTCCCACTTTGTGTGATTCTTTATCTTTTAACTCCACGCCTCTTGTCAAGACCCTCGCATTTACTTCTCTTACAACCCCATCTATAAATATATTAAACAACCACGGTGACATCACACATCCTTGCCTAAGGCCTACTTTTACTGGGAAATAATTTCCCTCTTTCCTATGTACTCTAACTTGAGCCTCACTATCCTCGTAAAAACTCTTCACTGCTTTCAGTAACCTACCTCCTACACCATACACCTGCAACATCTGCCACATTGCCCCCCTATCCACCCTGTCATACGCCTTTTCCAAATCCATAAATGCCACAAAGACCTCTTTAGCCTCATCTAAATACTGTTTACTTATATGTTTCACTGTAAACACCTGGTCCACACGCGCCCTACCTTTCCTAAAGCCTCCTTGTTCATCTGCTATCCTATTCTCCGTCTTACTTTTAATTCTTTCAATAATAATAACTACCATACACTTTGCCAGGTATACTCAACGGACTTATCCCCCTGTAATTTTTGCACTCTCTTTTGTCCCCTTTGCCTTTATACAAAGGAACTATGCATGCTCTCTGCCAATCCCTAGGTACCTTACCCTCTTCCATACATTTATTAAATAATTGCACCAACCACTCCAAAACTATATCCCCACCTGCTTTTAACATTTCTATCTTTATCCCATCAATCCTGGCTGCCTTACCCCCTTTCATTTTACCTACTGCCTCACGAACTTCCCCCACACTCACAACTGGCTCTTCCTCACTCCTACAAGATGTTATTCCTCCTTGCCCTATACACAAAATCACAGCTTCCCTATCTTCATCAACATTTAACAATTCCTCAAAATATTCCTTCCATCTTCCCAATACGTCTAACTCTCCATTTTATAACTCTCCTGTCCTATTTTTAACTGACAAATCCATTGTTCTCTAGGCTTCCATAACTTGTTAATCTCACTCCAAAACTTTTTCTTATTTTCAACAAAATTTGTTGATAACATCTCACCCACTCTCTCATTTGCTCTCTTTTTACATTGCTTCACCACTCTCTTAACCTCTCTCTTTTTCTCCATATACTCTTCCCTCCTTGCATCACTTCTACTTTGTAAAAACTTCTCATATGCTAACTTTTTCTCCCTTACTACTCTCTTTACATCATCATTCCACCAATCGCTCCTCTTCCCTCCCACACCCACTTTCCTGTAACCACAAACTTCTGCTGAACACTCTAACACTACATTTTTAAATCTACCCCATACCTCTTCGACCCCATTGCCTATGCTCTCATTAGCCCATCTATCCTCCAATAGCTGTTTATATCTTTCCCTAACTGCCTCCTCTTTTAGTTTATAAACCTTCACCTCTCTCTTCCCTGATGCTTCTATTCTCCTTGTATCCAATCTACCTTTTACTCTCAGTGTAGCTACAACTAGAAAGTGATCTGATATATCTGTGGCCCTTCTATAAACATGTACATCCTGAAGTCTACTCAACAGTCTTTTATCTACCAATACGTAATCCAACAAACTACTGTCATTTTGCCCTACATCATATCTTGTATACTTATTTATCCTCTTTTTCTTAAAATATGTATTACCTATAACTAAACCCCTTTCTATACGAAGTTCAATCAAAGGGCTCCCATTATCATTTACACCTGGCACCCCAAACTTACCTACCACACCCTCTCTAAAAGTTTCTCCTACTTTAGCATTCAGGTCCCCTACCACAATTACTCTCTCACTTGGTTCAAAGGCTCCTATACATTCACTTAACATCTCCCAAAATCTCTCTCTCTCCTCTGCATTCCTCTCTTCTCCAGGTGCATACACGCTTATTATGACCCACTTCTCGCATCCAACCTTTACTTTAATCCACATAATTCTTGCATTTACACATTCATATTCTCTTTTCTCCTTCCATAACTGATCATTCAACATTACTGCTACCCCTTCCTTTGCTCTAACTCTCTCAGATACTCCAGATTTAATCCCATTTATTTCCCCCCACCGAAACTCCCCTACCCCCTTCAGCTTTGTTTCGCTTAGGGCAAGGACATCCAACTTCTTTTCATTCATAACATCAGCAATCATCTGTTTCTTGTCATCTGCACTACATCCACGCACATTCAAGCATCCCAGTTTTATAAAGTTTTTCTTCTCTTTTTTAGTAAATGTCTACAGGAGAAGGGGTTACTATCCTGAGTTGTGTGTTGAGTTCTAGTACTGATATCTGTAGTGGTGGGAAGTCTGGATAAGTATATAGCTAGAGTATTTTGGTCATATAGAGTATAGTCACTACTACACATAATGAAGTTGATGTTGTCTATATGTTGTGCTGGAATGAACTAAAGTACAACTAGGTATAAACTAGTAATATAAAAATACAAATTAAAAATAGAACAAGACTCTCACTTGTAATTGCACTAGGGTCTAATATAATGACTTTTGTGGAGTCTATGTTTTGAGCTAGAATGAGCTATAGTACAACTAGATTTAAGCTAATATAAAAATACAAATTAAAAATAGCACCAGACTCTCACTAGTAATTGCACTATGGTCGCCTGACGTCCATTGTAATTTCAACCCCCCTCCCCTCCATGCTTTTTGCCACCCGTCTTGTGATGTTATACTTTTTGACTATTGGTCTGACTTGATACTGGTCCAAGATAAACCAAAAGGTCGTCTCGAATTGCTTCTCCATTGTTGGTTTCCGTAAGTGTAATTTAAGTAGTTTTATATATTTAGGTATGTGAAGAATAGAATTGGAGCATCTGCTATATGCATTATGAATGCATATAGCAGGGGAGAGTAATCTCCCCCGAAGGCATAGGATACGTAGAACTGTGGGCCTTGGAACCCACCAACGATCTTCAGAAGCTGTGTGTAATCTGTTATTGCACGTGGTTTCCGTGGGGATGTTGGTGGGTTCCGGGCTTTGGGTAGTGGTTGCGGTGGGTGTTCTACGTATTGTATGCCTTTGGCCAAACTGTGCAGTTTCTTATTGAAACTGTGACAAAGTTTCAATAAGATCGGCCAACAAACAACTGATTGTCACTTGGCAGCATCACAGGATGGACAGGCACTACGAGTGGCTGTGCAAACACTCCCCACTGATAGAATAAGTCTAACACGACATTCTGGCGATAGGAATGAATGTAATGTACCTTATGTTCATGACGAAAAAAAGTACATTTGGTACGCTTTTAACATTAAAAAAATTATCTGCCTACCCCCACCAAAAAAAAAAAAATCCAAATGGCTGTACACCAGAAAGTCTCACACACTTTGTTTTATAGTCTGTGAAAATCATTTCAAAATAATCATTAATAATGTCATACCAAGAAATAGGCCAAAATCTTACTTTCAAGGTATTGGGGAAAACTCGCTCATACCTCATTACGTCAAAAAATTCATGAAAAATCACGCTACTTTGGGCTTTTTCTATGCAATTTAAGTGATATATAGTTTCCCCTATATATTATAACGTTTTCTTTAGTGAAGAGAAGTAATAGAAACCCCTCCTCTTACAGCGAGGCCAGAACCCTCCGGTATTTATTTAATTTATTTATTTATTAATTTGAACATGATACAGTGAAGTACAAAGTTATTACAGTGCAACATGCCAAAGCCCCTTGTATGCAGAGCATTATGAGCAGGCTTAAAATTAACTTAAGATTAACTAAGCAATGATATATTCAGTGGTTTACCTGGAGTTTACCTGGAGAGAGTTCCGGGGGTCAACGCCCCCGCGGCCCGGTCTGTGACCAGGCCTCCTGGTGGATCAGAGCCTGATCAACCAGGCTGTTGCTGCTGGCTGCACGCAAACCAACGTACGAGCCACAGCCCGGCTGATCAGGAACTGACTTTAGGTGCTTGTCCAGTGCCAGCTTGAAGACTGCCAGGGGTCTGTTGGTAATCCCCCTTATGTGTGCTGGGAGGCAGTTGAACAGTCTCGGGCCCCTGACACTTATTGTATGGTCTCTTAACGTGCTAGTGACACCCCTGCTTTTCATTGGGGGGATGGTGCATCGTCTGCCAAGTCTTTTGCTTTCGTAGTGAGTGATTTTCGTGTGCAAGTTCGGTACTAGTCCCTCTAGGATTTTCCAGGTGTATATAATCATGTATCTCTCCCTCCTGCGTTCCAGGGAATACAGGTTTAGGAACCTCAAGCGCTCCCAGTAATTGAGGTGTTTTATCTCCGTTATGCGCGCCGTGAAAGTTCTCTGTACATTTTCTAGGTCGGCAATTTCACCTGCCTTGAAAGGTGCTGTTAGTGTTCAGCAATATTCCAGCCTAGATAGAACAAGTGACCTGAAGAGTGTCATCATGGGCTTGGCCTCCCTAGTTTTGAAGGTTCTCATTATCCATCCTGTCATTTTTCTAGCAGATGCGATTGATACAATGTTATGGTCCTTGAAGGTGAGATCCTCCGACATGATCACTCCCAGGTCTTTGACGTTGGTGTTTCGCTCTATTTTGTGGCCAGAATTTGTTTTGTACTCTGATGGTAAAAACATATTGTAAACAGATAACAATTTAGCACATATGAGTATTACAAAGACAGGTCATATGGCCATTTACTGTGTTGCTGAGCATTCAGTAGAATGGAGTATTCTGTTAGGTAATGTAATAATGAGAAACATTTACGAGATACAATTTATGAGATACAATTATTCAGTATTTATTTAGTTGTGGGTGATTAAGTGATTTTTGAGAAGAGACTTGAATTTATAAACACAGTGTTTCTTTTGTATTCACAGGTAATGAATTCCAGAATTTAGGGCCTTTTATGTGCATTGAGTTTTTGCATAGCATGAGATGGACTCGAACATCAAAGAGTGATCTGTGCCTTGTGTTATGGTCATGTGTTCTGTTGAGGTTGGTAAGGAGATGTTTGAGGGGAGGGTTTATATCAGAATTAAGTGTTCTATGAATGTAGTAGGTGCAGTAATAAGTATGGATGTTTTGAATGGTGAGTAGGCCTAGAGTTTTGAATATCGGTGGAGTGTGCTGCATGTAGTGGGAATTTGTCATTCTGACTGCAGCCTTTTGTTGGGTAATTAATGGTCTGAGATGGTTTATTGTTGTTCAGCCCCATGCACAAATTCCATAGGTGAGATAGGGGTAAGTGAGAGTGATATAGGGCTAGGAGGGCTGACTGTGGAACATAGTACCGTATGTTCGATAGTATGCCTACGGTCTTGGAAATTTGTTTGGAAATTTGTTGTATATGTTTGAAATTTGAGTATTATCAAGGTGGATTCCTAAGAATTTTCCCTCTGAGTTTTGTGATAGGTGATCCGTTTATCATTATGTTAAGAGGGACGTCTGTAGCTCTATTACCAAACTGAATGAAGTAGGTTTTGTCAATGTTTAGAGTAAGCTTGTTAGTACTCATCCAGGTAGATATTTTCTGTAATCTGGTATTTACAGTATTGGTTAGCATGACTGGGCTCGGGTGAGAGAAGACGTATGTAGTGTCATCTGCAAATAGTGTGGGTTTGAGTAGTTGCGATGCATTTGGTAGGTCATTTATGTATATGAGAAAGAGAAGAGGGCCTAGGACACTTCTCTGTGGGACACCAACTATAATTGGCTGTGCTGAAGAGCTTGCCCCGTTTGTGTACACATATTGGCTTCTGTTGCTGAGGTAAGACTTTAGGAAGGAGTCAGGTGAAACATATCGACTTCTTTATTTTTCAACCGATTACGTTCATTTTTGGTGTACTATTAGAAGCTTATATAAAACCTCCTGTGCTGAAGTTTCAATCATATCGGCCAAAAAGTAAATGAAATATGCAAAATTTACGAAAAATTGCATTTGGCAGCGGAGTCCTACTCAGTGGTACTTGGAAAAGTGGTTTTGACACTTGCTGCTGATAGAACACCTCTAATTCCATCATGAATTACGTACCTTTTCTAAAATAAACCTTATCCTCATGCTAAAAAAAATAAGTTTCATAACTTCTTTGTCATATTGGAAGATGTCGGTCTTGTTGCCCACATAAATCTAAAAATATTTGGGATAGTTCAGAAAGGTACGTAATTTCTTGTAAATCAATCATTCTCCTATGTTTGTTGTGAAAATCAAGTCAATTCATTCATAAATAAGGATGCAGTCCCCCTAAATAGGTAAATAAGTTACTTTCGAGATATAGGCCGAAGCGCGCGGCACCCCAGGTGCCCGGGAAATATTTTTTTTCCCCGAAAAATTCGCCTTATTTTACACTTTTTCCGCGACCTACGAGTGTTTATTACAGTTAACCATTGTAAATCCGTTTTCTCTAATCACTGATGAGAGAGGGCGGACCCTCTCTTCACCTTCAGGGGAAATATCGATAGAAATTTTTTCCTCGGGGCATCATATTATGCTATATATTATTTTTTACGGTGTACTTTTTATGTTTATATGCTATTATTATATTGCATTATGTCATAATAGATCAATTGTGATAGATAAATAAGCCTTATAATTGATATTAGCGTGGGTATGGAATATTTTGTTGGCTGGAGGTGTCGGCCATTTTATGCAATATACCCAGAGTACCTTGATTGGTTACTTGATCATATTAGCTCCGCCCACTCTGGCATGATCTCAGATGGTGAATTTGTATTATATTAGACATAAAGATATAAGAAAACGATAAAAATAACACGGGGAAAAACGTAACAAAAACGTCAACAAAGCCGAGTCAGCGCTTCTTGCGCACTATGACAGGTGACCCGGTGGCCTGGTGGCTAAAGCTCCCGCTTCACACACGGAGGGCCTGGGTTCGATTCCCGGCGGGTGGAAACATTTCGACACGTTTCCTTACACCTGTTGTCCTGTTCACCTAGCAGCAAATAGGTACCTGGGTGTTAGTCGACTGGTGTGGGTGGCATCCTGGGGGACAAGATTAAGGACCCCAATGGAAATAAGTTAGACAGTCCTCGATGACGCACTGACTTTCTTGGGTTATCCTGGGTGGCTAACCCTCCGGGGTTAAAAATCCGAACGAAATCTTATCTTATCTGACGCGTCAGCACTGTCACCATGCCTGTTATAAATGGCTGTAATTCCTTTTAGAAACATCGTACAAGGATAATAATTATACCAGAGTGTAGCCAGAAAGTTCAGCTATTTTTTGGTAACAATAACTCAATTTTCATATTTTTTCGATTTTTTTTTTTGCACCGCGCGCGTGAACCTGACCGCTTCCTTTAGGTAGTTGAGGGAGTGCCCTCTTATACCATAGTGCGACAATTTTATATGGAGCAAGTCATGGTCAACTGTATCAAAAGCTTTACGTAAGTCTTTGAAGATCCCCAGTGGGACTTTTTTTCTCTATTGCAGTGTGTGTGTTCTAGCATGTGTATAATAGCATCATTAGTATTTTTATTAGGCCTGAACCCAAATTGACAGGGGTTGAGTATGCCATGGGAGATGAGGTAGGAATAGATTCGCTTATGAATTAATTTTTCGAAGATTTTAGTTATTCAAGTGTGTTTGGTCTCCTCCTTTATGGATTGGGGTGACCCTTGCTATTTTGAGAACTGTAGGGAAGGTACAGGATTCTTGGAATTTGTTAGTGTTGCAATGATTGGTGATAGTACTTGTGACGCTTTTTTGTATATAAAGGGTGGTAAGGTATTTAAATCTCCTGTCTTGTTTTTTTAGTGTTGATAATAAGGGAGACTTCAGTAGGGTTAGTCGGAGCTAGGAACAGTGTGCTCGGGTAGTTGCCAGTGAGGTAGTCATTGGGTGGGGTATCTGAGCTTGGGATTTTATTGGTAGGGTTTTTTCCTATAGTGGAGAAGAAATTATAGAGTCTGCTGTTTCAGTTGGTGGGAGTTAGGGTTCATCTGGTTTTAATTCAATTTCGCTATTTCGTGGTATCTATTTTTGTTCCTAGAATTGCTGATAGGGTTTTCCAGGTCTATTTTATATCACCTTGTAAGTTGGATAATCATAATACAGTTTTTTAGCCCTTCTTATCAGGCTGGTTAGGATTGACGAGTAACGTTTTGTTTGGTCTCTGGTTATGTGACCCATTCTGTACTATTTTTCGTATAGGCGCTTTGTAATTATGGATTTGAGGATGCTGGGTGTTAGCCAGGGACTGTTCAGTCTCTTAGCTGTCATCTGTTTAGTTTTGGGGCAGTGCTTGTTATACAGTGGACCCCCGGTTCGCGATATTAATCCGTTCGTGAGAGCTCATCGCAAACCAAAATTATCGGAAAGCGAATCAATTTTCCCCATAAGAAATAATGGAAATCAAATTAATCCGTGCAAGGCACCCAAAAGTTCAGTTCCATAGTCAGATAGTTCCTGACTATGGAACTGAACTTCTCCAGGCTGAGGGACTGACAACCTCAAATTCTACGACTTTAAGGGTGATGGACTGATTACATCGTCTTCACATCTCTACTGTTCCTGCCTACTTTCTGTATTCGACTGAAGAAGCCTACTGTGTAGGCGAAACGTTTCGGAATAAAGTTGACTAACTGTTGCATATGTGTCTAACCTAACAACCTGTCGGTATTGTATACCATTTTGATGTTCAAGATAACACAAAATGGGTCACACAAAGAACTGTGTGGGACACCTGGGATAATGAGGTAGTAAATACTATCTAGGTGATAGTACAGGGATTAGTTCAATATTGACATAACATACACTAACGTAGTAAGGATTTGGTCACTAATATCAGACAGACACTGTAATATTTGCATCATGAAGGAAGTTTCCTAGTTCATTTTTATTTGACATATAGTACACACGACCTACATTAGTTTTTCTTACTAGAATTTGTCGATCACGTACAAAGCACTGGTGAATTTTATCATTATTCTCTCGTTTTGGCTTTCTCACTCTGTACAGGAGGTTCTGTCGTTTTTTTGTGAGACACTCGTTTATGTATATATCTTTTTTTGTTTTGATAGATGAAATTGTTAGATCTTTTTTCCTGTCTTGTGTGTGAAATCTAAGCATAACACTTTTTCTACTTTGGTTCCCTAGTAACCGCGAATCTTTTATTTCCGACACTGGTACATTAACATGTAGGTGGTCACGTATGATCTGGAGAGGTATAATATGCAAATACTCTTATTTTGACCATCCTTATTATTCTTTTATCTTCTCTTATGTCTGCTATCATTATTGAATGAATGGTGTAAGCAGAGAGTTTATTAGTCATAATAGTGTGTTATACTGTATAAGACACATTGTGGCCGACGACCAGATTGCTTACGCAGCAATTCTTGTCCCTCCCATCAACCATTCCACTGGACTATTACTATTTATTTATTTTTTTTTATTTATTTATTTCCAATTTGAGCACACATACAGAGGTACAAAAAAATACAGATAAGAGCAGCATGCCAAAGCCACTTATACTATGCATAGCATTACGGGCTGGCTTAAAATTAACTTAAGATTAACTAAGCAATGATGAAAAATTCAAAGTTTATTCTCTATAAGGATTACAATGCTGAGTTTACAGAAATTTGGTTATTGTGTGGTTTACATGTAGTAAAATTGTGATTACAGAGTGTACCACTAGAACGCTTAGCATGGCTAGGCATTTCGGGCAGACTTAGTTTTATTCTTAATTGTAAAATATTACAAAATGAGGTAAGTTGGTATTATGGCTGACTAAATACTAGTTTGTGAGTTTAGCAATGTGAATGCTTTTGTTTTGGCACAGTACATAGTTTCAGTTTTGGAGTATCACAGGATTTATTATTTTAAGATTGAGATTAATATTTCTGTTTATGGTCAAATGAGTGAGTGAGTGTAAGTGTGAACCACCAGGTGGTATTCGTGTAGTTAGTTGACGGGGTGTATCAGGGAGATAAGATGCTTTCTAATGGTAGTTTTGAAGGTGATGAATGTGTCTGCAGTTCTAGAGTTCTCAGGTAGGGTATTCCAGATTTTAGGGCCTTTGACATACATTGAATTTTTGTAACGGTTTAGTCGGACACGGGGAATGTCGTAGAGATGTTTGTGTCTGGTGTTATGCCTGTGGGTTCTGTCACAACTATCAAGAAAGCGTTTTAGGTCAAGGTTGATATTAGAGTTTAAGGCCCTGTAGATGTAGATTGCACAGTAGTAAGTGTGGATGTACTGAACTGGGAGTAAGTTTAGGTCTATGAAGAGTGGGGGGGGTGTGTTGCCAGGGATGGGATTTAGTGATTATTCTTACTGCAGCTTTTTGTTGGGTTATTATTGGCTTTAGGTGAGTTGCTGCAGTTGATCCCCAAGCACAAATAGCATAGGTGAGGTATGGATAAATAAGTGAGTGGTATAGTGTGAGAAGGGCATTTTGCGGCACGTAGTATCGTATCTTGGAGAGGATCCCAACCGTTTTGGATACTTTTTTGGTTATATGCTGGATATGGGTGCTGAAATTCAGGTTGTTGTCAAGGTATAAGCCTAGGAATTTGCCCCCATTATTTCTGGTAATTAGAGTGTTGTCAATCTTAATGTTAATTTGTGCATCTCCTGCTCTGCTACCAAACGTAATATAGTTTCTCTCCAGGTTTTGTCAGTGTTAAGTGTAAGTTTATTGGCTGTCATCCAAGTCGATATTTTAATCAGCTCCTCATTCACAATGGTGTTGAGGGTGGCAAGATTAGGGTGAGAGATGACATAAGTCGTATCATCAGCAAAGAGAATGGGTTTCAGGTGTTGGGATACGTTTGGAAGGTCATTGATGTATATGAGGAAGAGCAGGGGACCAAGGACACTTCCCTGCGGAACTCCAGTATCAAGTGGCCGTGTTGCTGATGCTGTGTCTTTAATGGTGACATACTGATACCTATTAGTAATGTAAGATTTGAAATAAGCAAGCGCATGGCCTCTTATACCGTAATGATCAAGTTTGTGGAGTAGGATGTCGTGGTCTACTGTGTCAAAAGCTTTTCTTAGGTCAATAAAAATTCCTAGTGGATATTCCTTATTTTCCAATGCTGTGTAAAGCAGATCTAGCATTTTTATGATTGCATCATTAGTGCTTTTATTTTTCCTGAATCCAAATTGGCAGGGGTCGAGTATGTTTTGAGCCGTTATAAATGAATACAGTCTCCTGTGCACGAGTTTCTCAAAGATTTTGGATAGCAATGGTAAGTTAGATATTGGCCTATAGTTGTTTAAGTCTGTAGGGTCACCACCTTTATGTATTGGTGTAACCCTTGCCATCTTGAGTAGTTTCGGGAAGGTGCTAGTCTCTAGTGACTTGTTAAAAAGTAATGAAATAGCATGCGAAAGGACATGGGCCGCTCGCTTGTACAGTAATGGTGGGACATGAGACAGATTCCCCGAGTTATTTTTAAGTGACTTTATAATCTCAGTGACTTCCGTGGGCTCAGTTGGTGCAAGATAGAAGGAATTAGGGAAATTCCCATCTAGGTAGTCCCCGGCATGGGCATTGGTATGTGGGATTTTACTGGCGAGATTAGATCCTATGGTTGAGAAGAAGTCGTTTATCTTGTTAGCTGTGTCAGTGGGATGTAGTGGTGTTTCATTAGGTTTAGTTAGGACAATATTCTTGGTTTTTCTCAGTTTGTGGGTCCCTAGAATCTGAGAGAGTGTTTTCCAGGTCTTTTTTATATCTCCTCTAGTGTCTGTGAATCTACTGGAGTAGTATAGTTGTTTGGCTTTCTTAATTACTTTGGTGAGAGCTGATGAATAGTGTTTAAGAATATCTTTGTGTATTAAGCCCTGTCTATATTGCTTTTCATATTGGTGTTTCTTGTCAATGGATTTCAGAATGGTGCTGGTTAGCCATGGGCAACCAAGCCGTTTGTTTGTGATCTGTTTTGTTTTTATAGGACAATGTTTGTTGTATAGTCTAAGTAATTTGTTAAGAAAAATGTCTGTCCAGTCATCAATACCACTGGCCTTGGAGAATTCTGTAGGCCAATCAACAGTCTCTAGGTCAGCTGTGAACTTCCTTACTGAGGCCTCGTCATGGAGTCTAAATGAGACTTTGTTGTATTCAAGTGGTGGTTTACTAATGTTTGTCAGGAGGAAGGTAGGGTAGTGGTCTGTAGTGCTATCTGTGATTATCCCTGATTTAAGGGGGGCTAGTATATTGGTCCATATGTGGTCTATTATGGTTGCACTTGTCTCAGTGAGCCTGGTTGGTTTAGTTATTGTTGGTATGAGAAGTGTGTTGTTCATATTGTTGATGAAATCAGTTACAGGCTGATCATCTAGTAAGCCAAGGTTGATGTTGAAGTCTCCAGCTAAGAGAAGGTGGTGCTTATTCATTTGTCTGTTTGTTATTAGTGACTTTAATTTCTCACTGAAATTTGGGATGTTTGTGTGAGGTATCCGGTAAATGGCACCAATTGTTATAGGCGTCTTAAGGTTTTTTACAGTAAAATTAGCAAAAATGTATTCCCCATATTCATCACTAAAGCAAGTGGTGCTAAGACAAGATAATTGGTTAGAGTAATAGATTGCAATACCACCCCCAACTTGGTTTGGTCTGCAGTTGTGAATTGCTGTGTATCCTGGTAGAGGGTAGATATCTATTGTGTCCTGCTTAAGCCAGGTCTCAGTAAGAATAATGCAGGAGAAGGGTGTCTTTAGTGATTCAAGGAGTGCTAGGAGGTCATCATAGTGTTTGCTTAAGGACCTTATGTTGTAGTTAAGTACTGATAGACTTTTAGCATTGTTTAGGATAGTGGTGGCTTGTGATGCTGTGTAATAAAGGCAGTTACTTTCCAATAGGTTTTGATTGGGTGTCAGATTATGGAGGTTTAGATCAGGGTCAACGTGATCAATCATCTTCTAGGTTTAAATTATGGTTATTTATATCCTGAGTTGTGTGTTGAGTTCTAGTACTGATATCTGTAGTGGTAGGAAGTTTGGACAAGTATATAGCTAGAGTATTTTGGTCATGTAGGGTATAGTCACTACTACACATAATGAAGTTGATGTTGTCTATGTGTTGTGCTGGAATGAACTAAAGTACAACTAGGTATAAACTAGTAATATAAAAATACAAGTTAAAAATAGAACAAGACTCTCACTTGTAATTGCACTAAGGTCTAATAATGACTTTTGTGGAGTCTATGTTTAATCTAATAGGTTTAATCTAATAATGTAAAAATACAAATTAAAAATAGCACTAGTCTCTCACTAGTAATTGCACTATGGTCTAATATAGTGAATTTGGTATTGACTATGTATTGAGTTAGAATGAGCTATGGTACAACTGAATTTAATCTAATAATATAAAAATACAAATTAAAAATAGCACCAGTCTCTCACTAGTAATTGCACTATGGTCTAATATAGTGAATTTGGTATTGACTATGTATTGAGCTAGAAAGAGCTATAGTACAACTAGGTTTAGTCTAATAAAATAAAAATACAAATTACAAATAGCACCAGTCTCTCACTAGTAATTGTACTATGGTCTAGTATAGTGAATTTGGTATTGACTATGTATTGAGCTAGAATGAGCTAGAGTAAAACTGTGATTTATCTAATAATATAATAAAGGAACAAGACTCTCAATTGTAATTGCACTAAGGTCTTATATAAGTTGTTTACAAGAATTAGAGTATAATTAGATTTAAATTGACAGGATAAAATACACAAATTAAGGTAGCAAAACAATAATAAAAAAAATGATAAAGATAAAAATGGCAATGACTTGGTTATAATATGCTAGTAAGATGGTAGACAGGATAATATAAAAGTTGTAGTTGAAAATACTAGTTTAAAAAAGTATGGAATAAAAATGGTCAATAAAAGAAGTTTACAATAAGTTTGATCAATATAGTTTAAAGTAAAATTGGGCAATAATAGGGATTTAGAATAAAATTGGGCAATTGAGTATTTTTTAAAGTGAGGTAGAATTATTGAAGACAAGTTATGGTTAGTTTATAGTAAAATAAGATGGAACAGTGATGTGGTAAGTTGTAAAAAAGGAGATAGATTCTGTAGATATTAAACACAATTAAGACTATGAGGTAGAATGGTCGTTGAATACAACAATGACAATCAAAAGTAGTTGGGGTATTAGAATTTTAGGGGGGCACAAATTTATGACAATATAACACTAGCGGTGGACTATGGGTATTATCTGCACTTTACTCTGATTCTGTTAGTCCAGCCTCACTTAGGAATGTTTTAAGGTCATGTTCTGTAGAGATGAAGTATCTCTTCCCAGTGGGCTGTTTCCTAACTGCGATTTTTCCATCCCTCACAAAGCACTGGTGGATTTTTTGGGCATAGCGCAATTTTCTTAGCCGATAAAGAAGGTTTTGTCTTGTTTTGGTAAGGCACTCATTGACGTAAACATCAGTTTTCATAGAAATAGATGTTTTTAGTAGGTTGTTTCTTTGTAGGCTAGTTTGGAATTTTAACAGCACTGTTTTTTTACCTGCTTGCTAGCCCATCAGTTTGCAGTCCTTTAGGTCATCACTACGTATGTTAAGGCGAAGGTGGTCCTTGATAAGCTGTAGGGTGGTCTCCATGCAGGTCTCTTGGGTGACTGTGGGTGGGAGAGGTTTGCTGTTAACTACAACAGTGTCAGATAGCTGCTGTTGGTCATTATGGTCTTGGAAGTTGGTTACGACATTGGCAAGTTGTTGGTCCACTCTTGATCTTTCCTCTGTAATGTTGGTAGTAAGTAGGGGGACTTGGTCTTTTAGAGTGTTGATGGTGTCTAGGGACCGGGTGTGGGTGTTGCTTTGTTGTTCTAGAGTGTCTAGTTTATGTTCTAGAGCAGTGATCTTGTTGAGGTAATCTGCATTGCTAGCCTTTAGTTCCTGCATTTCTTGAGTTAGTTTGGTGATCGTTTGGTTCTGAATCATAAGGAGTTTAGCTATTTCTGGGTCGGTGATCTTCTTGACATCAAATACTGGGAAGGAGTTATCTTGGACTGTAGTGGCCGCCATGTTTGTTGTTAGCCTAGTGTGCTGTGAGAGAAGATTTTCTTCGGATTTTTAACCCCAGAGGGTTAGCTACCCAGGAAAACCCAAGAAAGTCAGTGCGTCATCGAGGACTGTAACTTATTTCAATTTTTGTCCCCCAAGATGCGACCCACACCAGTCGACTAACACCCAGGTACCTATTTGCTGCTAGGGGAACGTGACACCAGGTGTAAGGAAACGTGTCGAAATGTTTCCTCCCCGCCGGGAATCGAACCCGGGCCTTTAGTGTGTGAATCGAGAGCTTTAGCCACCAGGCCACCGGTGTAGTGTTGGTTGCTAGCCTAGTGTGCTATGAGGGACAAAAGTGTAGGGAAAATATAATGGTGTCATAATGATCCTGACTACCTTCATGTTATATTTGGATGACCTTCAAGGGGTGTCTGTAATAGTGACGGTATCTTGATAAAAGTAGTTGCAAGTACCCTCCCCTCCCTTGGATCAAACCTGATTGCCTAACATTCCCCAATGTTAGGCAATCAGGTTTGATCAGAGGAGAGTAGTTAACTTTCATTAAGATATCCCTTAAAGAAATTAGGAGTAGGTTTGGATAGGTGTAATGTATCTGTTACGGAGTTTACCCTCCAACTTATTTAATTGCAGCAGAATCCTCCTGACAGAACTGGAGACATGATCACCATGTCTTTAACACAGGCTATTAAGACTTTCGAGTGCACAAGTGTTGACAGTAAAGATATGTACAACACTGACTTTCCACTGCCCAGTGTCGCAACACTTAGCTTCCTGACAATACAAACAAGGTCATGAAATTAAGAGGTATCATACCTTCCCTATCTTCATCAAGATTTAACAATTCCTCAAAATATTCCCTTCATCTTCCCAATACCTCTAACTCTCCATTTAATAACTTTCCTCCCCTTTTTTTTTAACTCTCAAATCAATTTGTTCCCTAGGCTTCCTCAGCTTATAACTTTCTCTTATTTTCAACAAAATTTGTTGATAACATCTCATCCACTCTTTCATTTGCTCTCTCTGTACATTGTTTCACCACTCTCTTAACCTCTCTTTTTCTCTCCATATACTCTTCCCTCCTTGCATCACTTCTACTTTGTAAAAACTTCTCATATGCTAACTTTTTCTCCCTTACTACTCTCTGTACATCAACATTCCACCAATCACTCTTCTTCCCTCCCGCACCCACTTTCCTGTAACCACAAACTTCTGCTGAACACTCTAACACTACATTTTTAAATCTACCCCATACATCTTCGACCCCATTGCCTATACTCTCACTAGCCCATCTATCCTCCAATAGTTTATATCTTACATTAACTGCTTCCTCTTTTAGTCTATACACCTTCACCTCTCTCTTACTTGCTGTTTCTATTTTCTTTGTATCCCATCTACCTTTTACTCTCACTGAAGCTACAACTAAAAAGTGATCTGATATATCTGTGGCCCCTCTATAAACATATACATCCTGAAGTCTACTCAACAGAGTTTTATCTACTAATACAAAGTCCAACAAACTACTGTCATTGCGCCTTACATCATATCTTGTATACTTATTTATCCCTTTTTCTTAAAATACGTGTTACCTATAACTAAACCCCTTTCTATACATAGTTCGGTCAAAGGGCTCCCTTTATCATTTACACCTGGCACCCCAGCTTTACCTACCACATCCTCTCTAAATGTTTCTCCTACTTTAGCATTTAGGTCCCCTAGCACAATTACTCTCTCACTCGTTTCAAAGGTTCCTATACATTCACTTAACATCTCCCAAAATCTCTCTTCTCCAGGTTCATACACGCTTATTATGACTCATTTTTTTCTCATCCGACCCTTATTTTAATTCACCTAATTCTTGAATTTACACATTTTTATTCCCTCTTCTCTTTCCATAACTGATCGTTCAACATTATTGCTATCCCTTCCTTAGCTCTAACTCTCTCAGATACTATTGACTTAATCCCATATATGTCTCCCCACTGAAACTCGCCTACCCCCTTCAGCTTTGTTTCGCTTAGGGCCAGGACATCCAACTTCTTTTCATTCATAACATCAGCAATCATCTCTTTTTTTATCATCCGCACTACATCCACGCACATTTAAGCATCCCAGTTTTATAAAGTTTTTCTTCTTCTCATTTTTAGTAAATGTGTACAGGACAAGGGGTTACTAGCCCATCGCTCCCGGCATTTTAGTCACCTCATACGACACGCATGGCTTACGGAGGAAAGATTCTTTTCCACTTCCCCATGGACAATAGAGGAAAAAAAATCAAGAGCTATTAAGAAAAAGAAGAAAAACCCTAGATATGTGTATGTATATATATATACATGTACATACCTGTGTAGTGTGACCTAAGTGTAAGTAGAAGTAGCAAGATATATCTGTTATTCAGCGTGTTTATGAGACAGAAAAAATAAAACACCAGGAATCCTACCATCATGTAAAACAGTTACAGGTTTCTGTTTCAGAGTCACCTGGCAGGACGGTAGTACCTCCCTGGGTGGTTGCTGTCTACCAACCTGCTACCACAGGACGGTAGTACCTCCCTGGGTGGTTGCTGTCTACCAACCTGCTACCACAGGACGGTAGTACCTCCCTGGGTGGTTGCTGTCTACCAACCTACTACCACAGGACGGTAGTACATCCCTGGGTGGTTGCTGTCTACCAACCTGCTACCACAGGACGGCAGTACCTCACTGGGTGGTTGCTGTCTACCAACCTGCTACCACAGGACGGTAGTACCTCCCTGGGTGGTTGCTGTCTACCAACCTGCTACCACAGGACGGTAGTACCTCCCTGGGTGGTTGCTGTTTACCAACCTGCTACAACAGGACGGTAGTACCTCCCTGGGTGGTTGCTGTTTACCAACCTGCTACCACAGGACGGTAGTACCTCCCTGGGTGGTTGCTGTCTACCAACCTGCTACCACAGGACGGTAGTACCTCCCTGGGTGGTTTCTGTCTACCAACCTGCTACCACAGGATGGTAGTACCTCCCTGGGTGGTTGCTGTCTACCAACCTGCTACCACAGGACGGTAGTACCTCCTTGGGTGGTTGCTGTCTACCAACCTGCTACCACAGGACGGTAGTACCTCCCTGGGTGGTTGCTGTCTTCCAACCTGCAACCACAGGACGGTAGTACCTCGCTGGGTGGTTGCTGTCTACCAACCTGCTACCACAGGACGGTAGTACCTCCCTGGGTGGTTGCTGTCTACCAACCTACTACCACAGGACGGTAGTACCTCCTTGGGTGGTTGCTGTCTACCAACCTGCGGTAGTACCTCCCTGGGTGGTTGCTGTCTACCAACCTGCTACCACAGGACGCTAGTACCTCCCTGGGTGGTTGCTGTCTACCAACGTACTGCCACAGGACGCTAGTACCTCCCTGGGTGGTTGCTGTCTACCAACCTACTACCACAGGACGGTAGTACCTCCCTGGGTGGTTGCTGTCTACCAACCTACTACCACAGGACGGTAGTACCTCCCTGGGTGGTTGCTGTCTACCAACCTACTACCACAGGACGGTAGTACCTCCCTGGGTGGTTGCTGTCTACCAACCTACTACCACAGGACGGTAGTACCTCCCTGGGTGGTTGCTGTCTACCAACCTACTACCACAGGACGGTAGTACCTCCCTGGGTGGTTGCTGTCTACCAACCTGCTACCACAGGACGGTAGTACCTCCCTGGGTGGTTGCTGTCTACCAACCTACTACCACAGGACGGTAGTACCTCCCTGGGTGGTTGCTGTCTACCAACCTACTACCACAGGACGGTAGTACCTCCCTGGGTGGTTGCTGTCTACCAACCTACTACCACAGGACGGTAGTACCTCCCTGGGTGGTTGCTGTCTACCAACCTCTACCAACCTGCTACCACAGGACGGTAGTACCTCCCTGGGTGGTTGCTGTCTACCAACCTGCTACCACAGGACGGTAGTACCTCCCTGGGTGTACCTCCCTGGGTTGCTGTCTACCAACCTGCTACCACAGGGACGGTAGTACCTCCCTGGGTGGTTGCTGTCTACCAACCTGCTACCACAGGACGGTAGTACCTCCCTGGGTGGTTGCTGTCTACCAACCTACTACCACAGGACGGTAGTACCTCCCTGGGTGGTTGCTGTCTACCAACCTGCTACCACAGGACGGTAGTACCTCCCTGGGTGGTTGCTGTCTACCAACCTACTACCACAGGACGGTAGTACCTCCCTGGGTGGTTGCTGTCTACCAACCTACTACCACAGGACTGTAGTATCTCCCTGGGTGGTTGCTGTCTACCAACCTACTACCACAGGACGGTAGTACCTCCCTAGGTGGTTGCTGTCTACCAACCTACTACCACAGGACAGTAGTACCTCCCTGTGTGGTTGCTGTCTACCAACCTACTACCACAGGACGGTAGTACCTCGCTGGGTGGTTGCTGTCTACCAACCTGCTACCACAGGACTGTAGTACCTCCCTGGGACCGCAGGCAGTAACCCTCCCCTAGGTGGTTGCTGTCTACCAACCTACTACCACAGGACGGTAGTACCTCCCTGGGTGGTTGCTGTCTACCAACCTGCTACCACAGGACGGTAGTACCTCCCTGGGTGGTTGCTGTCTACCAACCTGCTACCACAGGACGGTAGTACCTCCCTGGGTGGTTGCTGTCTACCAACCTGCTACCACAGGACGGTAGTACCTCCCTGGGTGGTTGCTGTCTACCAACCTGCTACCACAGGACGGTAGTACCTCCCTGGGTGGTTGCTGTCTACCAACCTGCTACCACAGGACGGTAGTACCTCCCTGGGTGGTTGCTGTCTACCAACCTGCTACCACAGGACGGTAGTACCCGGCGGTTGGGCCTCTGAACCAACCTCCCTGGGTGGTTGCTGTCTACCAACCTGCTACCACAGGACGGTAGTACCTCCCTGGGTGGTTGCTGTCTACCAACCTGCTACCACAGGACGGTAGTACCTCCCTGGGTGGTTGCTGTCTACCAACCTGCTACCACAGGACGGTAGTACCTCCCTGGGTGGTTGCTGTCTACCAACCTGCTACCACAGGACGGTAGTACCTCCCTGGGTGGTTGCTGTCTACCAACCTGCTACCACAGGACGGTAGTACCTCCCTGGGTGGTTGCTGTCTACCAACCTGCTACCACAGGACGGTAGTACCTCCCTGGGTGGTTGCTGTCTACCAACCTGCTACCACAGGACGGTAGTACCTCCCTGGGTGGTTGCTGTCTACCAACCTGCTACCACAGGACGGTAGTACCTCCCTGGGTGGTTGCTGTCTACCAACCTGCTACCACAGGACGGTAGTACCTCCCTGGGTGGTTGCTGTCTACCAACCTGCTACAACAGGCCGGTAGTACCTCCCTGGGTGGTTGCTGTCTACAAACCTGCTAACACAGGACGGTAGTACCTCCCTGGGTGGTTGCTGTCTACCAACCTGCTACCGCAGGACGGTAGTACCTCCCTGGGTGGTTGCTGTCTACCAACCTGCTACCACAGGACGGTAGTACCTCCCTGGGTGGTTGCTGTCTACCATCCTGCTACCACAGGACGGTAGTACCTCCCTGGGTGGTTGCTGTCTACCAACCTGCTACCACAGGACGGTAGTACCTCCCTGGGTGGTTGCTGTCTACCAACCTGCTACCACAGGACGGTAGTACCTCCCTGGGTGGTTGCTGTCTACCAACCTGCTACCACAGGACGGTAGTACCTCCCTGGGTGGTTGCTGTCTACCAACCTGCTACCACAGGACGGTAGTACCTCCCTGGGTGGTTGCTGTCTACCAACCTGCTACCACAGGATGGTAGTACCTCCCTGGGTGGTTGCTGTCTACCAACCTGCTACCACAGGACGGTAGTACCTCCCTGGGTGGTTGCTGTCTACCAACCTGCTACCACAGGACGGTAGTACCTCCCTGGGTGGTTGCTGTTTACCAACCTGCTACCACAGGACGGTAGTACCTCCCTGGGTGGTTGCTGTCTACCAACCTGCTACCACAGGACGGTAGTACCTCCCTGGGTGGTTGCTGTCTACCAACCTGCTACCACAGGACGGTAGTACCTCCCTGGGTGGTTGCTGTCTACCAACCTGCTACCACAGGACGGTAGTACCTCCCTGGGTGGTTGCTGTCTACCAACCTGCTACCACAGGACGGTAGTACCTCCCTGGGTGGTTGCTGTCTACCAACCTGCTACCACAGGACGGTAGTACCTCCCTGGGTGGTTGCTGTCTACCAGCCTGCTACCACAGGACGGTAGTACCTCCCTGGGTGGTTGCTGTCTACCAACCTGCTACCACAGGACGGTAGTACCTCCCTGGGTGGTTGCTGTCTACCAACCTGCTACCACAGGACGGTAGTACCTCCCTGGGTGGTTGCTGTCTACCAACCTGCTACCACAGGACGGTAGTACCTCCCTGGGTGGTTGCTGTCTACCAACCTGCTACCACAGGACGGTAGTACCTCCCTGGGTGGTTGCTGTCTACCAACCTGCTACCACAGGACGGTAGTACCTCCCTGGGTGGTTGCTGTCTACCAACCTGCTACCACAGGACGGTAGTACCTCCCTGGGTGGTTGCTGTCTACCAACCTGCTACCACAGGACGGTAGTACCTCCCTGGGTGGTTGCTGTCTACCAACCTGCTACCACAGGACGGTAGTACCTCCCTGGGTGGTTGCTGTCTACCAACCTGCTACCACAGGACGGTAGTACCTCCCTGGGTGGTTGCTGTCTACCAACCTGCTACCACAGGACGGTAGTACCTCCCTGGGTGGTTGCTGTCTACCAACCTGCTACCTGGCTTATAAAAGTAAACAGTAAATGAGAATTATACGAATTCTTTTTGTCTTTCATTATTTATTATACAATTAGTGTACGTATCTTACTAAGCATATTGTTGAGGTTTTAAGGATTTTCTTCAGTCTGAAATTATTCAAAAACATGTTTGAATTTGTTCAAGAATAAAATCCCACAGAGTTTTCATGCTCTATTATATATCTCTAAGATATGGTCACCTGGTTAACATAAAGTTGTTTTAGCTTACTTCTTTAGTTAACTCTAAGCTCTGAATGAAGTCAAAACTAGAATTTCGAAGTAACTGAGAAAGTTACAAGTCAAAATATCTCTGAAAAGTTTAACAACATAGTTAATATGTATGTCAGTGGTATTTAATACCTACAAGCCATACCACGGGCGGGATTTGAACCCGCGGTCAGAGAGTCTCAAATCTCCAGACCGTCGCGTTAGCAATCGTGTCATTACGATTTCGTGAGTCATGTCAATACCTACAAGAATTTTAATTAGACACATGTGTAACATCTTGCTATGTTGTAGACGTTCGTTCATGATTGTTATCAGATCTATCAGGAGTTCATTACCTTTGTAACTTGCTCAGCTTTCAAAACTTTGGGGTCCAGTCCCTGGACCCATTATGTACCTCTGTAATCTTTTGACTACCGCCCACAGGATGGGTATGGGGTGCATAATAAACATATTAAACTAAACTAAAACTTGTAGACGTTTCGCCATTCAGTGGCTCTATCAATGCAATACATGGATAAAATAGAAATATGTTAATGAAATAGTGGAAGATTAGGTAATCACTCACGCAGCCTAAGAGCAAGTGATGGACACCGAAGTCTTCATCATAATTAATATGACTACACAATCTCGCCAGCTGATGGCCGCTCGATACATCAACGTAATCTTAAAATAAATCTTTAACGAAGCAGATGAAATAATATTTAAGTTAAATGTGTTTTTATAACCGAAGTCAAGTCTTCAGATGACTCGTCCCATTTGTGTAACCAACCTGCGATGTATTCATTTTTAAAAAAAAAAAAAAATGAAAATTTCTTTACTCGCTAAAGAGTAAATTGAATTCTACTTTCGACTGAAACCCGGTAAAAGATTTACAGAAAAATCTCGTTCTGCGGATTTTTCGTATGTCCTCCTCGCTCCCCTCCCCCTACCCCCTCCCCTCCCCCTCCCCCCTCCCCTCCCCCTCCCCCTCCCCCCTCCCCTAGTTGTAGGAGTTTATGGAGTCTGTGATATTAAACACTATTCACCAGGCGCTTTATGTAGCCATATAAATAGTGATAATGATGGCTATATTTTTTGGGTTGCGAGGTTCTCGCGGATATTATTTCCGCGATGGGGCTATAAATGTTCACAAAATGTATTGTGTATTAAATGTTCTATTGGAGTAAAGAAGAACCTGATGTGAACCACCTCTGGGGAGAGAGTACAAGAACGAACACACACACACGCACACACAGTCCTAGGACCGGTGCTGCTTCTGGTGTTTGTGAACATGACGGAAGGAATAGACTCCGAAGTGTCCCTGTTTGCAGATGATGTGAAGTTGATGAGAAGAATTCAATCAGACGAGGACCGGCTAGAACTACAGAGGTATCTGGACAGGCTGCAGGCTTGGTCCAGCAACTGGCTCTTGGAGTTCAACCCCACCTAGTGCAAAATCATGAAGATTGGGGAAGGGCAAAGAAGACCACAGATGGAGTACAGTCTAGAGGGGGGCAGAGCCTACATACCTCACTCAAGGAAAAGGATCTTGGGGTGAGTATAATACCAGGAACATCTCCTGAGGTGTACATCAACCAAATAACTGCTGCAGCATATGGGCGCCTGGCAAAAATAAGAACAGCATTCCGACATCTAAATAAGGAGTCATCCAGGACCCTGTACACTGTGTACATTAGGTCCATATTGGAATATGCAGCGCCAATTTGAAACCCTCACCTAGCCAAGCATGTAAGGAAACTAGAAACTGTTCAAAGGTTAGCAGCAAGACTAGTCCCGGAGCTAAGTGGCATGTCCTACGAGGAGAGGTTAAGGGAAATCGAGTTGACGACACTAGAAGACAGGAGAGATAGGGGGGATATACCAACATATAAAATACTGAGAGGTATAGACAAGGTAGACAGAGACAGGGTGTTCCAGAGATGGGACACAGAAACAAGGGGTCACAGTTGGAAGTTGAAGACTCAGATAAGCCACAGGGATGTTAAGAAGTTTTTCTTCATTACAGAGTTGTCAGGAAGTGGAATAGTCTGGGTAGTAATGTAGTGGAGGCAGGATCAATACATAGCTTTAAGATGAGATATGATAAAGCTCGTGGAGCGGGAAGAGTGACAGAGTAGTGGCCAGTGAAAATGCCGGGCCAGGAGCTGTGACTCGATCCCTACAACCATAACTAGACGAGTACACACACGTATACACACATAAACACACATTGGTATCAACGGTAGTCTCATCGTCACAGGACAGACTGAAATACTAGAAAGAATTTGGATGTCGATAAGAGAGAGTTTGCGAAATATTACTTAGAAGACGTATCGTCCACCAGACACTATCACTTAATAAAGGCTCTTCTCAATAAAGTCTTCTCAGTAAAATAACCTAAATTGCAATAAAAAAGAAGGGAAAGAAAGTTGCTATACTAAGATTTAATTGTAACTGTATGAAATTTAAGAAATAAGATCGAATAAAAGTGATCCGAAATGAATGAACAGGAGACTCCAATATCTTTTAGGTGGAGAAAAAGAGGTTAAAAAATGGGTAAGAAAAAATTCAAGGAGACTATGAAAATAAAGTTGCCAAGAATTCGGAAAGTAATCCACAGTGCTTTTTCAGGTATAAAGAACAAAGATTAGAAAAAAAGAGTTAAGTCCATTTAAAATTAACTCTAGTCACCTTACTATGAGAAAGAAATATGTTCGATTTTTAACAAGTATTTTCCTTTGTTCCTCACTCAGTAAGACACAAACAATATCCCAGTAAAAAATTACTACAGTTAACCTCTGGGAAAGCAGCATATGTAATATCACACTCACTAGGGATATGGTCATTCAACAAGTTGACAGAATAAATAAGTCTTCAAGCCCCGATGAACTTTTATCTGGATATTTTTAGACAAATTCCAAAACCATTAATAAGCATTATTTAAACCTTACCTGCTGTAATTACTGCAGTTAGTGCAGATATTTGGAGTGGCTTGGGCACACTGGTTGACTGCTATGAATACACCGGAATTTTGTTTTCTTGTTTGAACTCCTAGTACACACTGCGCACCGTCTCTTACTGCCAGCAGCCTCTGCAGCTACTCCTGCATCAGCCACAGAAGGGGTGGGGATTTCATCGACAGAATAAATCGTAGTCCCCAGTGTATTGGAGAATTGTGGAATAGTGACTCTCTCCTCTGTCCACTGATTGATCAGTTCTATTGATAACTCATACGTTAATTGTCTCCTGTACAGTCCCACTCAGGTTGTGTTTTCTGGTTTACTGAGGTAATAATGCAGAAGTTGATTGTAACAGTACTGATAACTCCTCAGATGACACAAAGCGGTTATCTCCTTGTTTTTCTCCTCCATGAATTTAAGGAACACATTTGGTCAAAAAGAATCCACTCCTCCTTTTTTTGTAATTGTAATATCAAATTATTTTAGGCTTTGTACTTGCTCCATTGGTCGGTTGAGTGAAGATGATATGAGTAGCACCAATTTTTACCTTGTCGAAACTGGTTGGTAGGATGCCAAAGCATTTTTTTCTAGAGAAGCAAACTACAGTGGATCTTGGTTGGAGAACGACTCTGATACTCATCTCCTTTGGGATCAGTGGTGTGTTGGCTTTGTACTAACGAGGGAGCGCTCACAGCTCTGCATCAGGTCGGTAGCTATGGGTACAAAAGTAAATCACTTATCAATTATAAAAATGGTTTAGAAAACCGACTGGTTGATAAATAGCACACTTGAGCGATACTAATATTTCTCAAGTGTCTCATTTATCAACTCGTCGGATTTCTAAACCATTTCTATATTAATACGTGTCTTCCACAGCAACATCTTGGGATCTTGATCCAGAGATTTCTTCAATGCTTGCCTAACCTAATGGTAAAACGTATTTCTACCAATGAATCCGTTTTTCTCTGTATTGTACTGGTGAAGCCACAGGCTGGCGAAACACTTCTAGAATAAAGATACCTAAGTGTTGCTCAAGTGTCTCATTTATCAATTATCAGTTGTTACATTTCTATTACTGTTACGATAATTCTTGGTCAGTTCACTCTCGCTGTTAATGACCAAGTTTCTCATGCGGTCACGGTAGTGTATGTTTTCCCAGGTGTGATGACCCAGCCAGAAGGTATTTACTGTCTACATCATTGGCTGGTACAAACTTTATGCCATGCTTCGCAGATTTATTTGGGATGCATACACGAAACGAACATCTTCCCCTGAAATCCAGGAGTTGTACATCCACAGTAATATTGCCCACTGAAGTGTAATATCTCCCATACTTTTTGTCAGTGAAGCTATCATACTGTTCACAGTGGAGGAAATCTGTCTGTGCTATATCTTGCTTGTCTTGCTGCAGGATCATCAACACGTAAACAGCATAACATGATAATAAATCGACCTTCAGATATCGCTGCACGATATACCGCAGCACCTCACTTGGAGTTCCAAAGGCTAAGGGAATTGTTGTTAGTAGTAGTAGTAGTAGTAGTAGTAACAGTAGTAGTGTTGGTGGGCATAGAATTACCCGCAGTGGTAGAAGTAGTGATAAAGGGAGCAGCAGTAGTAGTAATAGTAGTAAAGGTAGCAGCAATGGTAGTAGCAATAACGAGGTAGAGCAGTAGAAACAGTGTTTGTAGTAGTGGTAGAAGTAATAGCATAGAGTGCAGCAGTGAAAGTATTTACAGTAGTAGTAGAAATAGCAGTAGTAGCAGTAGTAGTCGTATAAGAAATGAGCCCAATAACACAAAAGTACCCAAGGAGATCCACCTGCCGGCGCCCACACACACTGACTAAAACAATCTCCCACTGAAACACACTCTCCCAGAAACATTCTACCACTCAAAGATTCTGCCTCACAAACATTATCCCACACCAACATTCTCCACATATTCTTCCTCACAAACATTCTCCCACAAACTCAAGAATAGTAGAAATGAAAGACTGTTAATGGTTTGAGTGACATGACAGCAGATGCTCTATGAAAGCTTTCTGGGGCTGTGGAAAGAAACACTTGTGTCACAGCTGTTGGCCATTGCAAAAGAAATGTCACTGAAATTCTGTCTGTAAAACCTTGCTGTTGTAAGTCAAGTAGCTCAGTGGTATAGAGTTGGATCTGCTACATGCCAAGTCCAGATAAACAGATTGAACGGGTCGAATCCCCGTTCAATCAGTTTATTCATTCACTAATGTAAACAGTCTCTCACATAAACCTTACCCCCGTGGCACAAGCTTTCTCATTCACATTCTTCACCTCTAGCATTCTTCCACACAACCATTCTGCCACTTAAATATTCTCCCATACCAGCATTCTCTCACAGGTTCTCTCGCACTTTCTTCTTTACTAACGTTCTTCTACGCTAATAGTTTTCCTACATAAACATTCTCCAACACATTCACCTACATAAAATTTCACGCATGCTGTACCAATACAGTAATTGTTTCTCGCAAAAACACTGTCCCACACAATATATCTTTTCCACAAATATTCACCAGCAAAAACCTTTACCTACAAAAAATTGCCTATATGCAGATTCTACCATAAAGGAAAAAAAATCTCTAAAAGACAAACTATATTCCTGTTTCACCTTTCAGCTCGTAAGTATCGTTCAAGAAATTCATCTCTAAAGTGTGCTAGTTGCACGAAAATATATTTATGGGCAAAAGGTCAAGGTCTTGGTCGTGGACCGGGTCGCGGGGGCGTTGACCCCCGGAATACCCTCCATGTAGACTCCAGGTAGACAATAGCCTTTACTAGCAATATTAACGAGCGTTTCCGTGTCAATAAGTATGTGTAGCTAATACCGTTTGAGAGCGGAGGCCGATGTTGTCGGATATGGATGAGAAAGCCGGATTTCTCTGATGGAATTATGTGCGTTTGTAACAATTTCATAAAATCCGCTTAACTGTTTAAAATGATTATTGATTTGGTTTAACTGGGGCTGAAGTGATTGCGTCATAAACATTTCTTTTTAGTTTGTGTATATATAAATGTCTGAATATTCAGCGCCGGGTTTAACTGACAGTTAGGTTAAAATTCTGCATCAGCGATATTAAAGTGCTTAATGTCACTGAACCTGGAATAAAGTTCACGCTTACTAATCAGCACTTACGGCAGCATTTAGCATATTACATATATGTGTTAGTGATTACCAATAACTGTAACAGATGTTGTACCCTCTTCTGTATTACTCATGTGTTTTACTAGGTATCCCCCACAAGGGATTCTGAAGCGCTTGCCAAAGTTACTTTTAACATTCAAAGGTTTCGGTATTCATTAGTTCATAGCAGGAGGAGGCTTCATCTGACTGGCTTAAAATTTTCAGTGCTGGTCTACATTAACAGGTGCAAGAAGTTTAGACCACATGTTATGGAACCCATCTGCTAGCTTCCAAAAATCTGCTGCTTGACTTCCAGTGTTTAAAAAGATATGCCTCCTAAATAGACAAGTGTATAAATGAACATCTGCTAATTTTTGAGTTAAAGGGAATTTCGTTCCCCATTAAATCACGTTAACTATTTCTTTTTTTTCTAAATGGCTTTAAAATTTAATAACCGACGTATCTTATGACTAAGATATAACCCATTAACTAAAGTTTATGTTCGGGTAAATTTATCAACACGATAAATTAGAACAAAAAAAAAAAAAAACGGAATCATTGGAATTCTCACCACAACATTAGAATTCCTATTCTGATCGGCTTGAAGATTTCATCCAGATGTTTTTTCCAGAAAGAAAATTTCATGTTATTATTGGGCCCCATATACACCAAGCTGCCAATTATATTAACTAAATTGTGATATGGATCTCCATTAAAAACTAAAACACGTTACATCTTATCGCCTTCAAAACACTAACATTGCTTCATTCCATAAGAAGGATGACATCCCATAAGTTCAAACTGTGTTGGTGCAAATTCGAAATTTTAATGATCTGGTTAATAAAACTATGGAGTCGGTGGATTCACAGCAGTTTATGGAGAATGTCTTTGTGATAAGCTTCAACTTTGCAGTAATGATGGGTTGTATTTAAATAAAGTTTAGTTTTTATTTTGATCTTTGTCAATTTTAAATTGCCAATTTTATTCAATAAACTGGGTTTCATGAAATAAGTGGGAAATGCCTTTTGTGATGTAGCCTCCAGTATAATCATTCAACGTAGCAGCAGCTGCAGCAGGAGCACGAGTAGCCTCCAGTATAATCATTCAACGTAGCAGCAGCTGCAGCAGCAGCACGAGTAGCCTCCAGTATAATCATTCAACGTAGCAGCAGCTGCAGCAGCAGCACGAGTAGCCTCCAGTATAATCATTCAACGTAGCAGCAGCTGCAGCAGCAGCACGAGTAGCCTCCAGTATAATCATTCAACGTAGCAGCAGCTGCAGCAGCACGAGTAGCCTCCAGTATAATCATTCAACGTAGCAGCAGCTGCAGCAGCAGCACGAGTAGCCTCCAGTATAATCATTCAACGTAGCAGCAGCTGCAGCAGCAGCACGAGTAGCCTCCAGTATAATCATTCAACGTAGCAGCAGCTGCAGCAGCACGAGTAGCCTCCAGTATAATCATTCAACGTAGCAGCAGCTGCAGCAGCACGAGTAGCCTCCAGTATAATCATTCAACGTAGCAGCAGCTGCAGCAGCAGCACGAGTAGCCTCCAGTATAATCATTCAACGTAGCAGCAGCTGCAGCAGCAGCACGAGTAGCCTCCAGTATAATCATTCAACGTAGCAGCAGCTGCAGCAGCACGAGTAGCCTCCAGTATAATCATTCAACGTAGCAGCAGCTGCAGCAGCAGCACGAGTAGCCTCCAGTATAATCATTCAACGTAGCAGCAGCTGCAGCAGCAGCACGAGTAGCCTCCAGTATAATCATTCAACGTAGCAGCAGCTGCAGCAGCACGAGTAGCCTCCAGTATAATCATTCAACGTAGCAGCAGCTGCAGCAGCACGAGTAGCCTCCAGTATAATCATTCATCGAAGCAGCAGCTGCAGCAGCAGCACGAGTAGCCTCCAGTATAATCATTCAACGTAGCAGCAGCTGCAGCAGCACGAGTAGCCTCCAGTATGATCATTCATCGAAGCAGCAGCAACAGCAGCACGAGTAGCCACCGATACAACCGTTCATCGAAGCAGCAGCTGCAGAAGCACGAGTAGCCGCCGGTATAATCGTTCAAAGTCATCGTTTGTTTCAGTTAAAGTTATTGAGTTAAATTGGTATTTGTATTCAGGGAAGGTTGAATATAGCGGCCGTAATTCCTCAAGCCTCTGATGGCTCTCAGGCCAGAGTGAATATTAACTCACATTTTACTATGAAAAATCATAACTTTTTGTTTTTGGTGTGCAACAATACGTGTGTTTTTTAATCAAAATGTTTTAGTATTGATTCGAATAATGTAGTACGAGTAATATATTTTACAGCTGCCTGGAATATTTGACAAAAATTAACGAGAATATCTTTTAAAAAATTTTAGGCATGATCGGTTAGTTTTGAGATAGAGACCTGAACCACATTTATTACACAGATATGCACAGTCCTGGCAGTGAATATTTTCTTATTTTTATGTTAATTTGTACGAGGGTCATTTCATAATTCATGATAACTATTTTTTTAATTGAGAAAAATACTGCAAAATCAGAACATACAAAAAATCACAAAAAAATAAACACTAAATGGCGTCATGAGACTTGACGCATATGCAACATTCCGAAGGGAACAGACAAGTAAAAAAAAAAAATACATGTATTTTATACTCAGCGAACTATTTTCAGTTTTCTTCTATAATCTCCTGTGGCATCCACTGGACTTCAGTTTTCCGCATTGGTAATTCTTGTCGAAAAATTCGAATTTTATCCCATGTCCACTCTCACGGACGAGTCAGTGGACGTCACTGAACAATACCTGCAGGATGACAGGCGTTGGAGAGTAAGGCAACTAGATAAATTTCGGTCTCACGAAATCGATATACCACGATTCAAACCCGTCCGTTCCATGATTTGTATTTTGGTCGCTGCGCAGCCCGTGAAGGGAATCCCCGTATTGTATAACCCCAGCTCTCTCTACCACAATGTACACGAAATGAATAGTGGAAATAGCGGCATAAGTTCTAAAACAGTTAATGTATTACCCAGTTCCAGACAAGGTAAAAAAAAAATTGTAATAAAAAACTGAATAAATGAAGGTGGATAGAACTGAAGATGTGAAGGTATTTACATTTTTAAGACCCCTCAAGGAAGGCTCCTTGATGTTGGTGAGGGGCTCTTGATTTAGGGAATTGGATCTGTGCTCCAGTTCCCTGAATTAAGCCTGAATGCCTTCCACATCCCCCCCCCCAGGCGCTGTATAATCCTCCGGGTTTGGCGCTTCCCCCTTGATTATAATAATAATAATACATTTTTAAGAGTTTAGCATTGAAAGGTAAAAAACAAAAAAATGGACAAAATGCTCATAAAATATGGAATGAAAATCGGGCTTTCGTTTTTTTCAGCCACTTCCATGAAAAAAAAAAAATTGGGACCTACACGTTCCACTCCAAAATTTTCCCTAAATAAAACTGACCAGCGTTTAAGTGTGCGTGTAAATAATGAAGTATCATTTATACTTTGAATACATAATATATATAACTTTTGCATTGGTCCTGAGGACTCAAATACATTATACGCATATAAAAGTACATAAATTATGTATATTTAACCCAAGATAACCCAATAAAGTTAAACAATATGACACATTTCTGATTAGAAGACACATTCTCCACTTATTTCACGGAAACTAATTTGATTAATAAAACTGACACGTTCAACTAACATAATCTAAAATCAAGTCAGACAGAAGAGGCTGTTCAAAATAATTCCAGAAATTTCAATCAAATTTGCACCTACAAAGCCCAAACCCGAAAATATGTCTCGTTCAGTTTACATGACTCAGATATTAAAGATTTATATAACCAAGAGTGAAGCCTAGAAACATTATGGGTCATATAACGCTTGTGGAATGGAAGGCATTCATACTCGATCTATGGTGGGAGAGGATGAGTCTATTCCCTTGGATCACGATCCACTTGTCAGCATCAATGCTAAATAATACATTAATATAAAATTATCCTATTCCGCTGGAGATAAAACTGGCAAACTTTCACCGACACTCTCCATTACCAATACCAACCTGAAAGACACCAGTGGTGAAAATCTGAAGTCGATCAAAAGTAGCTTTCTAAACTTTCAACGTGGAAACATATTTCAGGAAACGTCTTTATGAAATTGAGAAAAGGACATCTGCACTTGTTAATTGATCCACCAACCTCCACTTAGTAATATATCGCCAGGGATGAAAATTTTAAGCCGACTGGATATGACTCAGGCATTAAGTAGCAGAAACGTTAAGGGCTCGTTAAACTTATGAAAATTAAAAACGCTATAAAAACGCTAGGTTTCAATATTTCTCTCTTTTTATCATTTCAGTTCATTTCAAACTACTTTGCAATCCCCTAAGAAACATTTGATTTATTTAGAATGACTAATAAAAAAGTCTATAAAACTGGCAGATTGGTAAATACAAATCCCAAATTCAACACAAATTACTTGCAGTTATAATACAGCAACACTTAAGTATTTGAAGGCGACCAGAAGAAGCTTTGTCTACTTGTTTAATAAAATTGGAAGTTTAAAGTATACCTAATGGTAACACGACTGCAAATAAATCAGTAGTTAACGCACTGGCCTCTGAGTTTTAGGATTCACCTGCCATGGGTTCAAGCCCCACCCGCTCCCTGATAAAGTTTATTTGGTTCAAAGTAAAAATCAAACTTTCTATTAATAAAGCTCATCACCAATTAAGGTCTGAAATCTATCATTAACAACATTCTTCAGTAAATGTCACTGAATCTAACCAACTCTAAGTTTTTGAACAATTTCTTTAAAATTTAAAATTTTCACTTAAACAGTCTAAACACATGTTTTTCTTTGGATAAAATGCATTAGATTCAATATATAGAAGTTGAGAAGACAGCGCTTTCTTTATTTACTGAAGAGAAATCTTTATCACTGTTCATTTAATGAAGTGGCAAACTGGTACTCATGGAGTCATATAGTAATATGAACCATGATTTATGGAAAATACACCAGGGAAAAAAAACTGAAGCTTACCAGAAGCGGCATTATCCAGTAACAGCATGGGTTCAAAAGATTAATTTTTTGTTAATGTTCAATGTACTAATTTGTCCTCACTCAAACGGAAGTCAGTGAGTCCTATCCTAAACGTAAGATACATCAGTCAAATAAATATTGAAGCCATTCAGAGAAGGTCGACTTAAATATATTTACTGTGATTAAATGGAAATCAAAACTCCATACTATTTTGCACATATAATTAGCTAATGTGCATGTACACACTAGAGCTACACTCCGCTGCCGTCGAATTAGAAAGACCCTTTTTGAGCGTCTGAAGCTACGACACAGAGAGTTTCGGATGTTATAAGAGCCTGTGCAAAATTTCTTGGACGTGTTGTAGAACTTTAATCATGCGAATCTGAACATAACAATTGTTCACATATTCTTGGCCTATTTACCACATGAACATTGTTGAACAAGTGTCTCATTCTTCATCTTGATGGTTGTCTAAATCATTTATATTCTATTTACATTAAATCAGTATTGAAAATGTGATGCCGATCGGACGAGGCGTTCTCGTGTTGTAAGCGAAATTTAAAACGAAAAGTTGGAAGAAAAAAAATAGGAAAGAAATATTGGCATCCACTTAAAAAGTCCCTCTTGGGAGATACCTAATTAGTAGAACACACAGGAATTACTGAGCTCTGTTTTTCGAATTTTACAACAGGACTTAAAGATTAAAGAGTATTTAAGAAATAAAACAATGCAAATAAAACATTTTTTTATCCCCTGCTGACGCCTATACATATGTCCACTCTGATGACGCCATTTTGTATTTATAAATATGAATTTATTTCTCAAATTTTCCGTATTTTCAGTAGTTTTATCAATAAAAATAGTTGACAGGACTTATGAAATGACACTCGTATTAAATTAGAAATGGCACAATGTTCATCAAGAAGATAGGATCATTAAATGCTCGTGTTAATTAATTATTCCTTAAAGGCAGACGTACTTGTATCTGAATGGCGTCTAAATAAAGCTCTTCTAAAGTGCATTGGCAATAAGACTCATAAATCAGTGTTTACCTTCATAAATACTACGTTTTTGTACACGAATTATCAGTCTCTCTCTCTGTTGGCACAATTTTTTTTGTGTCGGAACTGTGGGGTAAATTTTAATAAATAGGATTCTCTTAGTAAAAGACTCTTGTTAGGATTCCCGGTAAATGGTTAAGAATCTACCGATAGAGTTTTGATAAATTAGACACATGTACAACTCTTGGGTATCTTTATTGAGGAAACGTTTCGCCACACAGTGGCTTCATCAGTCCATACAAAGGAGAATCTTGAAGAACAGGAGGAGAATGAGGTAATCAGTCCCTCAACCTTGAGTCGATGTGGTCAGTCCATCAATCTTGAGGGACTGATTACCTCATTCTCCTCCTGTTCTTCAAGATTCTCCTTTGTATGGACTGATGAAGCCACTGTGTGGCGAAACGTTTCCTCAATAAAGATACCCAAGAATTGTACATGTGTCTAATTTATCAACATGTCGGTTCTCTGAACCATTCATCGATAGAGTTTTATTGATATTAAACTCCTATTTGGATTTTGTTAAAGACTGTTTATATATATATTGTTTTCAAAGAGTTAGGCTGAGGGAAATTATTCATCAAGTATGTAAGATACAATTAAATATCCCCGAAGACGTACCTTTAAGAGACTGCTTGAATTTTTTTCTTTATTTTCCCATTTCTCCAACTTTCTGTTTTTATTTCGCTCATAGCTAGAGTCCGCATTCACTGAGCTTCAAAACTTCAGGTCAAATTCCTGGGAAAATGGGTATGTTCATGAGCCTTATGACCAAAGTAGTTAAACCCATTCCCAGCATTCTTGAATGACTCGGAAAACTTCCAGGACTTTCAGTGTCGTACCTTCAAACGATGCAGGTATGACTATTTTATGTGTAACATAATGTGAAATCTTTATTTCCGATAAAACACATTACATTAAGAGGAAGTGCTACCTTGAGGTTTCATTTTTCGTTATTTATTGCCCGATTTCAATCTTTTTTTTTTTTACTGATTGAATAAGAGTACTTGTAACTTAGTTATATAAAGTTTCATTAAGATGGGTCAACAGCAAATGAATAAAAAAAATATACTGAAAATTGGATTTGACGGGAAATGGGCACATATGGACAATGCCAATTTGTGCCCGTTTCCTGCCAAATCCAACCGATTTTATCATGGAGGTAAATACCTCCCACCCCCACCCCGAAAAAAATAATGTAAGTTTTTAACATTAATAAAATATCTGTCCTTTACCCCCTCTCCCCACAATATGCGAGAATATTAGGTGTGGAAATTTGTCTGGACTGTCTCCAGATGAGATGCTTACCCTAGCAGGTGCTTTTGACATAGACACCGAGAATAGTTTTGTCTCACAAGTGGCTTGTGGGACACTTTTCCATATATAACTGAACTCGCATGAAAAAATTCCTAACTACATGCACGAATACAAGGACTATCTTACTTGGTGGAGAAGAATATGTCACCAGGTTCTTTCAATCTCCCCAAGACTTAGACCCCTTTGGTCTCTCACCTTCAAGACACCTCGTGCAGTGAAGGACTTAATTTCTGCAAGTATTCAGAAGGTATTAGCGTCCTGCCTGCACCTCTGAGCTCCCTAATTTCAAAGGATATTCCCTAAGCTATATTTATGCACTGACACTAGCTTCCAGACTAATACTTAAGGGGGGATGCCTACAATTATTACCTTATAGTGGGCGTTCGCCCGCTTATAACCCACAGCTCAAATGACCCACCTTCCTTCTTACTGCGGGGGCCTGGATAGAGACGAATATCCACAGTACGTAGGGAAGCCTCCATAATTCTTTATTCCACAGGCCAAGTATTTTAGAGACACGTGGGACACCGAGCTGTAGTTCCTGGTACTGTTGTCACCATGGTGTCCAATCCAAGAAGGGAGAGCTGGCGTCTCTCCAGCCTTTCTAGCATGGGGTTGCCAGTTCTCCTTGGCTAACATAACCTAATATTCACCTATATTAAAAGTCTAAGCCCACCTATGTTTAAGGTCCTAGGATTACATTAATATCTAAAGTTGCCTCAATAATCCTAACATTAGTTACTAAATGAATAAACCTATGTACACCTTCCTTACTAAGGTATCGGAATGGTGTTCTAAAGTTTGCCGGGCGCCCATATGCTGCAGCAGTTATCTGGTTGATGTGTGCTTCCGGAGACGTGCTCGGTGTTATACTCACCCAAAGATCTTTCTCCTTGAGTGAGGTTTGCAGTCTTTGGCCACCTAGCCTACACCCTGTCTGTGGTCTTCTTTGTCCTTCCCCGATCTTCATGACTTTGCATTTGGTGGGGTTAAATTCGAGAAGTCAGTTGCTGGACCAGCCTGTCCGGGTCTCTTTGAAGTCCTGCCTGATCCTCATCTGATTTAATTCTCATTAACTTCACATCATCTGCGAATTTGGCCACTTCTGAGTCTAACCCTTCCATCATGTCATTCACATATAATAAACATAGCACTAGTCCTAGGACCGACCCCTGTTAGACCCCACTTGTCACAAGTGCCCACTGTGATACCTCATCACGTACCATGACTCGTTGTTGCCTCCCTGTCAGGTATTCTCTGATCCATTGCAATTTGTCAAAATAGAAAATCTAAATCTAAAGACCGTGCTGTTATTGGGTGGCATAGGTCCCAGTTTGCCGATTTTACTAGAAACACTGACATTTATTTTCAGTAACTAAGGAATGCTTATTCTGATCGGCTTCAAAATATTTATAATGATTTATCCTGTAAGAAGGATAATACCCTATATGTTCCCATCGGTTACTGCAATCGCATTGTGCCTTGACACTGGTGAGGGGATCTTTATCCAACGAACTGGCCTCCCGCAGCGCATCGCTGGATTCCATGGTGCCACAAATATAATTCTTTTAAGGATAATATAACATTCTTATTTAGAACAAGCTTTGGATTTTCACAACTTTCCTTCAGATGTACAGAATTACTCACAGGAACAGGAACATACTTGATAACATTAGCTGGAAGAACTGTCATCAACACTTCACATCACAACAAACTTTTCTGTTAAACCAATAACATCTGTGCAGTAATCCAAATCACCTTCATGAGCAAAATAAGGAACAAAATATTTGCCTAAGTTTCGATTTAGGAAAAATGATATGTCAGGATCCAATTATTTTTATTTAAGTCTGGAACCTAAAATCTGAGCCAAATCTTTTTGAAGGTCTAAGTCTCTCACATTCTTTGTTATCGCTGTTACACTGGAAATGTGCGCCATAACGTCACTGCTTTCTCATCCAGAGCTTAGACATGTATTTTCGAGGTTTTCAGATGGTGCTGTCACTAATATATTTGATCCATGAGCAAAAAGTCGTTGGCAAGATAGAAGGTTTGGATGCTAAATTACATTTGTATTTATTTTTTTGTGTTGTATCCATGTTCATTACAGGAGTAAAAGTAATAGTCTTCAATATGAATTTTTGGTTCCCTCTAAATCATTGGAACACCAAAACGAAATATTTTTTTCTTGCATTTCTTCCATTCCCTTAGTTATTCAACACAAAATAGACTTTAATGGGGACCCAGTGACTTGCTCTGGTCTCCAGCTTTCACCCCACATTATGTGTACTATGTTTTTGTACACAGTGTAACATCTTTTTTTCTTAACGTCAAATTCACCACAAACAAAACAGTCTGGACATCTGACACAGCCTCGTGTAGTCATTGTCACAGGAAACACAGTTATTCCCAGAAACAAAACAAAAATACAATAAACAAATGCACTAAAACAAAACTCATTACAATGCACGTCCAAACAGTGCATAGACATGACATCAACTGTCAGCTTTCAGCCTCCTGAAGAGTCCTCTAACCCCTTCTCCCTGTCTCCCTCACAACCTCTTTCCCCGTCCCCACATTCATTTTATGATCTGTTATATGACTAGGGAGAGTGGCAACACTGCCTGGTGGGCGACTGGACAAAAACTGGACTAGAAAAATAAATTTAAATACCGTTTATAAAATTAGCACTTCGAAAGTGATAAGAAACAGGCAACAGATATTTTAAAACATGATGTAGGTCTGTCGTATCTTAGGATAAAGAATAAAAAGAAAATACAGTGAGTGTAACTATATACAAATAACCCTCACGTACAAGACTGAAAGTTCCAGATGTCCGGAACATTTCGTGGAGCTGAACTCTTTTTCAGGCTGAAGGACTGACCACCTCAAGAACTCCTTCATGGTTGATGAATTGTTATTTCATCCTTTTTTCGCCTCTGCTGCTGTCTCCACAGAAGAAGCCTACTGTTTAAGAGACACATTCCAACAATAGATTCCTCACTGCTGCAACTGCGTCTTACTCGTCGTAGAACGTAGACTTTTGTGCTGTCAGAATAGAAGACACGAGAGCTCTATTCTGACAGCACAAGAGTCTAATGCAATATTTAATCACATCAGAATTGCGACAGTCCTGCATGATGGTCAGAAGCTCGGATTATAGTCCCTACTCGTCAGCAGTAGCAATATAATTGAATCAGCAATTATATAATGTGATCTATCCTTATTTAATAAAAGTCAAGGCGTATACAGGCTCAGTTCATTCCTAACCGAGGCAATTTTTCACAACCTTAAGCAAATCTGGAAACTATATAAAGACTCCTGATTACGTAGATGTGTTAGATCAGCAAAAACAATAAGTCACTTGTCTACCCGTACATAGTCTTCTGGTTACAATTTAGTGCTTGAAAACGGTATTAGACTATTCGGTTTGTATTAAACTATGCGACTGTGAATTTTTGAGTGTGCCCCGTTGTCACGAGTTGGGGGCCACTTTCCCTGTGTTCCCTGCCACTGCACCCATTTATACATAATCGATTTTGCTTGTACTGATGACTGAGAACCATACCACGGGCGGGGATAGAACCCGAGATTAGAGAGTCATAAAACTCCAGTTGTTGGAAACTTGCAATCCCAGTGGTGTAGCTGTTGACTCCTATGAGTGCCACCATGTCTCTAGATTGAGACTAATTTCCATGTGCTTCCTTTCATTGCTCTCATCCATCTGGGTATTCCATGAAGCGTTCAGCTTCATAATAGTAGGGAATAATAAGCTTATATACATACACAACTATGGAAAGACAAAGGAGAGGTAGTACATAGAAATTTTCCCCATTTTCTGTCTTTGTGGCATTTACTCTATTTACTTCTAAATGGATTGAGTCTTCTGTTTAACTAATCTCCTTTCACGCAAATTATAAAAGGGGTGATGATATTTCTTGATGTACTCGACAATTTCTCCCAGTGTTGATTAACATATTGAAGATTGTTGTTAGTGGCTCACACAGCATCTCTATTTCCTTTCTTAGGACCAATGGAAAGGAGATATTAACTGGCCTAACTGCCTTCAAGGTATATAGCTCACACATCAGCTTCTTCATCTCTTCTCCTGTTGTTTGTATTGTGTCAAGCTTTCGCTTGTGTATACTACTGCTTTGGTTCTCCAGTAACCGTCCTGATTCCTCTGAGAATACCTCCTAAATTTCTTACTGAGCTCCTCTCAGACTCCCTGGTCATTCTTTGTAAGCACTCTACCTCATCCTACTTGATTATTTGGTCCTTTACTGTGTTCTTTCTTATTTAGCTGTATAGCAACTTTGGGTCGGATTTGGGTTTTGATGCTACGTCTTTTACAAACAGTCGTTGAGCCTCTCTTCTTAACTACGTTCATTTAATTATTTTCTTGACTTCTTTGCTTTCTAAATATTTTCTATGCTCTGGCATGGAGATATACGAGGCTTGCTTCCACAACCTCCTCGTCGAGATCATTTCACTTCCCGACCAATAGGAGAGAGAAAATATTTGGTGTGTACTCACCTATTGTGGTTGCAGGGGTCGAGTCATAGCTCCTGGCCCCGCGTCTTCATTGGTCGCTACTAGGGTCACTCTCTACCTGCTTCAGGAGCTTTACCATACCTCTTCTTAAAGCTGTGTGTGGATCCTGCTTCCAATACATCACTCTCCAGACTATTCTACCTCCTGACAGCTCTATGACTGAATAACTAAGATCCCTGTGACTCATCTGAGTCTTCAGCTTCCAGTTATAACCCCTTATTACTGTATTCCATCTCTGGAACATCCTGTCTCTGTCCACCTTGTCAATTCCTCTCAGTATTTCATATGTCGTTATCATGTTCCCCCCCCCGTCTCTTTCCTGTCCTCTAGTGTCGTCAGGTCGATACCCCTTAACCTCTCCTCGTAGGATATGGCCCTTAGCTCCGGGACTAGTCTTGTTGCAAACTATTGCACATTCTCTAATTTCTTGACATGCTTGACCAGGTGTAGGTTCCAAAATGGTGCCGTATACTCCAGTATGGGCCTGATGTATGCTGTTTACAGAGTCCAGAACAACTCCTTACTTTCATGTCGGAATATTCTTAGGTTCGCTAATCGCCCATATGCTGCAGCAGTTATTTGGTTGATGTGTGCCTCAGGAGATGTGCTAGGTATTATTCCCACTCCAAGATCTTTTTCCTTGAGTGAGGTTTGTGGTCTTTGGCCCCCCTCCTAGACTGTACTCTGTCTGTGGTCTTCTTTGCCCTTCCCCGATCTTCATGACTTTATACGTGGTGAGGTTGAAATCCAGAGTTGCTGGACCAGGCCTACAACCTGTCCAGATCCTTGTGTAGTCCTGCCTGGCCCTCCTCCGACTGAATTTTCATCTTTAATTTCACATCGTCTGCAAACAGGAACATTTTTGAGTCTATTCCTTCCGTCATGTCCTTCACATATACCAGGAACAGCACCGGTTCTAGGACTGATCCCTATGGAACACCGCTCGTTAAAGGCGCCCACGTTGACACCTCATCACGTACTATGACTAGCTGCTGCCTTCTCGTCAGGTATTCTCTGATCCTTTGCAGTGCCTTCCCTGTTATACCGGCCTCGTCCTCCAACTTTTACACTAGTCTCTCGTGTGGAACTGTGTCAAAAGCCTTCTTACAGTCCAAGAAAACGCAATCTACCCACCCCCTCTCTTTCTTGTTTTACTGCTGTCACCTTGTCATAGAACTAGTAAGGTTGTGACACAGGATTTCCTGTCTCTGAATCCGTGCTGGCTGTCGTTTAGGTGGTCCACCACTCTTTTCCTAATAATCTTTTTCATGACTTTGCATAAATGTCAGTGATACTGGTCTGTAGTTTAATGCTGCGTGTCTGTTCCCTTTCTCAAAAATTGTGACTATATTTGCTGTCTTCCATACCTCAGGTAGTCGCCCTGTTTCGATAAAAGAGATGTTATCCGGCCCCATCTCCTTGGCGATATCTTGTTCGCTTAGCATCCTCTTCCCTTCCTCGGTTGTATGTATCGTATCCAGCACTTGTTGGTGTATCCCACCTCTCCGTCTTTATGGAATCCTTTCTGTATCCACTGTGAATACTTCTTTGAATCTCATGTTGAGCTCCTCACAAACTTTATGGTCATCAATTGTGATCTCCCCTCCTTCCTTCCTCAGCCTGATTACCTGGTCTTTGACTGTTGTTTTCTTCCTGATGTGACTGTACAACAGCTTCGGGACTGACTTGGCTTTTGCTGCTGTGTCATTTTCCTATTTGTCATTGGGCCTCCCTCCTTTCCTGCGCATATTCATTTCTTGCTCTTCGACTGCTTTCCTTATTCTCCTGGGTCCTTTGCCTTCTATACTTCCTCCATTCCGTCAGAGACACTGGTCTGTAGTTTAGTGCCTCGTTTCAGTCCCCTTTCTTAAAAATGGGGACTACATTTTCTGTCTTCCATACCTCGGGTAGTTGCCCAGTTTCAAGGGATGTAATGAAGATTGTGGTTAGTGGCACGCACAGCGTCTCTGCTCCTTCTCTAAGGACCCACGGGAAAATATTTCCTGGACCCCTCGCCTTTGAGGTATCGAGGTCACTTAGCACCTTCTTCACCTCCTCCTCCGTTGTTTGTATGTCATCCAGCACCTGTTGGTATATTCCCTGTTGGTATTCCCCTCTGTGCTGTCTTCTCAGGGCCCTTCCTGTCTCTACTGTAAATACTTCCTTAAATCTCATGTTGAGCTCCTCGCATTCCTCGTGATCGCTTCTCGTGAGTTCCCAACCTTCTTTCCTCAGTCTGATCACCTGGTCTTTGACTGTGTGTGTGTGTGTGTGTGTGTGTGTGTGTGTGTGTGTGTGTGTGTGTGTGTGTGTGTGTGTGTGTGTGTGTGTGTGTGTGTGTGTGTGTGTGTCCGCGTGCGTGCGCGTGCTCTAATTTTTAGAGTCACAGGAACAGAATAATGCTCCTTTTGTCACGCCGTTAACATTTGCTTGTATAACCATTTTATCCAAGTTAACACTTAAGCACATCTTCACTGTTAGGAGAACAAGAAGAACAGATGTAGACTTGCCCATACTTCTCACCTCGCCTGGACATCGACCCCATGTCTTGTCCATTGTTCTAAATGGATTTAACTTCTGAACTCCACGTAACCTGTGTAACAAGTAACACAGTGAAAGTTTTCATATGTGTATTTATATCATTCGATTTAAAAGGAAAGTAAAAAAACATCATACATAGAGTCGCAATAAATTTTCGACATTTTTACGTTTGTTGCGGAAGAAAAATGCGGGATAAATTCTGGCTGATAAGTTGCCCGGGAAGTCTTTTGGGCGCCTTGGGGAATATATGACTTCATTCCTGAGATCTGCAGCAATTCCTGTGATTCCCATCTCCTCCTCCTTTGCTGCCCGATTGGATCCAAGGGTAAAAGTATCTGGGGAGGGGAAGGAAGGGGTGAGGGAGGGAGAGGAGCAAAGATAGAGAGGGAGAGAAGGAGTGAGGGATGATGGGTTGGGTGGACGTATGGAAAGGACGATGAGGTAGTTGGAGGTGAGGGAGGGGAAGTATCAGGAACAGGAAGGATTGAAGAAAAATGAGAGGGATAGAAGGAACAGATATGTACCTGGAGAGTATATCTGGAGAGGGTTTCGGGGGTCAACGCCCCCAGGCCCGGTCTGTGACCAGGCCCCATGGTGGATCAAGGCCTGATCAACCAGGCTGTTACTGTTGGCCACATGCAACCCGACGTACGAATCATGCATAACCCGGTCCCAAATACTCCTTAACCAGCAGCTACATATATATCGTATGCCTTTTTGCTCGATCGAGAAGCCCCTGTATTTTTAACCTGGCATCACCTGTCCAGATAGGATATGTAGCAGTCTCAGTATCAGATTCTTAGTATTAGTAACAAGTATCCTCAGTGCTCACAGCGGCGACATCGTGACTTCATTCACTTCTCAGCTTTTTCTGTTACCTAACGTGTGCAACAACTGGGTATCTTTATAGACGCTTAACCATCCAGTGGCTTTATCAATATTAATAAAGCCACTGGATATAAAAATATCCAGATGTTGCACATGTCTGATTCTTCATCCTGTAGATACTGAATACCATTCACATAAAATTTGTATAAGAAATATTACCGTAGTGTGAGTTATGTATCATTTATCTAAACACTGAGGGAAAATCGATTAGCTGGACTCGAGCCTAGGACTCGAGGAGGTGCCTACACTCTGAAGGACGGGTCCTTATGTTGCAGGTCAAAGAGTTAAGAACATAGGAATGTAGGAACACTGTATCAGACCTACTAGCCCATACTAGACAGGTTCTTCTCAAATCTAATTATTCGCGCCCACATATTTGTCCCATATATTCCGGAACCTACTCAAGAAGGTCACTTCAATGCCTCCTGATAGGCAGAGCCTAATCAAATCCAACCCTTCTTGCTCATATATTTGTCCTAATTTATTTTCATACCTACCCAAAGTTTTGGTTTCTATAACCCAACTTGGCAGAGTGTTCACTCATCGACAACCAATACTTTCCTACACAATTACTAAAACTAAATTTATTTAATTTAAATCGTTCTTTCGATTATTATATTGATTTGATATCTTCAGTACTTTATTTATATCACCTTTATTTAAGCTTGTATTCTACATACATTCCTCAGTGATATATTTTAACATTCTGTCTCTCTCAATTCCTAATTAGTGTGTCATCCTTCTTCGTCTTATTCATCTTAGTTTGGGTTGCAGTATGTAACCCAAACTAAGATGAATAATCTAAGTGAGGCTTCACTAGTGATGCATAAAGCTGTAAAATATCTTTTGGACACCTGTTGCTTATAGATTTTTATATAAATCCAAGTAAACGGTCAGTTGTATTGCACACAAACTGTTGTCTTGGCTTCAGATTTCAGAGTTCAGATTTCTCCTGACCATGATTCCTAAATCTTTTTCACATTCTGTATGAAAATTGAAACATGTGCAATATATTTCAGAATAGCGGTACCTAACTGTTACACACGTGTGTCTTATTTACTCAAGAAAATTAAGAATGGAAGAATAGTGCAGTAGGCCTTCTGGCTCATACCAAGCTGGTATTTGTATAGGTGCATGGAATTCTTTACAGCTTGCCTAACCTGTAAGCATGACCTACTTCCATTACTGAGCTTTTCTACCGATGACTCCGCTTACCACTACTCCATATCATCTCTTTGCAGTATATAAACCCATTCTACAAAGATATGCTGTCTTGATACATAGATTTCCTTAACTCTTACCTAACCTAATTTATTCTAAGGGATTTGTCCAATGGTGACTCCACGTCCTCTTTCTTCTCACCTGATTACAGTATATAAGTCACTTCTCCGAGCGTATGCTATACTTTTCTTAGGACTGATATACTTAACACAAGTACTCCAAACCGAGGGACTGATTACATCAAACTCCTCCTTATCTTCCACTGTTATTCTCTGTATTGGACTGAAGGAGCCACTGGCTGGCAAAACGTTTCCTCAGTAGAGATTCCCAAAAGATGAACAAGTGTCTCATTCTCCAAAAATAGTGATCCATGCCTAGAAAATATTAATTAAACACTCTGAATATTAGTGACTCCAATGCCTCCTAAAGTAATAATCCATCCATTTTTACTCCTCAAGAGATTTCAACTAATTTTCATCATTGTATGTCGTACCATTTATGCAAAATACACAGAAAATGATAATGAAGATGAAATAATCTATTAACAAAGTGCTCATGTATATTGTTTTCCAGTACATAACACACTAGAACATCCGACCCAGTAATAAATGTTATTAATACAAGGATTCAGTATGTCCGGTTACATTCCTTTTTCATTAATTAGGTAAAGATCAATTAAATTCTGGTTCTCATCTTTTCTCAGGAGATGTTTTGTGTATTCAGAATATAGTTTGTCAACAACCAATGCCGAATGGCAAATTGCTAAATGTCAAAATATTGTTCACTCGCACTTCTCTCTGAGACACATTCAGTCCAGATTAAGCCTCTGCTCATACAAGGGGCTCTCCCCTCATCATATCTCTGTTCATACAAGAGACTCTTCCCTCACCATGTCTTTGCTTATAAAAGGGACTCTCCCCTCACCATGTCTCTGCTCATACAAGGGGCTCCCCCCCTCACCATGTCTTTGCTCATACAAGGGACTCTCCCCTCACCATGTCTCTGCTCATTGATGGGACTCTCCCTTCACCATGTCTCTGCTCATACAAGGGACTCTCTCCTTACCATGTCTCTGTTCATACAAGGGACTCTCCAATCACCATATCTCTGCTCATACAAGGGGCTCTCCCCTCACCATGTCTCTGCTCATACAAGGGACTCTCCTCTCACCATGTCTCTGCTCATACAAGGGACTCTCCCCTCACCATAACCAACACTTACCAACCAGTGATTAAATCTGAATGTAAGTTAAATACGAATTAAAGTTAAAAATGTAAGTTGAGTACAAATTAACATACGTATTACTATCACCTAAACTAAGATCATTCATTCCTTCATCTAATATCATAAGATTTTTCCATATTTGGTTATAATAATACTTATGGATAAGCAAACTATTTACCACATCTAATTTCTGTTCCAACAAACTTTTCTCCATTTCATCAGTCTTCTGTTTCGCCATTTCTTTTACATTACTCTCAGTTTCTTCTGTTTGCATCCACCTCACTACTTTCTTACACTTCTCAAGATTAAATTTACCTCTCCCTATTCTCTTTATTGAATACACAAGTTCTATAAAAACCTCTGGCGTACGATGTGTAACTTCTAGACAATAATGGAAATCTTTTGTATTTTTCCTCACAATAAACTTATCCACTGTCACCTCCATGTTCACAAATGTTACGATTCTGTCATAAAAGATCGTCAGGTACATTAAAAATTTATTACGGAAAGAAAGGCACAATACCGTGACTGGAACAATATACAAATATCCCAAAAATAGAAGAGAGAAAGGTCATGAAGACGCTTCGGTCCGATTTGGACCATTTACAAGTCACATTAACACACGAAGGTGATGGAGCCAGTAAACATAGGTGAGAGGGAGAGAGACGGGACAGAGAGTGGAAGAATAAAGTGTAGAAATAGTGGTAGAGGTAATGCTGGTAGTGAAAATAGTAGTAGTTGCTCTAACAACACATAGACATCAGTGTTATCACTGACTGCTTTAATAGCCTGACGTCAGAGAGATGCCAATGATATCAGTTCGTGAGAGATGAGTACAATTATGAGTCCAGTTATGAGTACATTTATTTAGTTGGGTTTTGAATCTCAAAATTCCAGGTTCAGAAATAGAAAATGTCTTTGGCAACCAAACTATTGTTCAATATTTTCTTAGGCCAAAAAATACACAAGCGAGAGACAGCCTCACCCCGGGCAGAAAATAATACTATGGTAATTCTCGACGCATTTGATGCTCCATTGATATTCATGGGTCCTTAGCATATAAATAAAGCAAAATAAAGCAAAATCGAAGTTTTACTGGCTGAATTTATTTCTCTCTTTCTCTCTCTCTCTCTCTCTCTCTCTCTCTCTCTCTCTCTCTCTCTCTCTCTCTCTCTCTCTCGTCTTTAAACTAATGGGTTTTACGGTTAGACTAAGAGATCCTTAATGTCTTTCACAAGGTACGACCTGTAATCCTATCTCACCTCGGCTACAAGCTTGGCTTTAGCAATGCTTTTAAATTTGTAATTTGTAGGCAAAACCTAAATGTAAGGAGCATACATGGTGTAAAATACTAATTAATCGCAAAACGCAATATCAAAGAACTTCGAATCTCGTATATCCGTAGTAGCTCCTACTTCTAACAACTGAAAGTCTCGGGTTGAATCTGGGCTTGTTGAGAGACTCAGTAAACCTTATGTGTTGCCTCTTTTCACACATTAGTAAATTGGTACATGGGTATTAGACTACTACTGTAGTAGTAGTCTGCCTCAGACAGAGCACTGAGTTTTCGAATGAGCCCAAGAATAATCTGTGAAATATACGGTTTTATCTGTGAAATATAGGGTATTATCTGTGAAATATAGGGTATTATCTGTGAAATATACAGTATTATCTGTGAAATATACGTTATTATCTGTGGAATATACGGTGCATAATACGGCGGGAACAAATTTCAAATACTAATCAGTCGAAATGTCACTGAAACAGTGATGTCTTTCAGAAAGGTACATCAACAGTTATGCCGTTGATAAGTACCCAACTTTTAGTAATCCTGCGCCTCCTTCTGATCTCCAAGCTACGAATTCTCTGCATAATATTCACACTACATATTGCCCTCAGACTCGACATCACTGCCTCCCGGCTCCTTGCTGCAACATTCATAAACCATCATTCACACCCATATGAGAGTGTTGGTACAACGCTCTTCTTGCCGAATAAGGCAAGAGAAAATTTGTGTATGCAATAATTTCGCAAAAATCATTCTGAAGCTATTGAAAAACATATATTTCACACTGTTTATTATTAAATTATTGTAAACTTATCTGAAATATATTTATCTGGATTTCGCTAGATTAAATTGCGGGTGTTATAATATTAGGTAAGTTTTCTAACGTTCTTTTGGTATAAAATTATTAATTTATGCATTAACATAAATGAAAAATATATTTTTATACGTATAAGAGAAAATTTTAGAAATGACTTATTATATGAATTATTGCTAATATATATATATATATATATATATATATATATATATATATATATATATATATATATATATATATATATATATATATATATATATATTATTGTGACCACGAATGAGTGGTATTGATCAATAACAAGACTGCAGTAGCCAAGGACTCGAACCCATGCTGCTTTGGCCTGCCTCATGGTGGGCGAAAACGCATGACGCCCATGACCACATGACCATACGATAGTATGGCCCAGTGGATTAGGGCGTCATACGTTTTCGCCCACCATGAGGCTGGCCAAAGCAGCATGGGTTCGAGTCCTTGGCTACTGCAGTGTTGTTATTGATCAATACCACTCGTTCGTGGTCACAATAATATAATATATATATATATATATATATATATATATATATATATATATATATATATATATATATATATGCAATAAGATCACAGTAACAGGTGATTTCAGAATATGCAAAACAACCACTGTGAAAGAATAGAGAAATTCCAAGCGATTTCGTGACTACTCACATTATCAAGGAACAATGAAAGTAATGCATCAAAGGAAGGCATATAAAGGGTCTAGCCCACACCTCACTATCACATCCCACAACAAATCAACACCTGACGAAAGACTCATAAGAAAGGGAACACTGCAGCAGGCCCGCTGGCCCAACTAGACAGGTCCTTCACACAACCCACCAACAAACTATTCTACCCAAGAATTAAGCATTTTAAAATATATTATTTGCCCAATGTATTATTAAATACTTCCCAAATTCTATTAATTATAAATGGATATAATTTATATAAACCAAAGGAAATATTCATATTATTGTCAAAACTGCTTTTTATGAAACAAGATTCAATTATATTCCTGTCGACCATGGACTTGCTTGATACAACTTTCTCAACTTTTTGAAAATCAATTGGATTCCAATGCTCTATTTATTCATGTGAGAGATTTTAATTATCCAATTGATTTTCAAAAAATTGAGAAAGTTGTATCAAGCAAGTCCATGGTCGACAGGAATATAATTGAATCTTGTTTCATAAAAAGCAGTTTTGACAATAATATGAATATTTCCTTTGGTTTATATAAATTAGATCCATTTATAATTAATAGAATTTGGAAAGAATTTAATAATACATTGGACAAATAATATATTTTAAAATTCTTAATTCTTGGGAAGAACAGTTTGTTGGTGGGTTGTGTGAAGGACAAGGTATTGTCCAGTGTGGGTAGATTGGTAAAGCACTGCGTACCTTGTCCTAAGGTTCGTAGGTTCGAGTCTCCTTCAGCCAGAGATCAGTGTTTGTGTATATTTCGCCTGCTCTCGCGAATTCCTTGCATTGTTACAATCTCTAGTAAGGCTGATGCATGCAGGGGACGAGATGAAAAGCTGTAAGCCTTCTCCCTGAAAGCTGGCTGCCTTGGATCAAACGTGTAGCGCAAGCTACACGCCAAGGTATTGTCCAGTGTGGGTAGATTGGTAAAGCACTGCGTACCTTGTCCTAAGGTTCGTAGGTTCGAGTCTCCTTCAGCCAGAGATCAGTGTTTGTGTGTATATGTATATATATATATATATTGCCGAATAGGTAAAACTAGCGATATGGGCTTAAACAGCAACGCTCTTCTTGCATAATAAGGCAAGCGAAAATTTGTGTATGCAATAATTTCGCAAAAATTAATCTGAACCTAAAGAAAAAAATATATATTTCATTTTTATTTTTTATTAATACATCGGCCGTTTCCCACGAAAGCAGGGTGGCCAGAAAAAAACATTTACCATCATTCACTCCATCACTGTCTTGCCAGAGGTGCGCTTACACTGCAGTTATAAAACTGCAACATTAACACCCCTCCTTCAGAATGCAAAAACTGTACTTCCCATCTCCAGGACTCAAGTCCGGCCTGCCAGGTTCCCCGAATCCCTTCATAAATGCTACCTTGCTCACACTCGAACAGCACGTAAAGTTCTAAAAGCCATTTGTCTCCATTCGCTCCTATCTAACACACTCACGTACGCTTGCTGGAAGTCCAAGCCCCTCGCACACAAAACTTCCTATACCCCCTCCCTCAAACTTTTCCTAGGCCGACACCTACCCGGCCTTCCCTCCACTACAGATTTATACACTCTCGAAGTCGTTCTATTTTGTTCCATTCTCTCTACATGTCCGAACCACCTCAACCCCTCCACAGCTCTTGGAAATCCTGCGCAGCCTCCTAATTTCCAAACAACGAATTCTCTGCATTATATTCATACTACACATTGCACTCTGACATGGCATCTCCACTGCCTCCAGCCTTTTCCTTGTTACAACATTTACTACCCATGTTTCGTACCCATATAAGAGCGTTGGTATAACTATTCTCTCATACATTCCCCTCTTTGCTTCCATGGACAAATTTCTTTGTCCCCACAGACTCTTAAGTACACCGCTCACCTTTTTCCTCTCATCAATTCTATGATTCACCTCATCTTTCATAGACCCATCTGCTGACACGTCCACTCCTAAATATCTGAATTCGCATTCACCTCCTCCATACTCTTTCCCTCCAATCTGATATCCAGTCTTCCTTCACCTGCTTTTATCATCACCTTACTCTTTCCTATATTCACTTTTTATTTTCTTCATATCCTACCAAACTCATCCACCAACCTCTGCAAGTTCTCTTCAGAATCTCCCAAAAGCACAGTGTCATCAGCAAAGAGCAACTGTGATAACTCCCACTTTGTGTTTGATTCTTTATCTTTTAACTCCACGCCTCTTGCCAAGACCCTCGCATTCTGTTCTCTTACAACCTCATCTATAAATATATTGAACAACAACGGTGACATCACACATCCTTGTCTAAGGCCTACTTTTACTGGGAAATAATCTCCCTCTCTCCTACATACTCTAACCTGAGCCTCACTATCCTCATAAAAACTTTTCACTGCTTTCAGTAACCTACCTCCTATACCATGCACCTGCAACATCTGCCACATTGCCACAAAAACCTCTTTACCCTCATTTAATTCCTCTTCACCTATATGTTTCACTGTAAACACTTGGTATACATACCCCTTACCTTTCCTAAAGCCTCCTTGTTCATCTGCTATCCTACTCTGTCTTACTCTTAATTCTGTCAATAATAACTCTGCCACACACTTCTCCAGGTATACTCAACAGACTTATTCCCCTATAATTTTTATACTCCCTTTAGTCCCGTTTGCCTTTATACACAGGAATTATATATGCACTCTGCGAATCCCTAGGTACCTTTCCCTCTACCTTACCCTCTTCCATACATTTATTAAATAATAGCACTAACCACTTCAGAACTATGCCCCACCTGCTTTTAACATTTCTATCTTTATCCCATCTATCCCGGCTGCCTTACCCCATTTCATTCTACTCACATCCTCACGAACGTCCCCCACACTATTGTATTGCCCAGTGGGTTAGTGTGTCGTGAATTTTCGCTCATCATGGGCTAAAACAACACGGGTTCGATCCCCCGGCTAGTCGCAGTGTTGTTGTTGATTAAATACCAGTCGCTCGTGGTTACAATATATATATATATATATATATATATATATATATATATATATATATATATATATATATATATATATATATATATATATAATGAATACAACGAGCAGAAAATTGGGCTTGCGAGGGAATCACGTTTTACGATGCGTCAGAGATTCTCACATGAATATTCAGCGATGGCCACACCTCGCTTCACTGACCAGTGAAAACATTAAACCTGGACTCGACAGCAATAACAGTTTTCGCACGAGGGCTTAAACGACACACAAAAGCAGCGACGCTCTCTGAACATAGAACTAGACGTTAACAACAAACAAAAGCAGCTACATTAACGATCAATGGTTGGAACAGTAACGACACGATTTCAGGACCAGACATAACGACAAACAATAGCAGAAACTATTATGGATCACAGCACGTGACATTAAGAACATAACTGCAACTAGGCACGAAAAGAGTCATCTGGGCATCACTGAGATATGTTGCTGAATTGTAATTAACGTCTTCGAGAGCCCTGTATTTTTCCTCATATTTTGCCAACCTATGCGGGTTCATTCTTGGAGAGATATCCTTAAGACCTTATTTATATCCCCTTTGTTAATACCCATCTTCCGCTTGTACACTTCGATCATGTCTCCTCTCATGTTTCGTCTTACAAGTGAATGTAATTTAAGGGATTTCAATCTTTCTTCATACAGAAGATTTCTAATACTATAAATTAATTTTGTCATTCTTCGCTGAATGTTTTCTAGCGAATTTATGTCCGTTCTGTAAAATGGAGACCAGAACTGAGCTGCACAATCTAGGTGAGGCCTTACTAATGATGTATAAAGTTTAACATTATTAAGGTGATAGGTGCTAGGATTATGAACATTTCCGACCACGAATTGAGTTTGTCTAAATCCTCCTGAAGTTCCGAGACATCAACGTTTGAATCGATTATCCTATCTTCATGTCATCAGCGAATTTGCTTATATCACTAGTAATTCCCTCGTCAAGGTCATTTATATATATTATAAACAACAGATCCCCACTGAGATTTAACCCCATTGATGCACACTCTCTGCTTCCTATTGGTGAGCCATGACTCGATCCATGACAGCACTTTTCCCCCAGTGCCATGAGCAGCCACTTTCTTTAACAGTCTCTGATGTGGTACTCTATCAGAAGCCTTACTAAAATCCAAATAAACAACATCGAACTCCTTATCATGATCAACGCCCTCAAAAGCTAGGCAGGAACGGCCCCTGGAGAAACCATGTTGAATATCATTAATCAAATTATGCCTATGGAGAGGGCTTCTTATATTATCAGCCATAATTGACTAGTAATTTGGCTACAATTGAGGTTAGGCTTATTGGGCGGCAATTTGACGGTAACGACTTGTCCCCTGCTTTAAAAATATCTTCCACATATCAGACACTACACCTGTTTGAAAAGTTCCATTTTGTATTCCTTAAAAACCCTTGAAAAAAGCTCATCAGGACCAGGAGATTTACTTTGCTTCAAACAGTCTCTGTTTGATAACTATTTCGCTAGTGACTGTGATATTACATAATTTCTCTTCTTCAGGCCCACTAAAAAACTTATCATTGGGATAGTAGTGTCTTCTTGAGTGAAAACTGAGAGAAAATAATTATTAAAAATAAAGCACATTTCATTCTCTTTGTCAGTAAGAAACTCAGTTATTTTTAAGGGGACCTATCTTATCTGTAACTTTTGTTCTATACACCTGGAAGCAACTTTTTGGGTTAGTTTTCGAATCCCTTGCAACTTTAATTTCGTAGTCCCGTTTAGCTTTTCTTATCCCCTTTTAACGTCCCTCTTAATGTCAATATACTGATTCATAAGAAGACCCTCACCTCTTTTGATACGCCTATAAATTCCATTCTTCCGCCCTAAAAGATATTTGAGTCTATTATTCATCAATTTTGGGTCATTTCTATTCGATCTAATTTCTTTATATTGGATAAATGCTCTTTGGGCAGCATGTATAGTGTTCAGAAAGCTGTCACATTGATAACTCTCTTCGTTACCCCAGTCCACAGGTAAGTGTTCTCTAAGCCCATTGTAATCTAAGCGAAAATCTGGGACTGCTACTCAGTTATCCCTACTATCATACTTCCATTTAATGCTAAAGGTAATTGATTGGTGGTCGCTTGCGCCCAGTTCCTCTGAAATTTCTAAATCATTAACAAGGGATTCCCTGTTTGCCAGGAGCAAGTCAAGCAGGTTATTTCCCTTTGTAGGTTCTGTCACAAACTCCTTCAAAAAAACAATCCTGGACTACTTCTAAAAATTCCAATCAATCTGACTAAAGTTAAAGTCCCCTAGAATTACAACGTTATCGTGCCTTGTGGCCCAAACAATTTCCTCTCACAGCCGTCTTGCTTGGTCTCTATCCAAGTTAGGTGGACAGTATATCACGCCTAAAATCAATTTTTCGTGTCTTTCTGAAAATTCTACCCAGACTTAGTATGTGTTTCAGATTTTATGCCCGTATTTATGCAACAATTTAAACGATCTCGGACATAGAGTGCCACCCAGTGGGGTGGCACTCTATGTACTCCTATCTACTTGAAACAATTTAAACCCTTGAATGTGACATTCAGCAGCCATGTACCGATTTTTCATATTAAACCACGTCTCAGTTATGGCAAAAGCGTCAATGTTACCCGCACTGCAACTAATTTCAATTCGATAAATTAGACAACTGTGCAACTCTTGGGTATCTTTATTGAGGAAACGTTTCGCCACACAGTGGCTTCATCAGTCCATACAAAGGAGAATCTTGAAGAACAGGAGGAGAATGAGGTAATCAGTCCCTCAACCTTGAGTCGATGTGGTCAGTCCATCAATCTTGAATAGAATACGGCATACGTGCTGAGAAGGAGCTTATAAACCGTTGGCAGGAGAGGTGCAGAAGTCATAGGTCGTGTAACATTTGTTCAATGTTGAAGTAGGTCGTGCCCAAGAATTAGGCAAGCGAAGAATTCCCAAGTATTAAGATCCCAAGAAGTTGCAGTGTCTGACAGGTTTCGTCCATCTTATTTCTTGCACTACGTGTATTAGTATATCTTTAGAAAACCTCCCTTCTATTTTCTCTTCCTGATTTCTGTTCCTCCACTATACCTGTTACTGTCCTTGTCACCTAGTGCCACTGGGTTTCCAATATTCGCCAATAACTCTACCTCATTCTACCTATTACCGGTTTCCCTAAAACTCACGCTATCGCTACACTGAGAATTCAATTATTTTCCGCAAAAATTCGTACCACTATTTCTAGTTTAAAGCCCTAACAGCTCCCTCCACTGCATTGGCCAGTGCTCCCACCCCAGACCTAGATAAGTGAACCCCATCCCTGGCATACATGTCATTTCTACCATAGAAGAGGTCCCAGTTGTCTATGAATGTAATTGAATTTTCCTTACAGTGTTTGTCCAGCCAGCAATTGACACCAATTGCCCTGGACTACCATTCATTACCAACTCCTCTCCTGGGCAAAATGCCACACATCACAGGGTTCTCAACCTTCCTAATTATCTCTATTGCTGTCCTATACCTGCTAATCAGGTCTTCACTCCTACGTCTACCAACATCGTTGCCTCCAGCACTGAGGCAGATAATAGGATTGCTCCCATTACCTTTCATGATATCGTTTAGACGGCTAACAGTATCCCCCATCCCAGTCATAAGAACATAAGAACATAAGAAAGGAGGAACACTGCAGGAGGCCTGCTGGCCCATACTAGGCAGGTCCTTTACAATTCATCCCACTAACAAAACATTTACCCAACCCAATTTTCAATGCTACCCAAGAAATAAGCTCTGATGTGAAAGTCCCACTCAAATCCAACCCTTCCCACTCATGTACTTATCCAACCTAGATTTGAAACTACCCAAAGTCCTAGCCTCAATAACCCAACTAGGTAGACTGTTCCACTCATCAACTACCCTATTTCCAAACCAATACTTTCCTATGTCCTTTCTAAATCTAAACTTATCTAATTTAAATCCATTACTGCGGGTTCTCTCTTGGAGAGACATCCTCAAGACCTTATTAATATCCCCTTTATTAATACCTATCTTCCACTTATACACTTCGATCAGGTCTCCCCTCATTCTTCGTCTAACAAGTGAATGTAACTTAAGAGTCTTCAATCTTTCTTCATAAGGAAGATTTCTGATGCTATGTATTAATTTAGTCATCCTACGCTGAATGTTTTCTAACGAATTTATGTCCATTTTGTAATACGGAGACCAGAACTGAGCTGCATAATCAAGGTGAGGCCTTACTAATGATGTATAAAGCTGCAGTATGACCTCTGGACTTCTGTTGCTTACACTTCTTGATATAAATCCCAGTAATCTATTTGCCTTATTACGTACGCTTAGGCATTGCTGTCTTGGTTTAAGGTTGCTGCTCACCATAACCCCCAAGTCCTTTTCGCAATCTGTATGGCTAAGTTCTACATCATTTAATTTATAAGTACTAGGGTTATGGGCACTCCCAAGCTTCAGAACCTTGCACTTATCTACATTGAACTGCATCTGCCACTTTTCTGACCAAGAATAGAGTTTGTTTAAATCCTCCTGAAGTTCCCTAACATCTACGTTTGAATCAATTATCCTACCTATCTTTGTGTCATCGGCGAATTTGCTCATATCACTAGTAATTCCCTCATCAAGATCATTGATATATATTATAAACAACAACGGGCCCAAGACTGATCCCTGTGGAACGCCACTTGTTACAGATCCCCACTCGGATTTAACCCCATTTATGGACACTCTCTGCTTCCTGTCAGTGAGCCATGACTCGATCCACGAGAGCACTTTTCCCCCAATGCCATGAGCTGCCACTTTCTTTAACAGTCTATGGTGCGGAACTCTATCAAAAGCCTTACTAAAATCTAAGTAAATAATATCAAATTCTTTATTGTGGTCAACAGCCTCAAAAGCTTTACTGAAGAAAGTTAATAAATTAGTTAGACAAGACCGGCCTCTTGTGAATCCATGCTGAGTATCATTAATCAAGCTATGCTTATCGAGATGGCTTCTTATAATCTCAGCTATAATTGACTCTAGTAATTTGCCTACAATTGAGGTCAGGCTTATTGGGCGGTAATTTGACGGTAACGACTTGTCCCCTGTTTTAAAAATAGGAGTTACATTAGCCATCTTCCACATATCAGACACTACACCTGTTTGAAGAGATAAATTAAAAATATTAGTTAATGGTTCACAGAGTTCCATTTTGCATTCCTTAAGAACCCTTGAAAAAACCTCATCAGGACCCGGCGACTTATTTTGCTTCAGTCTGTCTATCTGCCTCACAACCATCTCACTAGTGACTGTGATGTTACATAATTTATCTTCTTCTAGCCCACTGTAAAAATTAATTACTGGAATATTGTTAGTGTCTTCCTGTGTAAAAACTGAGAGAAAATAATTATTTAAAATCAAGCACATTTCATTCTCATTGTCAGTAAGGTGCCCATAGTTATTTTTAAGGGGACCTATCTTATCTCTAACTTTTGTTCTATAGACCTGGAAAAAACTTTTTGGGTTAGTTTTAGAATCCCTAGCAACTTTAATTTCATAGTCCCTTTTAGCTTTTCTTATCCCCTTTTTAATGTCCCTCTTAATGTCAATATACTGATTCATAAGATGACCCTCACCTCTTTTGATACGCCTATAAATTCCTTATGCCCTAGTAGATATTTGAGCCTATTATTCATCCATTTTGGGTCATTTCTATTTGATCTAATTTCTTTATATGGGATAAACGCTCTTTGAGCAGCATGTATAGTGTTCAGAAAACTGTCATATTGATAGCTCTCTTCGTTACCCCAGTCAACAGATGATAAGTGTTCTCTAAGCCCATCGTAATCTGCTAAGCGAAAATCTGGGACTGTTACTGAGTTATCGCTACTATCGTACTTCCATTCAATGCTAAATGTAATTGATTTGTGGTCGCTAGCACCCAGTTCCTCTGAAATTTCTAAATTATTAACAAGGGATTCATTGTTTGCCATAACTAAGTCAAGCAGGTTGTTTCCCCTTGTAGGTTCTGTCACAAACTGCTTCAAAAAACAATCCTGAAATACTTCTAAGAAGTCGTACGATTCTAAATTCCCAGTCAAGAAATTCCAATCAACATGACTAAAGTTAAAGTCTCCTAGAATTACTACATTATCGTGCCTTGTGGCCTTAACAATTTCCTCCCATAGTAGTTTCCCTTGGTCCCTATCTAAGTTAGGGGGACGGTATATCACTCCTAAAATCAGTTTTTCATGCCCCTCTGAAAATTCTATCCAAACAGACTCTGTATGTGTTACTTCAGACTTAATACCCGTTTTTATGCAACAGTTCAAGCGATCTCGGACATACAATGCCACCCCACCCCCCCTCCCAATACTTCTATCTTCTTGGAACAATTTAAAACCCTGAATATGACATTCCGCAGGCATGTCCCGACTTTTTGAATTAAACCACGTCTCAGTTAAGGCAAATACATCAATGTTACCTACACTAGCAACTAATCTCAACTCGTCCATCTTATTCCTAGCACTACGGCAATTAGCATAATAAACATTGAAAGACTCTCCTTTCTCTTTACCCTTCCTGCTCATTTCTATTTTTCTACTAAACCTATTACCGTCCTTATCACCCAAGGTCACTGGCTTTTCAATATCTATCTCGTTCTTATTATTACTAGTTCCCCTAGAACTCGTAATATTACTACACTGGGACTTCACTGTTTTCCTGCCAAAACCCATACCACTAACTATTCCTAGTTTAAAGTCCTAACTGCTCCCTCCACTGCAGTTGCCAGTGCTCCCACCCCACACCTAGATAAGTGAACCCCATCCCTAGCATACATGTCATTTCTGTCATAGAAGAGGTCCCAGTTGTCAATGAATGTTACCGCATTTTCCTTACAGTATTTGTCCAGCCAGCAATTGACACCAATTGCCCTGGACAACCATTCACTTCCAACTCCCCTCCTTGGCAAAATACCACATATGAGAGGGTTCCCACCCTTACTTCTAATTATTTCTATTGCTGACCTATACCTGCTAATCAGGTCCTCACTCCTACGTCTGCCAACATCGTTGCCTCCAGCACTGAGACAGATAATAGGATTGCTCCCATTACCTCTCATGATGTCATCCAGACGGCTAACAATATCCTCCATCCCAGCCCCAGGAAAGCAAACTCTCTGTCTCCTACTCCTGTCCTTCAAGCAGAACGCCCTATCCATATACCTAACTTGGCTATCCCCAACAACAACAATATTCTTACCTTCCTTAATGTCTTTCGTCGTGTCGTTCCCAGTAGTCAACTCACATTCGTCGGGTAGCACTGAGAATGTATTGGATGTTTCCACAACAGTTTCCACGGCAGTCTCTTTCTTCTTCATCGTTTCTACCTTTCCATTCGTCTTCTTGATCGTCAACTTCTTTCCCTGCTGTCCAGCCACTGACCAGTTTCCCTTCTTGACCTGAGGACTCAAAACAGGAGGACTACTACGAATCTTCTTGTTCTCCTCGGTCAATCGCCGAATTTCCAAATTCGCCAACCTCAATTCTTCCTTAAGCTGTTGGTAAAGTTGCTCGATGGAGGGCATCTTGCTTCAATTCTAGAGAGCGCGCAAACAGGTCTTCACAGAGCCAAGTACACGTCAACACTGCGCAAATGCCAACTCAATCAGGAGCTACTGCGCAGCACGTCCGCACGGCCCAATAGCGATGCGAACAGGAAAAACATACGCTCTGCCTCCTCTTCCTGTCCCTAAGACAAAAAGCCCTATCCATAAACTTAACCTGACTGTCTCCAACTAAAACAATGTTCTTACCTTCACTGGAGGAGTTCGTCGTGACGTTCTGGATGGTCTTCGTTGGGGTTTCAAGGGATGCCGACTCACTCGGGTCCGCCATTGCTTCCTTGGTGCTCGTTGTGACGTTGTCAGTAGACAACACACATTCGTCTGGTAGCACCGTCAATGGGTTGGAAGTTTCCACAGTAGTCTTCTGGTTCTTCGTTGTTTCTGCCACTCCAGCAGTCTTGATTTTCAGCTTCGTTGCATGTTGCCCGGCCACTGACATGGTTTCCCTCTTGACCTGAGGACTCACAACAGGAGGATTACTGCGAATCCTCTTGTTTTCCTCTGTCAGTCGTCGTATCTCGAGCTTAGCAACCCTAAGCTCCTCTTTTAGCTGCTGGTAGAGTTGCTCAAGAGAGGACATATTGGTGCAGATTCACAGAGAGCACATAGAACTAAGTACAGGTCACCACTGATCCAATAACAATAAGAGTTGTCTATAGATTTGAGGATACCAATATAATCTTAAAAACAGAATAAAAACTGAAAATTCAACATGCGTCACTAAATAAGTGCTGGTGACTTTAACGTCAATCTCATCCATAAAGCTAACTTCCTCAAAAACCTGTATAACTGCCTACTATTGCACGCAATAACGAAACATACACGAATTTATGAGATATCTTCTCTTGACCACATTTGGACAAACAGGACAACCCTTCTAAAAGCTGGCATATTGACGGATAGGACAGCTCATCATTACCACCCATTATTTTTACCAATATAACCAAATCATCAAAGGACATCTATAGCATTTCATTTAAGCTCCACGAAGAGGTTTTAGTGAATAATTTCATCATGCCTACAAGCACCATTGATTGCAGAGAAATATTCCAAAATGATAAAATTATTCACTCATGTATCCAGGTTTTCCTTAAAAAAATCAGGTTCTTCTAAAAATCCATTGCCTCTTTAAAACTAAACAGGTAAAAACAAAAGACTGAGCAGCCCTTAACTAACAACAACAAGAAACATACCAATGAAAAACACAAAACGGGCTTAATTTCCAAAGATATATATATATCAACACTTGACATGCTTATTAAGAAATTCCATCACCTGTATTATGCTAACATGTTCAGATAAATAAAGGGCGATATAAAAAAACAAACCTAGAAAACTCTCCCCTAAATACTGGACCCATGGAAAACTGCTATAACCAAAGAAGTTGTACTGCTGTCACACATAGAAATAACAGCCATCTTGGTGGTTTTGCAGCTCCCTCCACACCATAGGCACAATGAAGTTAACATTTATCCTTTGCCTATTTTTTTCACTGTCGTCAGCATTCTAAATAGGTTTTGCAAACTATATTAGGGAGCCCAAGACTTGTTCTCTAAGTGCCACTCCAAAATTAGCAAGGTAGACTTGTTTTACAAAATCTTTTTTTCTTTGTTTTCGCAAAGGATACTCGCCACAAATTTTTGAAAATCCACTGGGACTGTTTATGCAGAATTCATGAAGAATTCGTTTCTCTGGAAAAAAAAAATAACAAAATAAAGATTACAATATTGTCACGTAGTAGTTGATACAATTCCTTTCGTTAGATATTAACTTATCTAAAAATAAAATTCTAATTTATTAAAACCATCTGTATATACAAATTGTCACTACATATACACACACGCGTTATGGTTCAGTTCCGTGTCAGATGAGGGTAGGAATGCAATATCTCACAAACTAGAGCCAATTTGAAAAACCTACTGACATTTTCGAATTCAGCAATCCCACAATACCTTAATTACTTTCATATAACTTTGGCAACGAAAAAAATATTGTTGACGAACGTTATGAGCGACCACAGCACCAGACACAACATGGCAAACAAGAGAAGCGAGTACCAATTATACTTACGATACACGATAGAAAAGTCCATTAACGACGAGGTCTTGCCGGCGACTCACGCCAAAAACGACCATCAAAAACCTGAGGAGACACTAACGACACACTACAACATCGACTATCAACGACTACTGTTTATGACAACATCGCTTCCCACCGACAGTCAAAATGAAAAAAGTCGCCTCCTCGTGTAGTATTGCTTTTAAACTTCCTTTTGCAATAGACTTGAACATATGTTTTCGGGTTCACAGAACATTTCGTTGGCTCTGAAATGCTCTTTCCTTTGCGCTTCTCTTTTGTGAACTTGTGTGGTATATTTAACTTGTAAACACTGTGGCAACCGCGTATCTCTCTGATTTTCTTTGATCCTTATCATGCAAAGAATTATATGATAGTGTAACCATGAGGATCATCAAAAATTTATGCGGAGTATAAATATGAATTTATGGACTGTGATCCAGAGTATTTTTACTCTCTCTCTCTCTCTCTCTCTCTCTCTCTCTCTCTCTCTCTCTCCGCGTCTCCGCCTCCATCGGTGCTGCATCAGACACAGCAGACACATAAAACACTGTTTTTCCTTTTCTCGGCAGACTTCCATCACACCTTAATAGTGAGGGTTGATGTTAGGTCAAGCTTTAATGTCTTTGTGTCTGCTGCTGTCATTACGTACTTCATCACTCTGATTACATCTTCCTTTGCTGAGCTAATAGTGGTGATCTCGACTTGATGAAGTGTTTCCAACAACTCAGCTAGGAGCTGGAAGTGATGATGGTCCTTACTTTGTTGATATGTTATCGTCAGCTCACCTAGTAACTAGGTGCGATGGACCTGACTAAGCTGATACATTATCCTCCACTCAGCTAGGAACTGGGAGTGATATGTTTTCTGCCTCTGCTATTAGCTGGAAGTTATGGTCCTGACGATGCTGATACATTTGCTATCAACGAAAAGCAGACAGATGAAAATCATTTCAAGTTAGCTTGTCTTAAGTTAACACAAAGTTCCCAAAGACAGGGCTAAACCCCTGGAAACGTATACTGGTAATTACAAAGGTGTTAATTACATAAATATTAGAGTCACGGTTTTCACTGAATAAATAAATACCAAGTCTTTGACTCTTACATCGCTGTGTAATATTCACGTTAAAGGTAAATGTGCTTACCATAACACTTCACTCAATCCCTTTGAAAGTGATTTTCCTCAGTGAAAAATTTTATAGTTCGTTCACTGAAAAAAGAATTATACTTATTTTTTTTTTCAGCAAATGATGTTTAGCAGCTGTTGCAGCAGCTGTTGCAACAGCTGCTGCAACAGCTGCTGCAACAGCTGCTGCTTGGGTGAAGCACTTGCTTCCTTGTCACATTGTTACTGAGAAACTGTTGTTGCTGCTATTGTTACTGTGATGTTGTTGTTACTGACACTATTGCTGCTACTGTGACACTGTTGTTGCTACTGTGACACTGTTGTTGCTACTTGAAACGGTTGTTGCTATGACACTGTTGTTGCTGCTGTGACACTATTATTATTACACTGTTGCTGCTACTGTGACACTATTACACTATTGCTGCTACTGTGACACTGTTACTATTACACTATTGCTGCTACTGTTACACTGTTGTTGCTGCTGCAGTGACAATTGTCACTGCTGCTGTAACACTGTTGGTGCTGCCGTGACACTGTTGGTGCTGCTGCTGTGACACTGTTGATTTCACTGTGGCACTGTTGTTGCTACTGTGGCACTATTGACGCCACCGTGACACTGTTGTTACTGTGAAACTGTTGTTGCTACCGTGTCACTTACTACTGTGACATTATTGTTCCTACTGTGACACTATTGATTCTACTGTGACTCAGTTGTTACTGTAATACTGTTTTTCTATATGACACTGCTGCTGATACTGTAACACTGCTGATGCTGCTGCAACACTTGATGCAACTCTGACACTGATGATGCTACTGTGATGCAATTGACTCTACTACTGGGTTGATTGATATTTCGGTGCTGCTTATTTTAAGCGCGTATTGTTTCTTCGTAATTGTAGAAGCATTGATGTGGATAAGGTTGGTGCGATGGTGAATTATGTCCTGGACTTGGTGGACGGTGGTCACTGTCTGTTGACGGGTGGACGATGGTCACTGTCTGTTGAAGGGTGGACGATGGTCACTGTCTGTTGACAGATGGACGGTGGTCACTGTTGGTTAACGGGTTACGAAATATTCATGGCGAGGTGTGGGGCTGTGACTATTAAGGTCTGTCCTTGGATCACTAAAAGGATCTTGATTTGTGGTTTTGCAGCTTGGTAAGATTTCAGTGTTGGTCTGCTACGTAGGTATAGTCAACGATCATGGTCTGTTTATGCAAACGTCAGCAGACCTGTCGTGAAGAGAATATTGTCTCGATAGTTGCATTGTTATTGACAAAAAAAATGGATCCTGTCTTGGAATTCGGAGGCTCTTGTCCATCCATCTGAGCGACTAACTAGTTAGTGCATCTGAATTACTTTGCCTGTCTTTGCTTCTACTTTTCAGCTAACTTGGGTTTTCTCTGATTATTTTCGTCAGAAAATAGAGATTTGGATTCAACTCAGATGGGTGAAGAGTTCTCTTTGAGTGTTCCAGCTCATAATGTATCAAAGATATCCTCTTCTCAGTCTGCTCCAGTTGGTGAGGAGGGAGTTCTGGGGTATATCAGTGGTTCTAAAAAGTTTTATTATGCACTGGATCCTACAAATTAAAGAAAAACTTGCCCACATGCAAATATGCAGTTTGTTTAAAACCGTGTTGTTTTGCTTCGTCCGCTCCTCAAAAAGCCTTCTGAGGATTTTGAAAACATGTCACTCTTATTTTAAATCTTACGTTTCTTTCTAAACTGAGTGAAAATGCAATTCAAATTCATTCGTTTTTTCTGCAGTGGAGTCATATTTTACCATGTATTCAGTCTGTGTATAGACCACTTTATTTAACCTAGATTGCTTTGTGTTACGCTTACAATAATTAGGAAATGCGTTGCTGCTAATTCTGTAGGACTTATCTGTTGCCTTTGATACTGTTGATCGTAAATGACTGATGTTCTTGGCTGTGGCCTTAGAGATAGTGAATTATCTCTCCATGAATAATGTCTTTCTGGTTGGTCATATCACTCAGCAGTTGATTGCTCAGTAACTGAGCCACCACATGTGAACAATGATGCTCCTCAGGGCGCTGTTCATGGACTGATAGTCTTTTATTTATGTTGGTTTTTGATGACAGATAGTACAAGACATTCATATCATTGATCTGCTGTTGTACTACTAACGTTGTTGTACTTCTGTTGTTACTTACAAAACTTTTAGCAATGAAAAATCATACTGTCAGTACTGCTACACTTTTAGTAATACTGTTATTTTTTCAGTTTCAGTTTTTAAACACTGCTCTTTACTCCATCTCTTTTCCTACCAGACCATTTAAAAAATATTGTTGGTCCTGGTGGAACATTAAATGCATTGCAAGAATTCGTAAAAAAATGTACATCATGGAAGTGTTATCGAATTGAAAATAAACAGAATTCCATTCTTTTTAAACTGGTTCGGGCATTTGCATGTATAATTACCACAATATGCAAGGCAAGAATGCTTGAAAATTATTTATCTTTATATATATATATATATATATATATATATATATATATATATATATATATATATATATATATATATATATATATAATATCTTTCAACACTCCGGCCGTATCCCACCGAGGCGGGGTGGCCCAAAAGGAAAACCAAGGGTTTCTCCTTTTACATTTAGTAATATATACAGGAGAAGGGGTTACTAGCCTCTTGCTCCTGGCATTTTAGTCGCCTCTTACATCACGCATGGCTTACGGAGGAATAATTCTGTTCCACTTCCCCTGGGAGGTAAGAGGAAATAAACAACAAGAAGAAAGAAAATAGAAGAAAACTCAGAGGGGTGTGTATATATATACTTGTACATGTATGTGTAGTGTGACCCAAGTGTAAGTAGAAGTAGGAAGACGTACCTAAAATCTTGCATGTGTATGAGACAGAAAAAAAAAACACAAGCAATCCTACCATCGTGTAAAACAATTACACGACGGTAGTACCTGCCTGGGCGGTTGCTGTCTACCAACCTACTGCCTAATATATATATATTATATATATATATATATATATATATATATATATATATATATATATATATATATATATATATATATATATACACCAGTTCGGTGTATGCATGTAAACATTAAGCATTAAGGTTTGGTTTTGCCAGGACACATACCTAGTGTAGCAGCCACCAGGCGAAGCGGCAAATGGAGTGCATGCAACGTTTTATTGTTGGTTTTGGTAGATTAAAATATACAAATTACAAAACAGAATGAAAACAGCTTGTTTTCACTTGTGATTTTTTTTATTAGTTAAATTCAAAATGGCTGTTTTAAAACCCAAGTTATTTGCTGAATATTAGTTTATAATCAAAGATTATATTTTTCTTTATTAAAAAAAATAGATAAAATTTAATACTTAATTGCACCTGAAAAGAAAACCTTCCATTTTTAGTCAAAAATTAAAAGAAGGGCAACATAAATTTGAATATCTGTTCACTAAAAACATTTCTTTCTTTTTAAAACAGGAGTTACTTATATAATCATGATTTTAAGAAACATTTCAAAAATTCTACTAATAAAAATTATGGTAGCGTCTTTACTGTTTTCCCATTCCTGATTTCCCACGAGTAAGCCAGAGTATCACAACCAAAATGAACATGAGGTTGAAAGAGTTGAATGATAGACATATGTTACGTTGTGTTGTTGCCTTAATATCCTCAGAATTTGTCTTTCGGCTTGTACCAGTCATAATGACATAAGTTCTTTCATCACACAGAAGTGCATCAAATGCGCACTCACGTCACTGTCATCTGAGACAATGTAAATTTATTCCAGCTCTTGTATTGCCTAGTATACCATTTACTAATTTATCGCAACATCGACCTCTTTATTTGCAGTGCTCAGATCATTCCAGTCAGTCATTAATCTTATTTTTCATACGGCACTGCATCCGGGTCCGGTAATGATTAGGGAAGACTTATGCGGGATGAAATGCAGATTGTCACTTGTATACTGGCTGATCTTATTGATGAGCTGTACTTTACTGAACATACAATTTGTTTTACTAGAGGCTTTTGAACCGTGAATTCTTAATAAAATCTTCCAATAAACCAGACATATGCCGCTCGATGTGTGCCACTATGATCATAGTGATAAAATAGCATTTGATGTGGTGGAGGTGGAAAAAATCTAGAAAAGTTAAATACTGTGATCTATAAGTGCCCAAAACCTAAGGCCGAAAAAAAGGGTGCTAGAGGTCACCGGTTGTTCGTCATAGTAGGAGCTGCAAGAAGCCACCGGTTTCTCCAACACGCAAGTTATACTTTTTGTAGTCCTTTCACGAGCTAGTCCAAAATCACCGACCGGATTCGTTCTAAAATAAGTGATCTACTGACCGGATTCGTCGAGAAATAAGTGAAACAATGACTGGATTCAAAAGCTGACAGAGTTTCTAAGTGCCCTTAACACCCAACCGGATTCGTTGAAAAATAAGGTAACCTCTGACCAGATTCATAAGCTGACGGGGTTTTTAGGCGCCCTTATCAAACACCCAAACAGTTACTGCTAGCACCGGTAAGATTGTTTCATATGCATACACGTACAAATACAAAGAGATATACATACAGAGAGATACACTTTGAGGAGGATATTAGTAGAATATACACTATAACAACCATAAATAAAAATCACATCATGAAACTCTGTATAGCTTGCAAACGCAGCAACAAACTGGCTTCTGCATGGATTACGTGCAACGTCTAAGGGAAATGGGCCCACACATCTTGTGCAGATATTTTGGAATCGTCTACAAGAGATATTAAACCAGGGAAGTGCTTTTGGGTATGCCCAAATTGGAACCAACTGTGGAAAAATATCACATTGGTATTAAAAGACGTATCATCAAAGGGCCTTCATAGAAAACCTGACAGCATTCTGTAACAGATAAGAGAATAAAAGGACTGGGCCAAATGGTACTATTGCCCCTGGTGCAGATGCTCTCCTGGTAGACAGTAACTAAGAATACAGAAATGAAAGTTGGTGGCCTGGAGGGAGACAGGAGCTCTAGTGAGGAAACAGGTGTAGACAAGGACATGCAAAACTCAAAGTTACAAACTAGCAATAGTAAACAAGGGGATGCACCAAGGAATAGTGAAGGTAAAATACCAGAAAATACTGATGAAGGCACCATTCCTAGTACAAGTGCTGAAGATAGTCAAGAGACAGAAAAACAAGCACCAGTAAGGAATGCAGTCTCGAAAAACCAAGGCAAACAGAAATCAGACCTATGCAAATTCTATGCATTAGGTATCTACAGGCATGGAATATCTGGAAAAACAGATGGGACGTGCCACTTTTACCACCCCAGAAAATGCCATGACCATACGACAACAGGAAAATGCAACCTTCCTTCCTGTAAGCTTTTCCACCCTGAAACGTGTCATTCTTCAGTTCTGGAAAGACAATGTTATAATTTACATTGTCAGGCACACCACCTAAAGGGGACAAGAATATACAGAACATCCAGACCATGAGAAAACCTGGGTAGCCACAACCACTCCAGAGAAGTTTTTCAGCGTCGGGAAGGAATAAGAGCTGGCAGGAAATGACAGAAATCGTACACCAACTCCGATCATTTCTGGAGCGGAATCGCAGTCAATGGCCTCCATTTCAAACAACACATAGGAGTGCCAGGAAAAAAAGACCCCATCCATAGCACCAATACGACGACATTCATCTTTGCAAAGATGAATAAAGCCATCAACGAACAACAAAATACCTTTCATCCATGGATTGCTTACAGGGTCAAACGCAATGTTCGCGGTCTTCACAGAGACCCACATAAAGGATTGCTTTGGCAATGAAATATGGATCCCGGGTTATAACCTATACAGATGCGACCGAGAGAACAGGCAAAAGGGTAGAGGGGAAGGGGGGTTGACCTGTACGTCGCAGAGTCACTGATATGCTCGAAACTACTAAACGCCTCAATTGATGTAGTTGAAATTTTGGCAGTAAAGATCGAAAACCAAAATCTGGTCATTGTGGTTGCATACAAGCCTCCAGATGCAACTTCTCAACAATTCCAGGAACAGCTTTTGAAAATAGACCACTGTCTGGAAAATCTTCCAGCTCCTGCCCCAAATATCTTAAATCTTCACAGAATTTCCTAACATAAAATAATGTAATTGTACAACCTCTGCCAATGAAAATTACTTAATTTATAAAAAGTAAATAACATCTGGTCAACAATAACTTGGCAGCTTAGAAGATTAAAATATATTCGAGATGTTCTAAACATAATAATAATGATGATAATAATAATAATAATAATAATAATAATAATAATAATAATTAAGTAAATCATATAGCCCTAGGATACATCAAAGCGCCCTGCAACTGGCCAGAAAATAAGTTAGCTCCAGCGAGGCCATCTCTCGCTCAATCACGTCCTTTTTAAATACTCTCACGTAATAAATTACTTAAGTCAGAGAAATACCTTGTCTTTTCCGGCGAGACGTACTTCCTCCTCATCGACCAATTCCTGCCCCTTGATCTTAAAAGAAAGTCCCGACAAGGATCAGAGGTGACACCACATATTTCCTAAAAATAAAGCCGTTCTTGATCCTCACATCTCCCATCGGTGACCGACACACACAAACACAAATGCCACCTTCACACCCATTCACTATGTTACTTCACAAGAATTGCAGTTCTTTCTTTAAGAATCAATAATGGTAACAAGTACAACTCATATGCCCCCACTAGATTCCGAACTTCCTTTAAATTATGCTGCTACAGGAACTTCCACTCGCCTCAAACCTCTTACCCATATTCGCTATCCAACTCTTTTTAACATCAGTAAAAAAATCCATTAAGGATAATTCATTCTAAAGTAATTTCCTTCTAACCGGTCTAAGTTTCATTCCTTTACCTGAAGTCTCACAACCTACAAAACAGGGTAATTTAAATTCGATGGTTCCTGTATCGTCAACACTTCCTCTTACTGCTTCGCCGGAGGCCTCTGCCTCGGTGTCAAGACGTAGCAAGTTTAAAGTTCTCAACCACGTCACAGTCACGCTTCCATATGTGTTTTGACACATCTAGACTATTGTGTCAGGCTCATACGGTTCGACGTCCCTCCTCAGCCGCCTCCACTACAACATCCATCACCACGGGTCTATCCACAACCACTTTGCTTATATGACCATATTTTGCAGATAGCCTCCGTCTCATGTAGATTATCAAAACATTCGAAGGTACAATGCGGAGTAGGCACATTTTCATTGAATAACTATAATCAAATTCAGTGTACCTCCATTCAACTATCTGCTCCTTGTGCCACATCTAATGCTCCAAACGCCTCAGAATCAGACAGGAGTAAAGCCCCTAGTATATTTACTGAATACATCCACAAGCCTTACTGCGACCTCCTCGTTGATATGTAGTATTTTATCATGATAACAGGCCAGCAAGTCTTCATAAACCACCTGAGAATTAAGCTTCACAAATATCCGGTTGCTTCCATTCAGGAATGGCCCCATAGTACATCATTAGAAACTGCATATATGCCACACATCATGATCTGAGGCAGTAGTTTCTTTTACACACCTTGCGTCACTGCACCTTTGAGTAACTCCACTCTCACAGTGCTTACTGGCTTCAGTACTGGAGTCGCTATGACTCCTCAACCCTTCAGCTCACGCAAGGCAGTAGGGCACAGTTTGGGTTTTCACCACTAGAGCGCATCCAACAAGTCTGTCTCATCCGACGATAGGCAACCGTATTCATATCTGATTCTGCATTGCTATTCAACATTGTAAGTATAATACAACAGTGCTATAACCACATTGTAACCATAATACAACATTGTCTAAGCCCCTTTTTTACTATGTTATAATGTTGCCATACTGTATCATACCTATGACAACACTGTTATACGAAAATGAAATTATGAAAAAAAAAAAAACATTACCATGCTATTTTTAAATTAGATTACAAAGCTTCGAATAGAAGCACTTAGGAGGTTGTAAACCAATGATAACATTTCAAGTCTCCTATATGAGGGTTATTTGTATAATGTTCCAGTGACTGTGTTGTTCCTATTCTATTAACTATCTCTTTTTCGTGTTAACTCATTGAAAACCCTGTCGTTCCTCCAGACAATAATTAATCAAACAAGTTTGTTCAGCTAGAGTCTAGGTGCACAATGACGGCTGTAAATTTGGCAGCGACTTTGTTGATCTTGGTTTGTCGTCAGCAAACAGCGTAGCGACATGCAACATCGTCACATGATAACTCGTACATTGGTTTATCAAGGGAGCCGTTATTGATTTAAAAGTGGACTTATCGTTGGCTCTATTGCTTGGACTCTGTTGGGTTGCAGAAGACTGCTAGTAGGAAATCAGGGTATCATGAGCCCTACTACTTAAACGCGGCCGGCAAGTCGAAGAGAACTTTAAAACGCAAAAATAGTGTAGCAAATAGCTAGTGGCTAGGATGCATAGTGTTTCCGTTGTAGTTTACAATGAAGATGAAGCTCTTTTTAAAACACAAGAAAACAACTTGCCTCGAGAGGCGTCAACCCAGACTTCAAAAAGACAAGAATACACTACGTAACGTGTTGATTACGTATTGTATTCTTACGAAACTGGATGTACATCGTCTCTACGAAATCCGCGATAAGTATCCCCATTACTGCCCCTGCGATATGAACTGTGCCTTGTGCGGTATAAAACTCTAGTGTAATTAAAAATTAGTATTTAAGATATGAAGAAAATCAAATGAAGCATTAATAGATCTCACGTGGAATCTAATACCCTAATTAAAAAAAAAAAGGCAAATTAGGAGACTCACAGCTCAAAACACATTCCAGCCTTTCACTGGAAAACAGCAGCTACGAGAGATTAAAACCAAACTGAAGAGGTATTCTCTTGTTATGCCAGAAAGGCCAATATACTAATATACAGTATTTCATCATATTGAGTTAGAAGCCAGTTAGAATTTGCATTATCAAGTTATCAGCGTGGACGGGTTGGAATCAATTGAATGTGGCACTCGGAAATTATCGCAAGATGAACCAAAGTTTAAATTTTTCCAATTTCTTCGCGAAAAAAAAAAAAACTGTAAACTATATAGGCCAAAATGAATGGAAAATTTTCTCTAATATTAACTAATGCTAAGAATTTATGTAAAACATTCGTGAAAAAGTAAGAAAGCAAATATATAAGTGCTTGGGTTAGGTTTTACGTACACTGCAGACAACTTTTACATAATGGTATTAAGGGCACAAAAATATTATTAGCACATAAAACAGAATATCAAGTACATTTAATCTAGAATAACAAGCACAGACTCTTCCCGAGGCTACCCATTTCCTTCTTTCCTCACCACAGATTTTTATACCATCAAACCATACCACGGGCGGGGATAGAACCCGCCCGTGGTATGATTACCATCTTGGTCATCCTATTCTGCAACCTCCTTCATAAATCATAGTTATATTGCTTTCTTCACCTAGGAAAGTAGAAAGAAGGGGAAGTAATGGGGAAGGATGAGTAGAGTGAAGGAGGTGGTAGGGTCGGTGGAGAAGGCGAAGGAGATATATTTCTGAAAAGGAATCGTTATTCGGAAAGAGGAGTTGAAAATTAATGATAAATCCAAAGCTAACTAACAGAACAAAAAGAGTGAACATTGAAAATCACAAGGAGCACAGAATGAATAAAAAAGGAAAGGAGACCAAGAATATAATAAGACCTAATTAATGAAAGGTTAAACTTCAGCGGACGTGGGACAGCTACCAGGACACACTAAACTTTAGTTTACGCAAAGCAGCTACTGGGATCCCATTAAGCTTAAGCGAACGTCAGTCAAATACTGCATCACACTAAGCTTCAGTGAACATGAGTCAGTTGCTAGTTCACAGTAAGCTTTAGAGGGCGTCACTTACTAGGTTACACTCTTCAGTGGAGTTGTTACAGCTTTAAAGTTATACTGTCTTTTAGTGGACGGATTTTAGCTTTCTGTACATGAGTTAGCAAGCTGCACTTAACTTTAGTGCAAGCAAGTCACACCGAGCATCAGTGGACGTCAGTCAGCTACCAGGTAAAACCATTAGTGTAAGGAACTGGAGGCTCAAGGTTAGAAGATTAACCTAATAGCAGGAGCTCAACCCAACATTTACATCTAGGGATATATTATACATATATGTATATATGTATATATATATATATATATATATATATATATATATATAATGTATATATGTATATATATATGTATATGTATATATATATATACCCTTGGCTCATGGGGAAAGAGTGCATCTAAATTCCTTAAGGAGCTGGGAAAAAGACTCATCAGGGTAACTAGGGATCCCAGGGCAGCTAGTTTTCTGTTCCAGCGGCTCAGTGCGGCTGTTCAAAGGGGTAATACCTGCTGTATTTTGGGCACACGCCCCAGCTCTGAGGAGCTGGATGAGATTTTCGCCTTATAATCGGTGATACACACGTAACAACATGTACCGTATATGCCACCTTTATATCAATAATGTATCTCTTAAATCTTCTGTACCATATTATGTAATAAAATATTCCTATTAGTAAAAAAAATAAATATGAAAAGATGGGGTGGTAGGGGAGGAGGAATATTCAAACGGCTTCAGGAAGAAATCCAAATATTTTTCCTTGAAGCCTTTTTATCCACTTTTATATATATATATATATATATATATATATATATATATATATATATATATATATATATATATATATATATATATATATATTTATATTACATAATGGGGTAGGCTGATTGACACCACCCAGGGATTAAGTACCATCCTGTCAGGCGAGTGTAAAACGGGAACGTATTAAGGTTTTTCGCTTTGGTAGGATTGACAGTCCTGTCTCTTTCATGAGCCCCTAACATGACAGGAGAAACTTACGAAGTTCGGCTAACATTCAGTTTACACTCATCAATATTTTCCTGTATGTTTCTTAACAGTTATCATTCCTGCTATTTTTTTTAATATATAAGAACCCTGGAAAGAGAATCACTGGGACGATCACTGAGGTCATCAAGAGAACCAGCACTTTTGACACGAAGGGCCAGAATTTTATTCCTTGCCCCCAAAAATTATTTTTTTTGCAAGGAATAAGTGCTTTGAGAGAGCCAAATTTGTGATTAAATAAAATCAATGTATTTGAATATTAAATGGTAGGTTCAGTTGATGGAACTTCGCACTTACAAGAAAGCGACGCAAACACAACGCCATGTACAACTTGACAAATTACGTCAGTGATGGCTGGCGGGGCTTCCGGAGTCAACAGTACTTCCTGTTACTGAGAGTTTTAAAAATATTTCTGACCAAACTGTTATATAAAATCTTTACTACTTTAGATAATATTAACTTTGCCTCTCTCTCTCTCTCTCGCTCTCTCTCTCTGCCTACTTGTGTGTGTGTGCCAGTGAAACTACAGTTGCAGAAACTAGTTATGAGGGAAGTATAATCACTAGATGTTCATCACTCAAAATAAATAATGTTCCGTATAACAGATAAAAATCTGAAATTTCCTTCGAATATACACTAAGCTCAGTGAGCTATTAACCTTTATTTAATATCAGTCTCATATTATACATATATATATATATATATATATGTCGTGCAGAAAATGTAAAACTGGTCAATTAGCAAGAATTCATTTAAAATTAAGTCCTTTCTGAAATTTTCTCTTATACGTTTAAAGATATATTTTTTTCATTAATGTTGATTTAAAAAATTATAATTTTGAACCAAAAGAATCTTAGAAAACTTACCTAACCTTATTATAAGAAGAACAATTTATTTTAGCCTAACCCAACAAAATATATTTTAGATTTGTTTACAGTAATTTAATACTAAACAAACACAGCGAAATATATTTTTTCGTAAGGTTCAGAATGATTTTGACTTAATTATTGCATACACAAATTTTCACTTGTCCTATATGGCAAGATGAGCGTTGCTATATAAGCAAAGATCGCAAGTTTTGCCTATTCGGCACAACATATATATATATATATATATATATATATAAGGCTAAAGAGGTCTTTGTGGCATTTATGGATTTGGAAAAGGCGTATGACAGGGTGGATAGGGGGGCAATGTGGCAGATGTTGCAAGTGTATGGTGTAGGAGGTAGGTTACTGAAAGCAGTGAAGAGTTTTTACGAGGATAGTGAGGCTCAAGTTAGAGTATGTAGGAAAGAGGGAAATTTTTTCCCAGTAAAAGTAGGCCTTAGACAAGGATGTGTGATGTCACCGTGGTTGTTTAATATATTTATAGATGGGGTTGTAAGAGAAGTAAATGCGAGGGTCTTGGCAAGAGGCGTGGAGTTAAAAGATAAAGAATCACACACAAAGTGGGAGTTGTCACAGCTGCTCTTTGCTGATGACACTGTGCTCTTGGGAGATTCTGAAGAGAAGTTGCAGAGATTGGTGGATGAATTTGGTAGGGTGTGCAAAAGAAGAAAATTAAAGGTGAATACAGGAAAGAGTAAGGTTATGAGGATAACAAAAAGATTAGGTGATGAAAGATTGAATATCAGATTGGAGGGAGAGAGTATGGAGGAGGTGAACGTATTCAGATATTTGGGAGTGGACGTGTCAGCGGATGGGTCTATGAAAGATGAGGTGAATCATAGAATTGATGAGGGAAAAAGAGTGAGTGGTGCACTTAGGAGTCTGTGGAGACAAAGAACTTTGTCCTTGGAGGCAAAGAGGGGAATGTATGAGAGTATAGTTTTACCAACGCTCTTATATGGGTGTGAAGCGTGGGTGATGAATGTTGCAGCGAGGAGAAGGCTGGAGGCAGTGGAGATGTCATGTCTGAGGGCAATGTGTGGTGTGAATATAATGCAGAGAATTTGTAGTTTGGAAGTTAGGAGGAGGTGCGGGATTACCAAAACTGTTGTCCAGAGGGCTGAGGAAGGGTTGTTGAGGTGGTTCGGACATGTAGAGAGAATGGAGCGAAACAGAATGACTTCAAGAGTGTATCAGTCTGTAGTGGAAGGAAGGCGGGGTAGGGGTCGGCCTAGGAAGGGTTGGAGGGAGGGGGTAAAGGAGGTTTTGTGTGCGAGGGGCTTGGACTTCCAGCAGGCATGCGTGAGCGTGTTTGATAGGAGTGAATGGAGACAAATGGTTTTTAATACTTGACGTGCTGTTGGAGTGTGAGCAAAGTAACATTTATGAAGGGATTCAGGGAAACCGGCAGGCCGGACTTGAGTTCTGGAGATGGGAAGTACAGTGCCTGCACTCTGAAGGAGGGGTGTTAATGTTGCAGTTTAAAAACTGTAGTGTAAAGCACCCTTCTGGCAAGACAGTGATGGAGTGAATGATGGTGAAAGTTTTTCTTTTTCGGGCCACCCTGCCTTGGTGGGAATCGGCCGGTGTGATAATAAAATAATAAAAAATATATGTCGTGCCGAATAGGCAGAACTTGCGATTTTGGCTTAAATAGCAACGTTCATCTTGCCATATAGGACAAGGGAAAATTTATGTATGCAATAATTTCGCCAAAATCATTCTGAACCTAACGAAAAAAATATATTTCACTGTGTTTGTTTAGTATTAAATTATTGTAAACAAATCTAAAATATATTTAGTTGGGTTAGGCTAAAATAAATTGCGCTTTTTATAATAAGGTTAGGTAAGTTTTCTAAGATTCTTTTAGTGCAAAATTATAAATTTTTACATCAACATTAATGAAAAAAATATATCTTTAAACGTATAAGAGAAAGTTTTAGAAAGGACTTAATTTTAAATGAGTTCTTGCTAATTGACCAGTTTTACATATTCACTTTGACATATATATATATATATATATATATATATATATATATATATATATATATATATATATATATATATATATTATATATATATATATATATATATTATATATATATATATATATATATATATTATATATATATATATATATATATTATATATATATACATATATATATATATACATATACATATATATATATATATATATATATATATATATATATATATATATATACATATACATATATATATATACATATACATATATATATATACATATACATATATATATATACATATACATATATATATATATATACATATACATATATATATATACATATTATATAATATATATTATAATGCTATATATATGTATATATATATATATATATATATATATATATATATATATATATATATATATATATATATATATATATATATATATATATATATATATATATATATATATATATATATATATATATATATATATATATATATATATATATATATATATATATATATATATATATATATATATATATATATATATATCTATATATAGTAAAATAACAACTCTGAAAGAATAGAGAATTCCAAGCGTTTCCTGACTACTCACATTATCAAGGAACTATGAAGTGAAGACCCAAGGAAGCTATATAAAGGGGTCAACAGCACCTCACTATCAGATCCCCTCAACAACGGTTAAACAGTGATGCGTACTGGCAAGTCCACTAGATAGGGTCCTTTGCAAAACTACTCCCCCAAGCTTATTTATTTGTTCTAGTGTATTATTAAATTCTAGAATTTAACTAATACACTGAATCTGCATTGTTGAAATCTCTAGTAAGGCTGATGCATGCAGGGGATGAGATGAAAAAGCTGTAAGCCTTCTCCCCTGAAAGCTGGCTGCCTTGGATCAAAGTCTATGCAAGCTCACTCAGGTGTTGGTCCAGTGTGGATAGATTGGTAAAGCACTGCGTACCTTGTCCCTAAGGTTCGTAGGTTCAGGTCTCCTTCAGCCAGAGATCAGTGTTTATATAATATATATATATATATATATATATATATATATATATATATATATATATATATATATATATATATATATATATATATATTATATATATATATATATATATATATATATATATATTTAATATATATTATATGTATAATATATTTAATATATATTATATATGTATATAATATATATATATATATATATATATATATATATATATATATATATATATATATATATATATATATATTATATATATATATATATATATATATATATATATATATATATATATATATATATATATATATATATATATATATATATATATATATATATATATATATTATATAATATATATTAAATATATTATCATATAATATATATTAAATATATTATATATATAATATATATTAAATATATATATATATATTACATATATATATATATATATATATATATATATATATATATATATATATATATATATATATATATATATATATAAACACTGATCTCTGGCTGAAGGAGACTCGAACTACGAACCTTAGGACAAGGTACGCAGTGCTTTACCAATCTATCACACTGACCAATACCTGGAGTGCAAGCTTGCTGTCAGACTCTTGAATCCAAGGCTCCAGCTTTCAGGAGAAGGCTAGCTCATCTCATCCCCCTGCATCATACTGCCTTACTAGAGATTTTAACAATGCAAGGAATTCCAGTGTATTATTAAATTCTAGAATTTAATAATACACTAGACAAATAAATAGCTTGGGGGTGAGTTTTGCAAAGGACCTATCCAAGTTGGCTCGCCGCGCGTCACGTGTTTAACCGTTGAGGGATCTGATAGTGAGGTGCTGGCCGACCCCTTATATAGCTTCCTTAGGGTGCTTCACTTTCATAGTTCCTTGATAATGTGTAGTCAGGAAAGCGCTTGAATTTCTTATTCTTTCAGAGTTGTTGTTTTGCATATATATATATATATATATATATATATATATATATATATATATATATATATATATATATATATATATATATATAATATATATATATATATAATATATATATATATAATATATATATATATATATATATATATATATATATATATATATATATATATATATATATATATATATATATATATATATATATATATATATATATATATATATATATATATATATATATATATATATATATATATATATATATATATATATATATATATATATATATATATATATATATATATATATATATATATATATATATATATATATATATATATATATATATATATATATATATATATATATATTATACATATATGCATATATATATATATATATATATATATATATATATATATATATATATATATATATATATATATATATATATATATATATATATTATATATATATATATATATATATATATATATATATATATATATATATATATATATTATATATATATATAAAAAATATATATATATATATATATATATATATATATATATATATATATATATATATATATATATATATCTATTTCAACAAGTCGGCCGTCTCCCACCAAGGCAGGGTGACCCAAAAATGAAAGAAAATCCCCAAAAAGAAAATGCTTTCATCATCATTCAACACTTTCAGCACACTCACACATAATCACTGTTTTTGCAGAGGTGCTCAGAATACAACAGTTTAGAAGCATATACGTATAAAGATACACAACATATCCCTCCAAACTGCCAATATCCCAAACCCCTCCTTTAAGGTGCAGGCATTGTACTTCCCATTTCCAGGACTCAAGTCCGACTATATGAAAATAACCGGTTTCCCTGAATCCCTTCACTAAATATTACCCTGCTCACACTCCAACAGATCGTCAGGTCCCAAGTACCATTCGTCTCCATTCACTCCTATCTAACACGCTCACACACGCTTGCTGGAAGTCCAAGCCCCTTGCCCACAAAACCTCCTTTACCCCCTCCCCTCAACCCTTTCGAGGACGACCCCTATCCCGTCTTCCTTCCCCTATAGATTTATATGCTTTCCATGTCATTCTACTTTGATCCATTCTCTCTAAATGACCAAATCACCTCAACAACCCCTCTTCTGCCCTCTGACTAATACTTTTAACTCCACACCTTTTCCTAATTTCCACACTCCGAATTTTCTGCATAATATTTACATCACACATTGCC
>NC_091338.1:21358529-21463529 GCF_038502225.1 Cherax quadricarinatus
TCACTCACTTATATCTAACATTCTTACACGCCAAGATATGATAGATTATCAGGTACAAGGATATTGCGTGCAAGGTAAATAAATAATGGTCAGGTTGGCCTAACGAAAGATAATTGAATCTCAGCAATGTCATCATGTCTGCTTCCACTTGACGCCTGCTCAACACGACCATCCATTCTCCCAGGAAGACAACTCGGTAGACACTTCTTTGGGAAGCTTAGACCTAAAGAACGAAGGTTGTCGAAAGAACCTGGAAAACACAATGACCTCGACGAAAACCATATTGTTCTGAATCACTGCAGGACACGGCAGAACGCCGGGACAAATGATGGAACAGTCAGAGACATATCTAATTGAAGCAGTAGGAAGAGAGAGAGAGAGAGAGAGAGAGAGAGAGAGAGAGAGAGAGAGAGAAAGAGAGAGAGAGAGAGAGAGAGAGAGAGAGAGAGAGGGAGGGAGAGAGGGAGAGAGGGAGGGAGAGAGAGAGAGAGAGAGAGGGAGAGAGGGAGAGAGAGAGGGAGAGAGGGAGAGAAAGAGAGAGGGAGAGAGGGAGAGAGAGAGAGAGAGGGAGGGAGAGAGAGAGAGAGAGAGAGAGAGGGAGAGAGAGAGAGAGAGAGAGAGAAATATTCTCACAAGCTTTAACCTTGTATGGTCGAAGAAGCACACTAGGTTAAGTGTTTATTTACACAAGGTTAAGAAGCAAGCCGAGCACACAGAATTTTCGGACATTCGCAGCTAATAAATGTAAACAATTAATCTTACCTAAATACAAATCTAGTTTACAAGTATAAGAAACACGAATAGGAATTGATAAACGTCAGGGAGGTACTACTGTCCTGCCAAATGAGCGTAAAACGAAACCTGTAATTGTTTTGCATGATGGTAGGATTGCTGGTGTCTTTTTTCTGTCTCATAAACATGCAAGATTTCAGGTACGTCTTGTTACTTCTACTTACGCTTAGGCCACACTGAACATACATATACACGTTTGTATATACACCCTCGTCTGAGTTTTATTTTATTTTATCTTAATAGTTCTTGTTCTTATTGCTTTTCCTTTTATATCCATGGGAAAGTGGAATAAGAATCTTTCCTCCGTAAGTCATACGTGTTGTCAAAGTCAACTAAAATGTCGGGAACAATGGGCTAACCTCTTTTCCTGTATAGCTACTAAAAAGAAAAAAAGAAAACTATCAAAGTGGGACGTTTGAATGTGCGTGGATGTTGTGCGAATTATACAAAAGAGATGATTGTGGATATTATGAATGAAAAGAAGCTGGATGTCCTGGCTTTAAGTGAAACAAAACTGAAGGGGGATAGGAAAGTTTCAGTGGGGAGAAATAAATGGGATTAGGTCAGGGGTTTTAAATAGAGTTAGAACTAAAGAAGTAGCAAAAATGTTGAAGGATAAGTTATGGCAGGAAAAGAGGGAATATAAATGTATTAATTCAAGGATTATGTGTAGTAAAATAAGGGTTGGATGTGAAAAGTGGGTTATAGCAAGCATTTATGCACCTGGAGAAGAGAGAAGTGTAGAGGAGAGAGAGAAATTTTGGGAAATGTTGAGCGAGTGCGTGGGGAGTTTTGAATCAAGTGTGAGAGTACTTGTGGTTGGGGATTTCAATGCTGAAGTGGGTAAAAATGTTGTGGAGGGAGTAGTAGGTAAATTTGGGGTGCCAGGGGTAAATGAAAATGAGGAGCCTTTAATTGAGCTATGTGTAGAAAGAGGTTCTGTATGAAGTAACACATACTTATGAAAAAGAGAATAAGTATACATGGTATGATATAGCACATAATGAAAATAGTTTATTAGATCATGTATTGGTGGATAAAAGGTTGATGGGTAGGCTTCAGGATGTACATGTTTATAGAGGGGCAACTGATATATCAGATCATTATTTAGTTGTAGCTACAATTAGAGTAAGAGGTAGATGGGATGAAAGGAAAATGGAAACAATAAGTAAGAGAGAGGTGAGATGTAAGCAACTATTTGCAGAAAGATGGCTAGTGCAAGTATGAGTAGTGGGGGAATTGAAGAGGGTTGTAATAGTTTTAAAAATGCAGTATTAGAATGTGGGGCTTAAGTTTGCGGCTATAGGAGGGTGGGTGCAGGAGGAAAGAAAAGTGACTGCTGAAATGAAGTAAAGGATGTGATAAAAGAGAAAAAGTTAGCTTATGAGAGGTTTTTACAAAACAGAAGTGTTGTAAGAAGAGCAGAGTATATAGAGAGTAAAAGAAAGGTAAAGAGAGTGGTGAGAGAGTGCAAAAGGAGTGCAGATGATAGAGTGGCAGAGGTACTGTCAAGATATTTTAATGAAAACAAGAAAATTTTTTGGAGATAAACAAGTTAAGAAAGCCTAGGGAACGACTGGATTTGTCAGTTAAAAACAGAGTAGGGGAGTTAGTTGATGGGGAGCTGGAGGTATTGGGTAGATGGCGGGAATATTTTGAGGAGCTTTTAAATATCGACGAAGGAAGGGAGACGGTCATTTCATGCACCGGCCAGGGAGGTATAACATCTTTTAGGGGTGAAGAGGAGCAGGATGTGAGTGTGGGGGAGGTGCGTGAGGCATTACGTAGAATGAAAGGGGGTAAAGCAGCTGGAACTGATGGGATCATGACAGAAATGTTAAAAGCAGGGAGGGGGGGGGCATAGTGTTGGAGTGGTTGGTGTTTTTTTTTAATAAATGAATGAAAGAGGGGAAAGTACCTATGGATTGGCAGAGAGCGTTTATAGTCCCTTTATATAAAGGGAAGGGGGGAGAAAAGAGATTGTAAAAATTATAGAGGAATAAGGGGGTAAGGCAGCCGGGATTGATGGGATAAAGATAGAAATGTTAAAAGCAGGTGGGGATATAGTTTTGGAGTGGTTGGTGCAATTATTTAATAAATGTATGGAAGAGGGTAAGGTACCTAGGGATTGGCAGAGAGCATGCATAGTTCCTTTGTATAAAGGCAAAGGGGATAAAAGAGAGTGCAAAAATTATAGGGGGATAAGTCTGTTGGGTGTACCTGGTAAAGTGTATGGTAGAGTTATAATTGAAAGAATTAAGAGTAAGACGGAGAATAGGATAGCAGATGAACAAGGAGGCTTTAGGAAAGGTAGGGGGTGTGTGGACCAGGTGTTTACAGTGAAACATATAAGTGAACAGTATTTAGATAAGGCTAAAGAGGTCTTTGTGGCATTTATGGATTTGGAAAAGGCGTATGACAGGGTGGATAGGGGGGCAATGTGGCAGATGTTGCAAGTGTATGGTGTAGGAGGTAGGTTACTGAAAGCAGTGAAGAGTTTTTACGAGGATAGTGAGGCTCAAGTTAGAGTATGTAGGAAAGAGGGAAATTTTTTCCCAGTAAAAGTAGGCCTTAGACAAGGATGTGTGATGTCACCGTGGTTGTTTAATATATTTATAGATGGGGTTGTAAGAGAAGTAAATGCGAGGGTCTTGGCAAGAGGCGTGGAGTTAAAAGATAAAGAATCACACACAAAGTGGGAGTTGTCACAGCTGCTCTTTGCTGATGACACTGTGCTCTTGGGAGATTCTGAAGAGAAGTTGCAGAGATTGGTGGATGAATTTGGTAGGGTGTGCAAAAGAAGAAAATTAAAGGTGAATACAGGAAAGAGTAAGGTTATGAGGATAACAAAAAGATTAGGTGATGAAAGATTGAATATCAGATTGGAGGGAGAGAGTATGGAGGAGGTGAACGTATTCAGATATTTGGGAGTGGACGTGTCAGCGGATGGGTCTATGAAAGATGAGGTGAATCATAGAATTGATGAGGGAAAAAGAGTGAGTGGTGCACTTAGGAGTCTGTGGAGACAAAGAACTTTGTCCTTGGAGGCAAAGAGGGGAATGTATGAGAGTATAGTTTTACCAACGCTCTTATATGGGTGTGACGCGTGGGTGATGAATGTTGCAGCGAGGAGAAGGCTGGAGGCAGTGGAGATGTCATGTCTGAGGGCAATGTGTGGTGTGAATATAATGCAGAGAATTCGTAGTTTGGAAGTTAGGAGGAGGTGCGGGATTACCAAAACTGTTGTCCAGAGGGCTGAGGAAGGGTTGTTGAGGTGGTTCGGACATGTGGAGAGAATGGAGCGAAACAGAATGACTTCAAGAGTGTATCAGTCTGTAGTGGAAGGAAGGCGGGGTAGGGGTCGGCCTAGGAAGGGTTGGAGGGAGGGGGTAAAGGAGGTTTTGTGTGCGAGGGGCTTGGACTTCCAGCAGGCATGCGTGAGCGTGTTTGATAGGAGTGAATGGAGACAAATGGTTTTTAATACTTGACGTGCTGTTGGAGTGTGAGCAAAGTAACATTTATGAAGGGATTCAGGGAAACCGGCAGGCCGGACTTGAGTCCTGGAGATGGGAAGTACAGTGCCTGCACTCTGAAGGAGGGGTGTTAATGTTGCAGTTTAAAAACTGTAGTGTAAAGCACCCTTCTGGCAAGACAGTGATGGAGTGAATGATGGTGAAAGTTTTTCTTTTTCGGGCCACCCTGCCTTGGTGGGAATCGGCCGGTGTGATAATAAAAAAAAAAAATAAAAAAAAGTTTACTAAGTATACCAGGAAAAGTGTACGGTAGGGTTATTATTGAAAGAATTAGATGTAAAACAGAGAGTAGGATTGCGGATGAGCAAGGAGGTTTAAGAGTGGGTAGGGGATGTGTAGATCAAGTGTTTACATTGAAGCATGTATGTGAACAGTATTTAGATAAAGGTAGGGAAGTTTTTATTGCATTTATGGATTTAGAAAAGACATATGATAGAGTGGATAGGGAAGCAATGTGGCAAATGTTGCAAGTATATTGAATAGGTGGTAAGTTACTAAATGCTGTAAAGAGTTTTTATGAGGATAGTGAGGCTCAGGTTAGTGTGTGTAGAAGAGAGGGAGACTACTTCCCGGTAAAAGTAGGCCTTAAACAGGGATGTGTAATGTCACCATGGTTGTTTAATATATTTATAGATGAGTTTGTAAAAGTAAATGCTATGGTGTTGGGGAGAGGGGAGGGATTACATTATGGGGAATCAAATTCAAAATGGGAGTTGACACGGTTACTTTTTGCTGATGATACTGTGCTTATGGGTGATTCTAAAGAAAAGTTGCAAATGTTAGTGGACTAGTTTTGGAGTGCGTGTAAAGGTAGAAAGTTGAAAGTGAACATAGATAAGAGTAAGGTGATGAGGGTATCAAATGATTTAGATAAAGAAAAATTGGATATCAAATAGGAGAGAAGGAGTATGGAAGAAGTGAATGTTTTCAGATATTTGGGAGTTGATGTATCAGATGATGGGTTTATGAAGGATGAGGTTAACCATAGAACTGATGAGGAAAAATATGTGAGTGGTGCGTTGAGGTATATGTGGAGACAAAAAACGTTATCAATGGAGGCAAAGAAGGGAATGTATGGAACTGTAGTGTTACCAACACTCTTATATGGGTGTGAAGCTTGGGTTGTAAATGCTGCAGCGAGGAGGCAGTTGGAGGCAGTGGAGATGTCCTGTCTAAGGGCAATGTGTGGTGTAAATATTATGCAGAGAATTCGGAGTGTGGAAATTAGAAGGTGTGGAGTTAATAAAAGTATTAGTCATAGGGCTGAAGAGGGGTTGTTGAGGTGGTTTGGTCATTTAGAGAGAATGGATCAAAGTAGAATGACATGGAGAGCGTATAAATCTGTAGGGGAAGGAAGGCGGGGTAGGGGTCGTCCTCGAGAAGGTTGGAGGGAGAGGGTAAAGGAGGTTTTGTGGGAGAGGGGCTTGGATTTCCAGTAAGCGTGCATGAGCGTGTTAGGAGTGAATGAAGGCGAGTGGTTTTTGGAACCTGACGAGCTGTTGGAGTGTGAGCAGGGTAATATTTAGTTAAGGGATTCAGGGAAACCGGTTATTTTTATATAGCCGGACTCGAGTTCTGGAAATGGGAAGTACAATGCCTGCACTTTGAAGGAGGGGTTTGGGATATTGGCAGTTTGGAGGGATGTGTAATAGGACGGTATATATATAATTGGGGCCCTGATATTGTAAGTTTATTTCAGGTCACTTTTTCTATCGTATCTTTATATATGCTTTTAAATTGTTGTATCTGGGCGCCTCTGCAAAAACAGTAATTATATACGAGTGAGGTGAAAGTGTTAAATGATGAAAGTATTTAAATGATGAAAGTATTTTTGTTTTGGGGATTTTCTTTCTTTTTGGGTCACCCTGCCTATGTGGGAGACGGCCGACTTGTTAAAAAAAATACACAGTCTAGGTTTATTAAAATAGGGAAGAAAATATTTAGGCTAATATTAATATGAAATTGAACTTTTCAGATGCACTGTTAAATGATGAATAACTTTTTTCATGTTAATTACAGTAATTACTAAAGGTAACTCACGAATATGTAAACACACATAAATTACCTCAAAGAGACACTTGTACTGGGTGCTAGATTACAAGAATATTAATGCTACATAGGCATTGTATAGAAACGGAGATCGATAACAATATTTATTATGCTTAAGTATTGTTGAAATAGAAATGGCGGACGACGAAGGCAGTCACGCAGGCAGACAGGCAGACAGGCAGGTTGGAAGTCAGACATGCAGGCAGCAAGGAACGCAGGAAGGAAAGAAGCAGACAGGGAGGAAGAAAGGTAAGCGGGAAGGCAGGCAGGATGGAAGAAAGGTAGGCAGGAAGACAGGCAGGTGAGGAGGAAGGAAGGTAGGCAGGCAGGCAGGCGCGCGGGAAGGAAGGAAGGTAGGTAGGCAGGCAGGCAGGCAGGCAGGCAGGCGGGAAGGAAGAAAGGAAGGTAGCCAGGAAGACAGGCAGGCGGGAAGGAAGAAAGGAAGAAAGGAAGGAAGGTAGGCAGGCAGGCAGGCAGGCGGGAAGGAACAAAGAAGGAAGCTTACAGCACTTCGCCGTATCTCGCATCTGCTTGACAGTAGGGGTTGCAATATCCTGTACGAGGCACAAGTACGCTCACACCTTGAGTATGCTCCACTTTCTTGGTTTGCCTGCCCCCCCTCTCACCTGCGACTGCTTGACAGAGTAGAGAACAGAGCAAGACGTCTCATCTCTCGCCTGGACCCATCCTGGATAGATCTGTCATTTCAGCAGAGCCTTCAACATAGGAGGGATGTGGGTGGCCTTACTGTTATGTACAAGGCCAATATTGTCAAAATACCACACTTGGATCCACTTCGAGGACAGCGTGAAACAAGCTTTTATGCCACAAGACGGGCAGAAAGCAGCAACTTCACTCTGGCTGTACCCTTCTCCAGATTATTATTATTATTATAATCAAAAAGAAGCGCTAAGCCACAAGGACTATACAGCACCCTTCTCCAGAACATCACTCCATCTGAGATCATACATACCCAGGATGACTCGAGTATGGAACACATTCGTACAGCATAATGATGTCAACGAGATAATGTCAGTTGATCAAATGAAAATGCTGGCCCACAGATGGCTCCAACTTCATCCTGTTCCCTACTTGTATGTCTCATAACAATAAAAATGCTTTCAAATGAGCTGATGTAGGTAACAGCTCTTAGCTTGCCAATAAAGTTAGGAATCCTTAACCTGTAAATAGCTGTCAATAAAGCTAGGGATCCTTAACCTTGTCAAACCCTGTGTAAAAAAAAAAAAAAAAAAAAAAAAAGAGGAAGGAAGGCAGGAAGAAACGAAGAAAGGAAATCAGGAATGAATGAAAGGAGACAGGAAGGAATGAAAGGCGTCAGGAAGGAATGAAAGGAGACAGGAAGGAAGAAAGGGAGACACGAAAGAAGCACGTAGGAAGGCAGGCAGGCAGGTAGGATAGCAAACAGGAAAAGATTGTCAATATTTCTGTGTTGTAATTTACGACTAAGACAAGTGTACTACACTTAGGTGTTTTCACTGATGAAATTTTTCGCCTCTAAGACAGACTTCTTCAGTTGAACATTAGTCAATAGAACACTGAAGGCAGTGGGAGAGGCGAGGCAATTTTGAGGTCATCAGTCTCTCAGCCTTCATACAAGAGTTAATTTCCTATCTTAAGCATACGCATGAGAGAAGAAACTTACATACTGAGATTGAGGTGAGGTGTAGGAGCTGCATAGGACACCACAGGTGAGTGGGGCCACTACTGGAAGTAGGTCGTGCTAAACAGGTTTTAGCCACAGAGTTGGAGAGGGCATCCTGTACAAAGATGACACAGTGTTGATGTGTGAGCCAAATATCATAATAAAGGTGGTATACAATAGAGACAAGTTGATGAGTAAAACACATGTGCAGCATTTAAGTGTCTTGCGTCTGGCAGGGCAAGCGAAAAGATACGACTATACAGATACTTAAGGGTGGCACAAATGTCTTACTCATAAATTTATCGGTAATTTATAACAGTCTGTGAGATTAGTTAGTTAAAGATTAGCCGGTATTCTCCCGGCCCGGGCCTTTTCCAAGTGGTGGCCCGGCCTTGGCTCCCTCTTTAGGGAGTGTCTGAGACCTAAGTCTCCCATGGGAGGAGGCACAAGTACCTCCTCATCTTTGGGACCAACTGTCCCCAGGCCTAGCCACAAGCTAGGCCTCTCTGGTCTGCCATCCCTACCCCAAGGGGGCAAATGGGAATGACAGTCTTATGAGCTAAAGGCTCGGGCTCAGGCACCTACCCTACCCTAGAAGGGTTAGGCATGGTGTCGAAGTCTGTGAGAGTAGCGCAACGAAATCAAAGGTAAATAAAAATTATTCTGGAATTACCAGTGTTATGAAGTGAGATATTCTCCACTACGAGAATCATCAATATAGGATGAAATTACTGATCTATCGCCAGATTATCTCCCTAATTTCATATAAGTACATAAATATTTTTTCTCATTCTTTGTATATAATTATGGGACTTCCCAGTGCCGTCGTCTTTCTTAGAAACCTTATTAATCTCGTGGGAACACTTAGTGAACATTGAAACTCACTGGAAAATGTGACATTTACCTCCATTTTCCCATTCGTGCAGAGCTTTCCGCGGTACCTATTTATTTACTCATACGTGTTTATTTACGTAATATTGCCATTTTTTTTACCTGAAATTTGTGCGTGCAGACGCAACACAATTGGTATTCTTCCGCTGGCAGACGCCTCGGCTTCGATTACGTTCCTGGAATTATGCGAGGAAGCCTCTTATTACGCTACCAACCATCGCCTGAGCGCCGGAATTCGAAGCGCATTTTCAATGTTCTCACGAAGCTTCGAATTTTCCTCAGATTTCCCAGATGTTATATGACTCCCCTATAAACTTAGAGCCTCCCAGTGTAGGTAATATTAACTAGATGTTAATATTTACTCTCTTCTGGTCGCTGCCAGAAGAGAGTAAATGTATCCTGATATAGCATAACCCCAAGTCCTTCAAAGTGAATGCACGTGAAAAGATTAATGCAGAGTGTGGCATAAATTTTTAATGCTGTTAAGTACTAGTATTGAGGATTTGAAGCAAATCAAATTTATTATTCACAGATTATGACATGGACACTAATATCACAATTTCATCAATGAAAGTAGCCAGGATATATAGAGCTCTAAACTAAGTCAAACTTTCCACTAAGAAACACCAGATTTAAAGCCAAACTAAAGACCACTTTCATTTCAGAGTGTCCACTATCAAGCTATCAGCATTGACAGGCGGAGACAATTGCACGAGACACTCAGATTATAACCTGAAAATCGGAATTTCAATTTTGGCAGTTTCCTCAGTAAGAACAAGGTAAACTGGGACCAGCACAGGACGAAATAAATCCAAAATTTTCTCTAAGAAAGAGTTACCAGCCTTTATGTTTTAACTAAGTATGAATGTAAGTAATTTAGTAAAATTTAATTGTTGAACTTTGTGAAGCTTTAACCAAGGATGACCCAGTAAACGATGCTATTTATTTCTGGTCATAAGGTAAAGTATATCCCCCAGTTATTTCAGAGAACAAGTTTGATTGATAAAAGTGGCATATTAAAATTTATACAATTAAATCAAGGCAAGGTGTTAAGTGAGGAAAAAAACATCAACACTAAAAGTTTAAAGTCTACCAGAAGAGGCATTCTGTAGTTACTATACATAATCCATCATATAAAGTTTGTGGAATGTAATGAATTGAGATTCGATATAAGCAAGGAGAGGATAAATTCAGCTCCTTGGATCAAAAGCCCTTCACCAGCATCAAGGCAAAATTTAAAAAGTCCTAAAAAAACACATTTTTTTCAGCTTAATCTCTATTTCTTTTCAAATTCCCTACAATCCTCTAAGTAAAAAAATGATTGGCATTTTTGAAAGAAAATCCTGTTTAATAAAACAAGTTTTGAAATAATATCTCAAATTGGCACCAAAATCAATAGAAAAATCAATGAAAAAAAACTTCCAATTAAGATGTACCATTTTTTAGGGTTTGAAGCCAATCATAAGAGACATTCTCTAGTTATTACACGGGAGACTATTTAATAAAACTGGCAAATTGAAATATACAAAGCTCAAAGCTGTGGAAAAGGACACTTGTGTATCACCATTTCACATCTCAAAGTAAACACAAATTATTATTATTATTATAATCATGGGGGAGCACTAAACCCGTAGGATTATACAGCTAGTAAACACAAAGCTTTTCTTTCATTTCCTCCGCAGCCCATCAACTGTGTCTTTCATTCCTAAGTTTCTGATCTGATTCCATGGTTTCCATGTTTTTTTAACGATTTCAGTAAAATTTCAAATTTGCACCTACCCAGACTAAAGTTATGGGGCATCATTCTTCCAGAATGAATTTTGAGTAATATTTTAATGCCGATCAAAAGAATCATTCTTTAGTTCTTCAGTACAACTGTATCTTCAATAAAATTGGTAAATTGTGATTTATGCTATCCACAAATAGCACGAATTTTGGATTCAGGAAGCCATACCAGAGGTGTAAACTTGAAGTCGATTAGAAGAGTCAATTTCCATTTATGGTTCATATTCCAGCAATTCCAAATTTTTAACTATATTGCTATAATGACAAATTTGCCATTACATAAACAAAACTTAATGGTTGACTTGGTTGGTAGCATACTGAGTGTGCGTGGTTCGATCCACGGCACGAGTGGAAACGTTCGTCATGTTTCCTTAAACCTGCTGCCCCTATTCACCTAGCAGTAAGTAGGTACCTGGGTGTTAGTCGACTGGTGTGGGTCGCATCTTGGGGAACAAGATTAAAGGATCTCAATGGAAATAAGAGTCCGCAGTGACAGATTGACTCTTGGGTTGTCTTGGGTGGATATCCCTTCCGCTGGTTAGAAATCCGAACAAAATCTTATCTCATCTTACTGATGGGGAGAGGACAATATATTTTTTTCCTCGATATTTATACCCATGCATAATTTTAGGTGTGTATCGGATAGTTTACATGATCTATGATAACCAAATAAAGTCAAACACTGACTTATTTCAGATCTGATGAGCCGTTCTTGACATATTTCACAGAAACAATTTGGTTTATAATACTGCCACATCAAAACATACACAATCGACTTCGTCTGAAATTGAACAGATCCCTACAGAGACCATCTTCCCAAGCTTCAGTACTCAACCATAAGTTATGAATAAGAAGAGTTGGATTTGAAGACTTGCTTAGCATGAGTCTAAGATTGGTGCGGTGCTTCTCATTTCCTACCTTAGTAATGGGCCTCGCAACCTGTAACGTCATTTGCAATCTTCACGCCTCACTTCTTGCACTATAAAAGACTCTGTCCTCATGTTTCAATTTCACAATGTTGAAGTCAGTGAAGCTGAACACATCTTCATGCTGAGAGACTGATCATCTCAAACTACTACTTCAAGGTTGATTTACTGATCACATCATCTTTACCTCTCTTCTGTTTCTGCTCTCTCCATATTTGCTACCTTTGTCTTAGACCGATGAAGCTCTTGTGTAGGCTTCGTCAGACTAATGCAGACTGGCCTACGGTACACTTAATATTCTTCACTTTCAACTGGTTTCTAGCCGTATACTTCTCTTTACAGCTGGAATACAACCCCTTTAATATTCTTGTTTTCAGCCAGTTTAGAGGTTTCTCAGTCCCCGAGTTCCAGTGTGGTTTCCAGCCTTTTATTCCTAGCCACGAGTTGACTTCCAGTCTTCTTAATATTCCTAGCACCTAGGTAGCAAACAGCCTTCTTAATACTCTTAGCTTCTAGCTGCCATTTAAATCTCTTAATACTCCTAAATACTCCTGTCTTTCAACTGGTTTGCAGTCCTTTTAACACTCTTGGCTGTCACCTCTCATTCGTCCTTCTTAAATAGGCATAGTGCTCAGCTGGCTCGAAGCCATTTAATACTTCCGTCATCAAACTAACTTCCTTTCTCTTCCATCCTGTAGTTAGTTTCCAACCTTTCTATACCTTGTGAGAAACTACGGCTTTCTATCGTTACGGCATACTAATTGGTTTGTAGATTTATAGCAAGGTCTTTGATCTGTTTTATTTGCCTAAGCAGTTCTTAATACTTGCCAACTTTTCGAATAGTCTTTGCAAGTAAAGCATATGCTAAGTCATCTAGATAGGCATCAACTGCTTCTCAGTCATCTGTTAGGTAATGCATGGCTCTCTGGAATGAGACGGGGGCATTTCATAACTCAAATGGGGTTATAAGGTAGTTGTAGAGGCCATTATGTAAAGTGTATGAGGGTATCTCTCTTGCTCAAGGTGTAGCAGCACTTGGTAGTATCCACGATCAAGGTCCAGATGACTAAAGTGAGTGGTACATGGGACAAGTTACAGCATTCACTTCACAGAAGTCAGTACACGTTATCAAGGTATCATCAAGTTTAGGTACCATTAAGCATGGTGAGGCCCAGAGATTCGTGTTTTTGTCATTCTGTTTATATGCAGCATGTCCCTCAACTCGAGTGGTTGTACTTGGTAGATTTTCCATATCTTCTGTTTCCACTGGCCTTTCCAGACTATCGGTATCAACCTTTTCTGTAACAAATTTTCTGAAGGAAGCACATTGTATAGCCTAAGCACCTCTGCGAACATTATCTTTTTATTATTAATTCTCTGACCTGGGAAGTTTTAAACCTCCTGTTATAAGAGGTTTCCAGGTATCCAGCAAATTTTCAAAGTTTTTGCAAGGTTAGAAACGTAAGCTTAAGAAAAAGTAAGATCATGTATGAAATGTTCTTTTCGTCAAATACTATAAGAAAGAACACTGCTGCCCTGTAAATCAGTATCACCATACACACTGGCCGTCTTCCACAGAGGTAGGGTGACCCGAGAAAGAAACATTATCGCCGTCATTCACACTATCACTGTCTTGCCAGTCACACATTTATGACAGTTCAAATAACCCTCTAAACAGCAAATATCCTCACGCCTTTTTAGAGTGCAGACACTGTACTTCTCACCTTCAGGACTCAAGTCCAACTAACCGGTTTCCCTGAATCCCATCACAAAAAGTTACCCTGCTCACACTCCAACAGCTCATCAGGTCCCAAAAACAATTTACGTCCACTCACTCCTAATACTCTCATACACATGCTTGCTGGATCTCCAAACCCAAACTCTTTGCACACAAAACCTCCTTTACCCCCCTCCCACCATCGTTTCCCAGGACTAACTCTACACCGCCTTCCCTCCATTACAGATTTATTCACCCTGCAAGTCATTCTAATTTGCTCCACATGATGGCACACTTATATTTGAAAACAATTGTTGCTGTAGTGATACAGTAACACTTGTTTTCAAGTGTTCAAACTTTTTCCTGCATATAGGAAAATTAAAGAGATATTATTATTATTATAAATAAATAATAATTATAATTACCTTATAACTAATGGTAGAAAAGATAATGTGAATAATCATATTAATTATAACATTAATAGTAACCGGGCTTGAGGTTTAGTGACTTCTTAGTGATTATTCATCTTTAGTTTGAGGTGTCTGCCAGACGGTCTCGTAGCAGTCAGGACAACCTTGCTGCTCCTTCTCTCGGCATCAGTGAAAAGTTTTAGATCAGAGAAATTGGGCTTGCTTCACCCTCGAATGCTGCCTGATCCTCAAGGTGCTGTATAACCCTTACGGTTTTATCAATCCTTGAAAGTCTACCTCTGTCTCAGTGCTCAGTCAACAGGACCCTCCTGATCTGATAATTCAACTTTCAGTGCACACTGGTGTGAACTTTTGGTGATTTGGCCAGCATGATCAGTATAGTAATGTCTGTTGCGACTGGACAAAACTCCTAGAGAGCGAAACGTTGCCTCAAGTCGTCAGGATTTCCACTCCAGTCTTTAGCTTGCATTTTCATGGTAGTCAAAAAGACCAGTTTGGTCTTAGGCTTCGATACAGCACTGCTATTATAATTTATTTCTCAAGTAGTCAGTAGGACCACACTCGTTCATGTATCGGTTCTCAAGCGGCAAAGTTGCAAAATAACAATGGTCTTATTTATAGGGAGAACGCTATTCAGTAAGACCACGCTGGTCTTATAGTTCGGCCCTAAAAATAGGATCACAAATGTCTTAAGTTTCCACCCTCTTTAACCATTGTAGCATCGTGATTCGGTCCTTGAGGATTCATCAGAAATCAAACTTGATCAAAGCGAATAACGAAATTCAATCGAGTATTACAGGCTGCACATTCATCGAATACTGATTATTTTTATTTCCCCAAATCAAAGCCCCTGCAGCGCCACCCTGCCAAAACAAACATATATGTTATGTAACACCGGCAGGAAAACATCTCTCCCCAAACATGCCTTTGTTACCAGAGCAACTCATGCCTGACTTCAAGACTATCTGGTTGCTTAGGAATGTTGATCATTTTGTGAGGGAGCGGTTGACTCAAAAGAATAGAGTAATATAGGAAAAAACTGGGACTGTAAAAAAGAAAGAGAAGACGAGCGGAATGAGAAAGGATGAAAAGGAGAATGAGATGGAAGATGAAAAAGAGGAATGTAAATGATCTGAGGTCTTAGCATGCAAATATTTTTATCGAAATTCTCACTTTTATGTTTAATCCTGTATATAAATAAAATAGAGAGAGAGAGAGAGAGAGAGAGAGAGAGAGAGAGAGAGAGAGAGAGGGAGAGAGAAATGTTCTAAGTATGTGTTAAAAATCATATTAAATTTATAATAATAATGATTTGCTTAATAATAACGAGCAAAATGTTGATGGGAACACCGCCACACATATTAATGACCATGGTTGTGGATTAAAACTTTTATCATTTGCAAGATTTGTGGTGGTGGTGGTGGGGTGGGGGTGGGTGGGGGGGTGAGGGGGTTGAGCACTAATCAGCAGTAAGTAAAAATTTTAGTCTGTGTGAGGTTGAGTGATTAATGATACACAGCTGAGTTCCTAAAGATAAAAAATATTTTAAATGACCACAGTCAAAACTGGAAGTAACTGATAACCATACTTCTAAACATTATCCATATATATATATATATATATATATATATATATATATATATATATATATATATATATATATATATATATATATATATATATATATATATGTCATGTCGTGCCGAATAGGCAGAACTTGCGATCTTGCCTTAAATAGCAAGGCTCATCTTGCCATATAAGACAAGCGAAAATTTGTGTATGCAATAATTTCGCCAAAATCATTCTGAACCTAACGAAAAAAATATATTTCACTGTGTTTGTTCAGTATTAAATTACTGTAAACAAATCTAAAATATATTTAGTTGGGTTAGGCTAAAATAAATTTCTCTTGTTATAATAAGGTTAGGTAAGTTTTCTAAGATTCTTTTGCTGCAAAATTAAAAAAATTTACATTAACTTTAATGAAAAAAATATATCTTTAAACGTATAAGAGAAAATTTTAGAAAGGACTTAATTTTAAATGAGTTCTTGCTAATTGACCAGTTTTACATATTCCGCACGACATATATATATATATATATATTCTTCTTTCTTTCAACATACCAGCCGTATCCCACCGAGGCGGGGTGGCCCAAAAGAAAAAACTAAAGTTTCTCTTTTTAAATTTAGTAATATATACAGGAGAAGGGGTTACTAGCCCCTTGCTCCCGGCATTTTAGTCGCCTCTTACAACACGCATGGCTTACGGAGGAAGAATTCTGTTCCACTTCCCCATGGAGATATATATATATATATATATATTATACATATATACATACACACATATATATATATATATATATATACACATACATATATATATACTTGGGTCTAGCTCAGTTGTAGAGCAATGTGGACTCTGATACAGAATTAGAAGGTTCGAGTCCTGCTGTGGACGTAGAGACGATGTTTGTGAATAATTTCGCCTGTTTGCGAATTCTTAAGCATTATATATATATATATATATATATATATATATATATATATATATATATATATATATATTATAATATATATATATATATATATATATATATATATATATATATATATATATATATATATTATAATATATATATATATATATATATATATATATATATATATATATATATATATATATATATATATTATATATATATGTATATTATATATATATATATATATTCAACAAGTCGGCCGTCTCCCACCGAGGCAGGGTGACCCGAAAAGAAAGAAAATCCCCAAAAAGAAAATACTTTCATCACCATTCAACACTTTCACCTCACTCACACATAATCACTGTTTTTGCAGAGGTGCCCAGAATACAACAGTTTAGAAGTATATACGTATAAAAATACACAAACATCCCTGTAAACTGCCAATATTCCAGACCCCTCCTTTAGAGTGCAGGCATTGTACTTCCCGTTACCAGGACTCAAGTCCGGTTATATAAAATAACCGGTTTCCCTGAATCCCTTCACTAAATATTACCCTGCTCACACTCCAACAGCTCGTCAGGTCCCAAATACCATTTATCTCCATTCGCTCCCATCTAACACGCTCACGCACGCTTGCTGGAAGTCCAAGCCCCTCGCCCACAAAACCTCCCTTACCCTTTCCAACCTTTTCGAGGACGACCCCTACCCCGCCTTCCTTCCCCTACAGATTTATACGCCCTCCATGTCATTCTACTTTGATCCATTCTCTCTAAACCACCTCAACAAACCCTCTTCAGCCCTCTGACTAATACTTTTATTAACTCTACACCTTCTCCTAATTTCCACACTCCTAATTTTCTGCATAATATTTACACCACACATTGCCCTTAGACAGGACATCTCCACTGCCTCCAACCGTCTCCTCGCTGCTGCATTTACAACCCAAGCTTCACACCCATATAAGAGTGTTGGTACTACTATACTTTCATACATTCCCTTCTTTGCCTCCATATATACCTCAATGCACCACTCACCTTTTTTCCTTCATCAGTTCTACGATTAACCTCATCCTTCATAAATCCATCCGCTGACACGCCAACTCCCAAATATCTGAAAACATTCACTTCTTCCATACTCCTCCTCCTCAATTAGATATCCAATTTTTCTTTATCTAAATCATTTGATATTCTCATCACCTTTCTCTTTTCTACGTTCACTTTCATCTTTATACCTTTACACACACTCCCAAATTCGTCCACTAACCTTGGCAATTTTTCTTTAGAATCTCCCATAAGCACAGTATCATCAGAATAAAGTAACTGTGTCACTTCCCATTTTGTATTTAATTCCCCAGAATTTAATCCCACATCTCTCCCGAACACCCTAGCATTTACTTCTTTTACAACCCTATCTATAAATATATTAAACAACCATGGTGACATTACACATCCCTGTCTAAGACCTACTTTTACCAGGAAGTAGTCTTCCTCTCTTCTACACACACTAACCTGAGCTTCACTATACTCATAAAAACTCTTTACAGCATTTAGTAACTTACCGCCTATTCCATATACTTGCAACATCTGCCACATTGCTTCCCTATCCACTCTATCATATGCCTTTTCTAAATCCATAAATGCAATAAAAACTTCCCTACCTTTATCTAAATACTGCTCAAATATATGCTTCAATGTAAACACTTGAGGTACACATCCCCTACCCTCTCTAAAACCTCCTTGCTCATCCACAATTCTACATTCTGTCTTACCTCTAATTCTTTCAATAATAACACTTTTCCTGGTATACTCAGTAAACTTATTCCTCTATATTTTTTTACAATCTCTTCTGTCCCCTTTCCCTTTATATAAAGGGACTATACACGCTCTCCGCCAATCCCTTGGTTGCTTCCCCTCTTTCACACATTTATTAAACAAAATTACCAACCACTCCAACACTATGTCCTCCCCTGCTTTTAACATTTCTGTCATGATCCCATCAGTTCCAGCTGCTTTACCCCCTTTCATTCTACGTAATCCCTCACGCACCTCCCCCACACTCACATCCTGCTTTTCTTCACTCCTAAAAGATGGTATACCTCCCTGGCCAGTGCATGAAATTACCGCCTCCCTTTCTTCATCGACATTTAAAAGTTCCTCAAAACGTTCTCGCCCTCTACCCAAAACCTCCATCTCCCGATCTACTAATTCCCCTACTCTGATTTTAACTGACAAATCCATTTGTTCCCTTGGCTTTCTTAACTTGTTTAACTCACTCCAAAATTTTTTCTTATTTTCATTAAAATTTCTTAACAGTACCTCTCCCACTATCATCCGCTCTCCTTTTGCACTTTCTCACCACTCTCTTCACGTTTCTTTTACTCTCCATATACTCTGCTCTTCTTATAACACTTCTGCTTTGTAAATACCTCTCATAAGCTACCTTTTTCTCTTTTATCACACCCTTTACTTCATCATTCCACCAATCACTCCTCTTTCCTCCTGCGCCCACCCTTCTATAACCACAAACTTCTGCCCCACGTTCTAATACTGCATTTTTAAAACTATTCCGACCCTCTTTAACATATCCCCCCCAGTACTCATACTTGCACCAGCCCACCTTTCTGCCAATAGTTGCTTGTATTTCACCCGAACTTCCTCCTCCCTTAGTTTATACACTTTCACCTCCCTCTTACTTCTTGTTGCCATTTTCCTCTTATCCAATCTACCTCTTGCTCTAATTGTAGCTAGAACTAGATAATGATCCGATATATCAGTTGCCCCTGTATAAAAGTGTACATCCTGGAGTCTACCCATCAACCTTTTATCCACCAATACATAATCTAACAAACTATTTTCTTTACGTGCTACATCATACCTTGTATATTTATTTATTCTTTTTTTCATAAAATATGTATTACTTATTACCAAACCTCTTTCTACACATAGCTCAATTAAAGGCTCCCCATTTTCATTTACCCCTGGCACCCCAAATTTACCTACTACTAACCTCCACAACATTTTTACCCACTTTAGCATTAAAATCCCCAACCACAAGTACTCTCACACTGGGTTCAAAACTCCCCACACATTCACTCAACGTTTCCCAAAATCTCTCTATCTCCTCTATGCTTCTTTCTTCCCCAGGTGCATATACGCTTACTATAACCCACTTCTCACCTCCAACCTTTATTTTACTCCACATAATCCTTGAATTAACACATTTATAGTCCCTCTTTTCCTGCCAAAGCATATCCTTCAACATTATTGTTACTCCTTTCCTAGGACGACCCCTACCCTGCCTTCCACTACAGATTTATACGCCTTCCAAGTCATTCTATTTTGTTCCATCTCCTCTAACTGTCCAAACCAACTCAACAATCCCTCCTTAGCACTCTGGATAATACTTTTAGAAGCCCTGCACCTACTTCTAATCTCCAAGCTACTGATTCTCTGCATTATATTCATACCGCAGATAACCCTCAGACATATCTCCACTGCCTCCAGCCTTCTTGTTGCAACATTCACCATCCATGTAAGAACGCTGGTGCCACTATACTCTCAGTCTACAGAAAACTATGAGTAGATAAGATCAAACTCTGTGTTCAGCGGAGTGTAATGTTCAACAGGCAAGAAGGGTGTATATGCCCATGATAAACTATATTTATATATTTTAAAACATCTCTTTCCGACTCTCACACTCCACTCATGATTAAAAATGTGAATGGACTCAGCGAAAAGGGGGAATAATGATACTTAAGTATCTAGGCATTAAGTCTATTTTTGCGTATTGTAGAATATGTTCATTTTATACCTGCTAGGCTGAAATATTTAGTTGGACCATTTAAGGTAATGTTGCAAATAAATACCCAATATTTATATGGATATGTACAGGTATATATTTAATAATATTGTAAGATGCTCGGGTGTTTAGGAAGTACCTGCAGAACAAGATAAACATGAAGGGATCTTGTTTGACTTGGGTCAACTTAATATAAATACTATTTTGTTGTTTATACAGAGCAGCAAAGGTCCCAACAAAACAGTTTTTCTTAAAGCCATATTTTCAACAATAGTGAACACTTATACATGGATTTTTCTTTTCCACGTGAAATGTTTGCAGTAAATAAGGAATTCAGAAGGCAAGCTAATAATAATTATAATTACTAAATCCCAATAAGTACTTAAACAAAATTTGTAAATCTGATTGAATGATCTCCTGGTCTACCATTTTTATTCCCAGTCCATGCTTCTCAGTCTCAGTTCTGGTTCCTGCCTTCCTGACTATTTCTTTTAGCCACTTAAGGGGACACAGGTTATGAGTCACCATTATGTTGAGTTCACCAGTTTCTTAATCCACCTCTTCATCCCGTTCTTCTGGATGGTCATACATCAATTCACCATTTATTTCTCATTCTATAACCCTCATGAAATCGGTAACCATCCTCAGTAATTCTTTATTCTCTGGTCTTGATTAAAACAGCTTCCCTCATTTGCATAGGTAGCGTGTTTGTCTTCCAATTAGATGATGGAGAAATCACAGAAAGGGCGGGGGTTGAACCCATGAGTCCTAAAACTCACAGGCCAGTGCGCTAACTCTCTGCCAGGTGGCTCTTATTAGAGCCAGTGAGTCTGGATGGCGGAGAATCGAGCCTCGACCATTTCTTGTGCTGAGTGAACCACACGACACTGATTCACGTAGAGAAAAGTATATGTTCTTCTCTTACTAAAATTTCAACGTTCATTTTTCTTAAATTACATACAAACATCACAATATCCCCAAAAATAATTCTTCTACCTGCACCACAATTATTCCCTACAATCCTGCTAGCAGCACCACCACAGTAACCAACAATCCTGCTAGCAGCCTCCTCTGGCGGCACCGCGGTAACCACCGCAGGTCCTGCTGGCGGCGCGCAGCGTGACCGCAGTCCTGCTGGCGGCGGCGCATGACCAGCAGTCACTGCTGGCGGCGCACGGTGACCGCCAGCGTACTGGCCGGCTGCGGTGACGGCGCCGCGGCGGCGCACGGGGCGCAGTCCTGCTGGCGGCTGGCCGACCGTGACCACGGTCCACCGCTGGCGGCGCCACGGTGCCACCGCAGTCCTGCTGGCGGCTGCAGGTGACCACGCAGTCCTGCTGGCGGCGCCGTGACCACCAGCAGTCCTGCTGGCGGCGCCGCACGGATGAGCGCCGCAGCCAGTCCTGCTGGCGGCACCGCAGTGACCGCAGCAGTCCTGCTGGCGGCACCGGTAACGGCAGTCGCATCCTGCTGACCGACAGTCTGCAGCGGTGACCAAGCAGTCGCTGGCGGCGCCGCAGTGACCGCCAGCAGTCCGCTAGCGGCTGCGACCGTAGGTCACTGCTGGCTGGCTGCGCTGGCGTGGACCACCGCCAGTCATGCTAGCGGCACCCGGTGGCCAACCAGTCACCTGCTGGCGGCGCCGCAGTGACCGCCAGCATCCTGCTGGCGGCGCCACGGTGACCAGCACGCTCCTGCTGGCGGCGCCGCGGTGAACCGCCAGCGATCCTGCTGGCGGCGCCGTGACCAACGTCTACTGGCGGCTACAGTACCACCTGCAATCCTGCTGGCGGCACCGCAGGTGAACCGCCTGCAGTCCTGCTAGGCGGCAGCAGCAGTGACCACCGGCAGTCCTGCTGGGGCGGCAGGTGACCAAGCCAGTCCTGCTAGCGGCGCCACGGTGACGGACAGTCCTGCTAGCGGCACCACGGTACCAGCATCCTGCTGGCGGCTGCGCAGTAACCGCCAGCAAGTCCTACTGGCTGCCCACGGTAACCAACAGTCCTGCTGCTGGCGCATAACCACCAGCAGTCCTGCTGGCAGGCCCACGGTGACCAGCATCGTGGCATTGCTGCTAGCAGCACCACAGTAACCACCAGCAATCCTACTAGCAGCACCACAGTAATCAACAATCCTACTAGCAGCACCACAGTAACCAACAATCCTGCTAGCAGCACCACAGTAATCAACAATCCTACTAGCAGCACCACAGTAACCAACAATCCTGCTAGCAGCACCACAGTAACCACCAGCAATCCTACTAGCAGCACCACAGTAACCACCAGCAATCCTACTAGCAGCACCACAGTAACCACCAACAATCCTGCTAGCAGCACCACAGTAACCACCAACAATCCTGCTAGCAGCACCACAGTAACCACCAACAATGCTTCTAGTAGCACCACAGTCACCAATACTGCTATTAGCAGCACCAGTCACCAACAATGCTACTAGCAGCACCACAGTCACCACCAACAATGCTACTAGCAGCACCACAGTCACCACCAACAATGCTACTAGCAGCACCACAGTCACCACCAACAATGCTACTAGCAGCACCACAGTCACCACCATGGCTACTAGCAGCAGTCACCACCAACAATGCTACTAGCAGCACCACAGTCACCACCAACAATGCTACTAGCAGCACCACAACTACCACCACTATACTCTCCCACTCAACCTTGAATATCATTGACCTCGATGTTCACTTAAAGTGGAGCGTAGTAGCAGCATCACAGACGTCGCCTCTTCCCTCATTCATCGTCTTCTCAATACTTGACACGCTCGTTGCATTAAGGGATTTGCCTCTGAAATTACATTACGCTGGAGGCGCCTCGACGTTAGTAGGGATAGCACTGTAAATTGATTGTCTTCTTAATATGCCAGTTGGAGTATATAGCTATGCTATATACTTTTTTTTTATTTTGTTGATTTTGAAAGCTATGATATTGTTTATAGTACGCTTCGAAAATAATATTGGAATTATGAATTGGTTGTCAATCCAATTACTTTTTTCTTCTAATGTCTTTTGAGATAAGAACCCGGACTGACTAGTCAAAACCTGACCCACGTACTGCCTCCACTACTCGGTTTCTTTTTGGCACTGAATAACCCACACTGGTTTATTGCTTATGTTATCGCTTCTTACAATAGAAATGCAAGCTCCCGCAAAAAGAGGATAAATAAGTATACAAGATATGTAGGCGAAATGACAGTAGTTTGTTGGATTATGTATTAGTAGATAAAAGACTGTTGAGTAGACTTCAGGATGTACATATTTATAGAGGGGTCACAGATATATCAGATCACTTTTTAGTTGTAGCTACACTGATAGTAAAAGGTAGATGGGATACAAGGAGAATAGAAGCATCAGGGAAGAGAGAGGTGAAGATTTATAAACTAAAAGAGGAGGTAGTTAGGGAAAGATATAAAGAGCTATTGGAGGATAGATGGGCTAATGAGAGCATAGGCAATGGGGTCGAAGAGGTATGGGGTAGGTTTAAAAATGTAGTGTTAGAGTGTTCAGCAGAAGTTTCTGGTTACAGGAAAGTGGGTGCTGGAGGGAAGAGGAGCGACTGGTGGAATGATGATGTAAATAGAGAAGTAAGGGAGAAAATGTTAGCATATGAGAAGTTTTTACAAAGTAGAAGTGATGCAAGGAGGGAAGAGTATATGGAGAAAAAGAGAGGGGTTAAGAGAGTGGTGAATCAATGTAAAAAGTGGGTGAGATGTGATCAACAAATTTTGTTGAAAATAAGAAAAAGTTTTGGAGTGAGATTAACAAGTTGAGGAAGCCTAGAGAACAAATGGATTTGTCAGTTAAAAATAGAAGAGGAGAGTTATTAAATGGAGAGTTAGAGGTATTGGGAAGATGGAGGGAATATTTTGAGGAATTGTTAAATGTTGATGAAGATAGGGAAGCTGTGATTTCGTGTATAGGGCAAGGAGGAATAACATCTTGTAGGAGTGAGGAAGAGTCAGTTGTGAGTGTGGGGGAAGTTCGTGGGGCAGTAGGTAAAATGAAAGGGGGTAAGGCAGCCGGGATTGATGGGATAAAGATAGAAATATTAAAAGCAGGTGGGGATATAGTTTTTGGAGTGGTTGATGCTATTATTTAATAAATGCATGAAAGAGGGTAAGGTACCTAGGGATTGGCAGAGAGCATGCATAGTTCCTTTGTATAAAGGCAAAGGGGACAAAAGAGAGTGCAAAAAATTATTGGGGTATAAGTTTGTTGAGTATACCTGGTAAAGTGTATGATAGAGTTATTATTGAAAAAATTAAGAGTAAGACGGAGAATAGGATAGCAGATGAACAAGGAGGCTTTAGGAAAGGTAGGGGGTGTGTGGACCAGGTGAAACATAAGTGAACAGTATTTAGATAAGGCTAAAGAGGTTTTTGTGGCATTTATGGATTTGGAAAAGGCATATGACAGGGTGGATAGGGGGGCAATGTGGCAGATGTTGCAGGTGTATGGTATAGGAGGTAGGTTACTGAAAGCAGTGAAGAGTTTTTACGAGGATAGTGAGGCTCAAGTTAGAGTATGTAGGAAAGAGGGAGATTATTTCCCAGTAAAAGTAGGCCTTAGACAAGGATGTGTGATGTCACCGTGGTTGTTTAATATATTTATAGATGGGGTTGTAAGACAAGTAAATGCGAGGGTCTTGGCAAGAGGCGTGGAGTTAAAAGATAAAGAATCACACATAAAGTGGGAGTTGTCACAGTTGCTCTTTGCTGATGACACTGTGCTCTTGGGAGATTCTGAAGAGAAGTTGCAGAGGTTGGTGGATGAATTTGGTAGGGAATGTAAAAGAAGAAAATTACAAGTGAATACAGGAAAGAGTACAGTTATGAGGATAACAAAAAGATTAGGTGATGAAAGATTGGATATCAGATTGGAGGGAGAGAGTATGGAGGAGGTGAATGTATTCAGATATTTGGGAGTGGACGTGTCAGCAGATGGGTCTATGAAAGATGAGGTGAATCATAGAATTGACGAGGGGAAAAGGGTAAGCGGTGCACTTAGGAGTCTATGGAGACAAAGAACTTTGTCCTTGGAGGCAAAGAGGGGAATGTATGAGAGCATAGTTTTACCAACGCTCTTATGTGGTTGTGAAGCATGGGTGATGAATGTTGCAGCGAGGAGAAGGCTGGAGGCAGTGGAGATGTCATGTCTGACGGCAATGTGTGGTGTGAATATAAAGTAGAGAATTCGTCGTTTGGAAGTTAGGAGGAGGTGCGGGATTGCCAAAACTGTTGTTCAGAGGGCTGAGGAAGGGTTGTTGAGGTGGTTCGGACATGTAGAGAGAATGGAGCGAAACAGAATGACTTCAAGAGTGCATCAGCTGTAGTGGAAGGAAGGCGAGGTAGGGGTCGCGAGGAGAAGGCTGGAGGCAGTGGAGATGTCATGTCTGACGGCAATGTGTGGTGTGAATATAAAGTAGAGAATTCGTCGTTTGGAAGTTAGGAGGAGGTGCGGGATTGCCAAAACTGTTGTTCAGAGGGCTGAGGAAGGGTTGTTGAGGTGGTTCGGACATGTAGAGAGAATGGAGCGAAACAGAATGACTTCAAGAGTGCATCAGTCTGTAGTGGAAGGAAGGCGAGGTAGGGGTCGGCCTAGGAAAACTTGGAGGGAGGGGGTAAAGGAGGTTTTGTGTGCGAGGGGCTTGGACTTCTAGCGGGCATGCGTGAGCGTGTTTGATAGGAGTGAATGGAGACAAATGGTTTTTAATACTTGACGTGCTGTTGGAGTGTGAACAAAGTAACATTTATGAAGGGGTTCAGGGAAACCGGCAGGCCGGACTTGAGTCCTGGAGATGGGAAGTACAGTGCCTGCACTCTAAAGGAGGGCTGTTAATGTTGCAGTTTAAAAACTGTAGTGTAAAACACCCTTCTGGCAAGACAGTGATGGAGTGAATAATGGTGAAAGTTTTTCTTTTTCTGGCCACCCTGCCTTGGTGGGAATCGGCCAGTGTGATAATAAACTAATAAAAATCGCTTCTTACAATAGAAACGCAAACTCTCGGCTTAATACGATCCCTGTTATATGGATAGTAAATAGAGAGTTGACCAGATTCATTCTTAATCCTCAAAGAAGATATTTACTAAAGAATTCCCTGTGAAATCTCACTCAGCATATCAAAAATAATTTAAGTAACGTAGAATGCAGAAAGTTCATCAAATCTAAATATTTCATTACTATTTAATTTAAATATATATGAAGAGAGACTTGTGTAACAGAAAATCTTTATTTCCTCAAACTCCTCATCGTCTCTGTATTGAACTGGAGAAGTCACTGGCTGGCGAAACGTTTCCATAATAAAGATTCCCTAATATCGCACAAGTGTCTCATTCTTCAGCTTGTCTTGTTTCTTAACCATTTACATCACTCGTAAATATGTATATCCGAGTCACTGAATTACATTAAGCAAAACTAAAATATATCTGGTAATTCTAGCGAATGAAGGTATTTTGCATTCACTTCACAAATTATTAAATTCTCAAAGTGCATAGCGTCATTGATCCATCTCATTGTAAACTGTTTTGAATTTTCTACTCAGTACACTTGTAAATGGTAAAGGTTTAAATCCATAACCATGAAGACTCTCAGAATGGAAGTTTCACAAAAGTTTCATGTCCATGCATGAAAATCACCGTGAGAAAACGAACACCCAGAAATCTTGACGGTACATGCAATTCTATGTCCAATATCGAACATAAATATAAGACCATCATGTCGATATTTTATACCATTTGTCTCCAGGGCAAGTCCGTGCTTGTCTCATTCAGTGTATCACCTATGTAAACAAGAGTTCGTGAAACTATCTCTCAGTGGTCAAGATGGTCTGGGAACCTCTACCATCGGTGCGTGAAAAATTGCCTTAATGTATACAGTGAGACGGACAACAAAATTAGCTACGGTACAAAGTCGAAACAAGGGTGTAGGAATGTGTTCATTAACCAGTTTGGTTGTTGGAAAAATAGTTTCTTATCCCACCAAAATCTATATCCAAAAATGGGATCTGTTTAAAGAATGAACGGATGATGCTGGATTCTAAGTCCATCAAACCACAGAAAAATCGAAGGGAAAAACAAATTGTCTTTTTACACTGACCGTGCTGCTGGAGAACAGTAATATAACTGCTTAACACAAACTGTTAATGTCAGCTTACTAAATCCTAGTTTAACCAGATTGAGACAATGTCTTAGTCAAGATATGCGTGTATTAAAATAAAGTCTTGGCCCAACTCAGAACAAATACATACAACATTACTAGCCTGGACAACTGGCTAGAAACAAAATTACAAGCGTGCTGGAAATAATCAGTTACTAAGCAGCGCTGGAACACAAACCTTCAAAGATTGTGTGAGGCATCGGATTGTGTATAATGGGAAGCACTATAATGGGAAGTTCAAAACAGATAATATCCAACAAGCCAAAACTCTGACACAATAATGACACGAATGTGACCAGGTAAGTCACCTCAGCTTAGTGGTGTAACCAACTCAGATATTAAAGAAGCGGTCATGCTAGAACACGGTACTGAAACTAACTCATGGAAACAATGCACAGTTTTATAAGTCTTAACAACGGGATAGAACCTAAGTCACCAAGTTCTAAAAATGATTAGTGTTTAAATATACGAGTGTTTGTGAGTTTGTGTTGTGTTAACTCACCTGCAAGTGGTTGCAGGAGTCGAGTCATAGCTCCTGTGTGTGTGTGTGTGTGTGTGTGTGTGTGTGTGTGTGTGTGTTTCTCTAGTTTCTTCACGTGCTTGGCTAGGTGTGGGTTCCAAACTGTGTGTGTGTGTGCCCATATGCTGCAGCAGTTATTTGGTGTGTACTCACCTAATTGTACTCACCTAATTGTGGTTGCAGGGGTCGAGACTCAGCTCCTCTCCCCGCCTCTTCCCTGATCGCTACTAGGTCCTCTCCCTCTCTGCTTCCTGAGCTTTGTCATACCTCTTCTTAAAACTATGTATGGTTCCTGCCTCCACTACTTCACTTGCTAGGCTATTCCACTTCCTGACGACTCTATGACTGAAGAAATACTTCCTAACGTCCCTGTGACTCGTCTGAGTCTTCAGCTTCCAGTTGTGACCCCTTGTTTCTGTGTACCCTCTCTGGAACATCCTATCTCTGTCCACCTTGTCTATTCCCCTCAGTATCTTGTATGTCGTTATCATGTCTCCCATGACCCTTTTGTCCTCCAGTGTCGTCAGTCCGATTTCCCTCAACCTTTCCTCGTACGACATTCCCCTGAGCTCTGGGACTAGCCTTGTTGCAAACCTTTGTACTTTTTCTAACTTCTTGACGTGCTTAACCAGGTGTGGGTTCCAAACTGGTGCTGCATACTCCAGTATGGGCTTAACATACACAGTGTACAGTGTCTTGAACGATTCCTTATTAAGGTATCGGAACGCTATTCTCAGGTTTGCCAGGCGCCCGTATGCTGCAGCAGTTATTTGGTTGATGTGTGCCTCCGTTGATGTGCTCGGTGTTATGGTCACCCCAAGGTCTTTCTCCCTGAGTGAGGTCTGTAGTTTTTGTCCACCTAGCCTATACTCTGCGGTCTTCTTTGCCCCTCCCCAATCTTCATGACTTTGCATTTGGCAGGGTTGAATTCGAGAAGCCAGTTTCTGGACCACATGTCCAGCCTGTCCAGGTTTCTTTGCAGTCCTGCCTCATCCTCATCCGATTTAATTCTTCTCATCAGCTTCACATCATCTGCGAATAGGGACACTTCAGAGTCTATTCCTTCCATCGTGTCGTTTGCATATATCAAAAATAGCACTGGTCCTAGAACTGACCCCTGTGGGACCCCGCTCGTCACAGGCGCCCACTGTGATACCTATTCACGTACCGTGACTCGTTGTTGCCTCCCTGTCAGGTATTCCCTGATCCATTGCAGTGCCCTCCCTGTTATATGCGCCTGATCCTCCAGCTTCTGCACTAATCTCTTGTGGGGAACTGTGTCTAAGGCCTTCCTTCAGTCTAGGAAAACGCAATCAACCCACCCCTCTCTCTCGTGTCTTACTTCTGTTACCTTGTCATAAAACTCCAGAAGGTTTGTGACACAGGATTTGCCTTCCATGAACCCATGCTGGTTTTCATTTATAATCTTGTTCCGTTCCAGGTGTTCCACCACTCTCCTCCTGATAATCTTCTCCATGACTTTGCACACAATACATGTCAGAGACACAGGTCTGTAGTTTAGTGCCTCATTTCTGTTTCCTTTCTTAAATATGGTGTGGCATGCAAACCAGGTGACTGAGGGTTGGCGATGGGGCCCCGTCGTTCAACCAGTAGCCAGGTACCAGCCAATGAGAAGATGGTTTTGGCAATCGCAGAGGTTATGTGGGTATCACTCTCCTGTCTGCCCTTGTCATTCCCATTCTAGAGCTGGTTGAAGCACGGTCTGCTCTCTAGTGGCTTCTATTCTGCCTTGCTTACCGTGGAGTGCACTAATACCTATCACTGTGCATAGTGTATATAGTGTACATACTTCTGTTTTAAATTGGTGAAGGATAATGTAAGTCAAAAGTTTACTGCTGTGTTTATTTTGCTCTCTTTACACACAGGATAACAGGCCATTTGGACTCCTAGGTTGTAATATATGGGGACTACATTTGCTGTCTTCCATTTCTCAGGTAGTTGCCCAGTTTCAAGGGATGTGTTGAAGATTGTGGTTAGGGGCACGCACAGCATCTCTGCTCCTTCTCTAAGGACCCATGGGGAGATGTTGTCCGGTCCCATCGCCTTTGAGGTATCAAGGTCACTTAGCAGCTTCTGCACCTCCTCCTCGGTTGTTCGTATGTCATCCAACACTTGTTGGTATATTCCCTTCTGTGCTGTCTTCCCAGAGCCCTTCCTGTCTCTACTGTAAAAACTTCCTTAAATCTCCTGTTTAGCTCCTCACATACCTCCTGATCATTTCTTGTGAGTTCTTCACCTTCTGTCCTCAGTCTGATCACCTGGTCTTTGACTGTCTTCCTCCTGATGTGGCTATACAACAGTTTCGGGTCAGTCTTGATTTTCGATGCTATGTTATTTTCATACTGTGCATACTCGTTCCTGGCTCTGCGACTGATCTCCCTATTTTCATGTGTTCTCTGCCTTCTGTGCTTTTTCCATTCTCTATTGCACTTTGTTTTTGCCTCCTTACACCGTGGGGTAAACCAGGGGCTCGTTCTGGTCTTCCCGTTGTTTCTGTTGCCCTTGGGAATAAACCTTTCCACTGCCTCCTCGCATTTTGTTGTTACATATTCCATCATTTCATTTACTGGCTTTCCTGCCAGTTCTCTGTCCCACGGAACCTCCTGCAGGAAGTTCCTCAACCCTATGTAGTCCCCTCTTTTATAGTCAGGCTTTTCCCATTCAACTCCTGTTACTCTCTCCACTTGCAACTCTATGTATTTAAAGCACAGAACCACGTGTGTGTGCGTGTGTGTATGTGTGTGTGTGTGTGTGTGTGTGTATGTGTGTATATGTATGTGTATGTGTGTATGTGTGTGTGTATATGTGTGTGTATGTGTGTGCGTATGTGTGTGCGTGTGTATGTGTGTGCGTATGTGTGTGTATGTGTGTGTGTGTGTGTGTGTGTGTGTGTGTGTGTGTGTGTGTGTGTGTGTGTGTGTGTGTGTGTGTGCTCACCTAGTTGTGGTTGCTGGGGTCGAGTCACAGCTCCTGGCTCCGCCTCTTCACTGGACGCTACTAGATCACTCTTCCTGCTCCATGAGCTTTGTCTTCTTAAAGCTATGTATGGATCCTGCCTCCACTACATCACTTCCCAGACTATTCTATTTTCTGACAACTCTGTGACTGAAGAAATACTTCCTAACATCCCTGTGATTCATCTGAGTCTTCAACTTCCAACTGTGACCCCTTGTTGCTGTGTCTCATCTCTGGAACATCCTGTCTCTGTCCACTTTATTGATTCCTCTCAGTATTTTTTATGTCGATATCATATCCCCCATCTATCTCCTGTCCTCCAGTGTCGTCAGGTCGATTTTTCTTAACCTCTTAACCTGGACTAGTCTTATTACAAACCATCGCACTTTCTCTAGATTCCTTACGTGCTTGGCTACGTGTGGGTTCCAAACTGGTGCCCCATACTCCAATATAGGCCTAACGTACACAGTGTACAGGGTCCTGAACGATTCCTTATTTAGATGTCGGAATGCTGTTCTCAGGTTTGCTAGGCGCCCGTATGCTGCAGTAGTTATTTGGTTCATGTGCGCCTCAGGAAATGTGCCCGGTGTTATACTCATCCCAAGATCCTTTTTCCTTGAGTGAGGTTTCTAGTCTCTACCCTCTTAGACTATACTCCGTGTGCGGTCTTCTTTACCCTTCCCCAATCTTCATAACTTTGCACTTGGTGGGGTTCAACCCCAGGAGCCAGTTGCTGAACCAGGTCTGCAGCCTGTCAAGATCCCTTTGTAGATCTGCCTGGTCCTCATTCAATTGAATCTGCAAGCAGGGACACTTCTGAGTCTATTCTTTCCGACATGTTCACAAATATCAGAAACAGCACCGGTCCTAGGACTGACCCCTGTGGAACCCCGCTCGTCACAGGCGCCCACTCTGACACCTTGCCACGTACCATGACTCGCTGTTGTCTTCCTGAAAAGTATTCCCTAATCCACTGCAGTGCCTTCCCTGATATCCCTGCCTGGTCCTCTAACTTTTGCACTAATGTCTTGTGTAGAACTGTGCCAAACTCCTTCTTACAGTCCTAGAAAACGCAGTCTACCCACCCGTCTCTCTCTTGTCTTACTGCTGTCACTGTCATAGAACTCCAGTACGTTTGTGACACAAGATTTCTCATTCCTGAAACCGTGCTGGCTGTCGTTGATAAGCTCATTCTTTTCTAGGTGCCCCGCCACTCTTCTGATAATCGTCTCCATTGCTTTGCAAACTATACATGTCAGTGACACTGGTCTGTAGTTTAATGCTTCATACCTGTCTCCTTCTCAAAAATAAATTGGTGCTACTTCTACTGTTTTCCATACCTTAGGTAGTCGCCCTGTTTCTGTAGATGTGTTGAAGATTGTTGTTAATGGTACACATAGCGCCTCTGCTCCCTCTCTCAGTATCCATGGAAAGATGCTATCCGCCTTTGAGGTATCTAGCTCGCTTAGCAGCCTCTTCACTTCTTCCTCGGTTGTATGTATTGTGTCCAACACTTGGTGTACCCGAACTCTCCGTCTTTCTGGAGTCCGTTCTGTCTCCTCTGTGAACACTTCTTTGAATTTCATGTCGAGCTCTTCACATACCTCGCGGTCGTTTCTCGTGATCTCCCCTCCTTTCCTCGGCCTGATTACCTGGTCCTTGACTGTTGCTTCCCTCCTGATATGGCTGTACAACAGGTTTGGGTCAGATTTGGCATTCGATGCTGTGCCATTTTCGTATTGCTGCTGGGTCTCCCTCATCTGTGCATATTACTTTCTGGATCTTCGACGAATATCCTTATTTTCCCATGTCCCCTCTCTTCTATACTTTTTACCATTCTCTAGCCACTTAATTTTAGCCTCTATTACATCTCTGGGTGAAAGAAGGGCTCGTTCTGGTTTTTCCATTTTTTCTGTTCCTCTTGGGTACAAACCTGTTCTCCGCGTTTTTTTTATTTTGTTGTCAAATGTTCCATCATTTCATTTTTTGATTTCCCAACTGAACCTCACTCAGGAAATTTCTCATGCCTGTTTAGTCCCCTCATTTGTACTCAGTACTCAGTGGTCAGTCGTCACGTGAGGTCACAGACCCTGAGCTGCCTTGGGGATTAGTGTGGACGGTTACAAAGCATGGCTTGCTTCTGCAGTGTTTTAAAAATTGAGGTTGGAGAGTTGAAGGAGGAGGTCTTGCTTCTCCAGGAGGAGATTAGGAGGCTGAAGGTCCACCTCAATGGGTCTGGGAGAGAGTGTGAGGTGGCTGGAGTTGTGGGGAATGAGGCTTCTAGCAGCGAGGTGCAGTCTGTCTCTCGCTGTGAGGAGGCTGTAGTTGGGGAGGCAGCAACGGCTACCAGCAGTGAGGTGCAGCCCAGCACCTGCTACAAGTGGCGAGTAGTTCACAGTAATGGAAGGCGCATCAGAGTAAGGAAAGTTAAGAGTGAAGATCTGAAGGTAGGAAATCGCTTCTCTGTTCTTCAGGATGAATGTACTTCAGTGGCCAGTGAAGGTAAGGGTACTACTGCCCCTGCTAATGGAGGTAAGCGCATTCTTGTGGTTGGTGACTCTCAGGTAAGATACATTGACCGTGCTTTTTGTAATAGGAATAAGAAGATGAGAGATAGAGTGTGCTTCCCTGGAGCTGGTGTTGGGGACATTGTCAACAGGCTGGATAATATCATGTCAGGTAATGGGAACAAGCCCATTATCTGTCTCAGTGCTGGTGGAAATGATATTGGGAAGGGTAGGAGAGAAGAGCTGCTAGATAAGTACAGGTCAGCTATAGATTTCATTAAGTCTAAGGGAGGGATCCCAATCATATGTAGCATCTTGCCTAGAAGGGGAGTAGGAAATGAATGGTTGTCTAGGGCAATTGGTGTAAATTGCTGGCTAGACAGATACTGCAAGGAACTTGCAATCCCATTCATTGACAACTGGAACAACTTTTATGGCAAACATGATATGTATGCAAGGGATGGGGTACATCTCTCTGGGGCTGGGGTGGTAGCACTTGCAGACTCGATTGAGAAGGCCATTGGTGAAATGCCTATGATTTTAAACTGATGGAAGATAGAGGTATGGGTGTGTGTGGGAAACAAGCAGGTTGCAACACTTGGGTTGGAAACAGTAAATGTATAAAAGGCATTCAGCATGAAGTTATAAATAAAGACAATAGATCAGGTCAGCAAACAAAGGGGGACAGCAGAGGGCAGCAAGGGACTAGCTCCCTTAAGGTTTACTATACTAATAGCAGGAGTGTAAGAAATAAGATAGATGAGTTAAGATTAATTGCAAGTGCAGGAGACATAGATATTATTGCTATAACAGAGACCTGGCTCAATCTGAAAGATAAAGAGATGCCCTCTGAATGTCACATACAAGGCTATAAATTATTCCACACTGACAGGGTCAACAGGAAAGGTGGTGGAGTAGCGATGTATGTCAGAGACAATTTAAATTGTTGTGTTAGACAAGATATTAAATTAGAAGCGTCAGCCACTGAATCTGTTTGGTTACAGCTTCTCGAGGGCCGAGAAAAACTAATTTTGGGTGTGATTTACAGGGCCCCAAATCTTGATAGGGAGTGCAGTAAACTTCTATGGGACGAAATTCGTAAGGCATCTACATACGAAAATGTTGTGCTAATGGGAGATTTCAACTATAGACAGATTGACTGGAGCAATTTGACAGGAAATTTAGAGTCAGGTGACTTTCTTGATACGATCCAGGATTGTTTTTTAAAACAGTTTGTGACAGAGCCAACTAGGGGAAATAACCTCCTTGACTTGGTTCTTGCCAATAGGGAAACACTAATTAATAATCTTGAGGTTAATGATGAGCTTGGGGAAAGTGATCACAAATCACTCAGTTTTAATATATCATGGAATTCCCCTAATAATGGCAATCAAGTCTCCGTCCCTGACTTTCGCTTGGCTGATTTCATAGGACTGAAAAATTACTTAGGTGGGCTGAACTGGAATGACCTGACTAAGGGTCAGGTAGGTGGTGATGGTTGCCGATATGATGCTTTCCAGGGCATAGTTCTAGCTGCTCAGTCAAATTATGTTCCAAATAGGGAAATCAGATCAAACAAAAATGATCCTAAATGGATGAACAATAGATTAAAATATCTGATTGGTCAAAAGAGAGGCATATATAGGCAAATCAAAAGAGGAGAGGGGCAATTGAGAAATCGATATATTCAGTTAAAGAGAGAAATAAACAAGGGAATTAGAAAAGCAAAAAGAGATTATGAGGTTAAAGTTGCAAGAGAATCGAAGACTAACCCAAAAGGATTCTTTCAGGTATACAGAAGTAAGATCAGGGACAAGATAGGCCCACTCAAAAGTTCCTCGGGTCAGCTCACTGACAGTGATAAGGAAATGTGTAGAATTTTTAACACATACTTCCTCTCAGTTTTTACACAGGAGGATACCAGCGATATTCCAGTAATGATAAATTATGTAGAACAGGACGATAATAAACTGTGTACTATTAGGGTCACAAGTGACATGGTCCTTAGGCAAATAGATAAATTAAAACCTAACAAATCCCCAGGCCCTGATGAACTGTATGCAAGGGTTCTAAAGGAATGTAAAGAGGAGCTTAGCACACCTTTGGCTAATCTTTTCAACATATCACTACAAACTGGCATGGTGCCAGATAAGTGGAAAATGGCAAATGTGATACCTATTTTTAAAACAGGTGACAGGTCCTTAGCTTCGAACTATAGACCAATAAGCCTAACCTCCATAGTGGGAAAATTTATGGAATCAAAAATTGCCGAGGCAGTTCGTAGCCACCTTGAAAAGCATAAATTTATCAACGAATCTCAGCATGGTTTTACAAAGGGGCGTTCCTGCCTTACGAATTTATTAACTTTTTTCACTAAGGTATTTGAGGAGGTAGATCATGGTAATGAATATGATATTGTGTATATGGACTTCAGTAAGGCTTTTGACAGGGTCCCACATCAGAGACTATTGAGGAAAATTAAAGCACATGGAATAGGAGGAGAAATTTTTTCCTGGATAGAGGCATGGTTGACAAATAGGCAGCAGAGAGTTTGCATAAATGGGGAGAAATCAGAGTGGGGAAGTGTCACGAGCGGTGTTCCACAGGGGTCAGTGTTGGGCCCCCTGCTGTTCACAATCTACATAAACGACATAGATGAGGGCATAAAGAGCGACATCGGCAAGTTTGCCGATGACACCAAAATAGGCCGTCGAATTCATTCTGACGAGGACATTCGAGCACTCCAGGAAGATTTGAATAGACTGATGCAGTGGTCGGAGAAGTGGCAGATGCAGTTTAATATAGACAAATGCAAAGTTCTAAATGTTGGACAGGACAATAACCATGCCACATATAAACTAAATAATGTAGATCTTAATATTACGGATTGCGAAAAAGATTTAGGAGTTCTGGTTAGCAGTAATCTGAAACCAAGACAACAGTGCATAAGTGTTCGCAATAAAGCTAATAGAATCCTTGGCTTCATATCAAGAAGCATAAATAATAGGAGTCCTCAGGTTGTTCTTCAACTCTATACATCCTTGGTTAGGCCTCATTTAGATTATGCTGCACAGTTTTGGTCACCTTATTACAGAATGGATATAAATTCTCTGGAAAATGTACAAAGGAGGATGACAAAGTTGATCCCATGTATCAGAAACCTTCCCTATGAGGATAGACTAAGGGCCCTGAATCTGCACTCTCTAGAAAGACGTAGAATTAGGGGGGATATGATTGAGGTGTATAAATGGAAGACAGGAATAAATAAAGGGGATGTAAATAGTGTGCTGAAAATATCTAGCCTAGACAGGACTCGCAGCAATGGTTTTAAGTTGGAAAAATTCAGATTCAGGAAGGATATAGGAAAGTACTGGTTTGGTAATAGAGTTGTGGATGAGTGGAACAAACTCCCAAGTACCGTTATAGAGGCCAGAACGTTGTGTAGCTTTAAAAATAGGTTGGATAAATACATGAGTGGATGTGGGTGGGTGTGAGTTAGACCTGATAGCTTGTGCTACCAGGTCGGTTGCCGTGTTCCTCCCTTAAGTCAATGTGACCTGACCTGACTAGGTCGGGTGCATTGGCTTAAGCCGGTAGGAGACTTGGACCTGCCTCGCATGGGCCAGTAGGCCTTCTGCAGTGTTCCTTCGTTCTTATGTTCTTATGTTCTTATGTGTCTGATCTGAAGGTGAATACGAGGTCTAGCCTTGCTGGTTCATCCTCTTCTCTCTGGCAGTGGCCCTAAAATTTTGATGTCTGAGGCCTTCTAGAACCACCACCATTATCTTACACCTCTACATTTCTGGTACCCCATGTGGATCCAGGTTTCTTCAATTACTCCTGATGTCGTGCCCTTTCTGTTCTTTGGCTCTATCTCTCGCCTTAGAATTTTCAGTTCATGTTCTAGGCTCTGTATCTTGTCTTCTACAGCTTCAGCTCGCAGCTCCCATTTATTGCTCTCTGCATCCATCCTCTTCTCCATTCAGCTATAAGCTCATTCTTCCTTTTCATGGCAATATTATATACATATATATATGTGGGGAAGTGGAACAGAATTCTTCCTCCGTAAGCCATGCGTGTCGTAAGAGGCGACTAAAATGCCGGGAGCAAGGGGTTAGTAACCCCTTCGCCTGTATAAATTACTAAATTTAAAAAGAGAAACTTTCGTTTTTCTTTTTTGGGCAACCCTGCCTTGGTGGGATACGGCCGGTGTGTTTAAAGAAGATTATATATATATATATATATATATATATATATATATATATATATATATATATATATATATATATATATGTCGTGCCGAATAGGCAGAACTTGCGATTTTGGCTTAAATAGCAACGCTCACCTTGCCATATAGGACAAGTGAAAATTTGTGTATGCAATAATTTCGCCAAAATCATTCTGAACCTAACGAAAAAAATATATTTCACTGTGTTAGTTTAGTATTAAATTATTGTAAACAAATCTAAAATACATTTAGTTGGGTTAGGCTAAAATAAATTGTTCTTGTTATGATAAGGTTAGGTAAGTTTTCTAAGATTCTTTTGATGCAAAATTATAAATTTTTATATTAACATTAATGAAAAAAAATTATCTTTAAACGTATAAGAGAAAATTTTAGAAAGGACTTAATTTTAAATGAGTTCTTGCTAACTAACCAGTTTTACATATTCGGCACGACATATATATATATATATATATATATATATATATATATATATTTTTTTTTTTTATATATATATTTATTTATTTATTATCACACCGGCCGAGTCCCACCAAGGCAGGGTGGCCCGAAAAAGAAAAACTTTCACCATCATTCACTCCATCACTGTCTTGCCAGAAGGGTGCTTTACACTACAGTTTTTAAACTGCAACATTAACACCCCTCCTTCAGAGTGCAGGCACTGTACTTCCCATCTCCAGGACTCAAGTCCGGCCTGCCGGTTTCCCTGAACCCCTTCATAAATGTTACTTTGCTCACACTCCAACAGCACGTCAAGTATTAAAAACCATTTGTCTCCATTCACTCCTATCAAACACGCTCACGCATGACTGCTGGAAGTCCAAGCCCCTCGCACACAAAACCTCCTTTACCCCCTCCCTCCAACCTTTCCTAGGCCGACCCCTACCCCGCCTTCCTTCCACTACAGACTGATACACTCTTGAAGTTATTCTCTTTCGCTCCATTCTCTCCACATGTCTGAACCACCTCAACAACCCTTCTTCAGCCCTCTGGACAACAGTTTTGGTAATCCCGCACCTCCTCCTAACTTCCAAACTACGAATTCTCTGCATTATATTCACACCACACATTGCCCTCAGACATGACATCTCCACTGCCTCCAGCCTTCTCCTCGCTGCAACATTCATCACCCATGCTTCACACCCATATAAGAGCGTTGGTAAAACTATACTCTCATACATATATGCAATAAGATCACAGTAAACAGGCGATTTTAAAATATGCAAAACCACCACTGTGAAATAGTAGTGAAATTCCAAGCGCTTTCGTGACTACTCACATTGTCAAGGAACTGTGAAAGTAAAACAACAAAGGAAGGCATATAAAGAGTCTAGAACTCGCCTCACAATCAATTAAATTAAATAGCTTAGCCCATTCTATAAACTTTACTGTTGAGTTTGAGGAAAATAACTCATTGCCTTTTCTAGATGTTTTAATTATTAAGAGTAATAATGAATTCAAATTTAAAATTTACAGAAAACCTACAAATAACTGTTCCTATGTACACTATTATTCTTCCCATCAAGATAGTTAAACTGTCTGTTTTCTCATCAATGTTTTTGAGAGCTTTACGTATTTGTAGTCCAGAGTTCATAGATGAAATATCCAAAATTTATGAAATAGCCAATGATCTGAAATACCCAAGAAATGTAATTGATAAATCATTTAAAATTGGTAGAAATACTTTTTACAACCCAAAAAGGGACAACCAACCTTATTCAAATAAAAATATGCTGGTTCTCCCTTACCATGAAAACTTGGTTGATATGCCTTCTCTTCTTAAGACTTTTAATATCAAAGCTGTATTTAAAAATCTTGATATAGTAAAAAAAACTTTTGATAAAGAATTCCCCCCAAAATGCTGACGGATGTGTCTATAAGATTCCTTGTAAATTTTGCGATAAAGTTTATTACGGTCAAACTGGTAAAAGTCTCGAACTTAGATTAAAACAACATAAATATAGCATTAGAACTAGACAAGATTCCAATGTTCTATTTATTCATGCGAGAGATTTTAACCATCCAATTGATTTTCAAAAAGCTGAGAAAGTTGTATCAAGCAAGTCCATGGTTGACAGAAATACAATTGAATCTTGTTTCATAAAAAAAGCAGTTTTAAAAATATGAATATTTCCTTTGGTTTATATAAGTTAGATTCATTTATAATTAATAAAATTTGCGAAGAATTTAATAATACATTGGGCAAATTATAAATCTTAATGCTTGGGTAGAATATTTTGTTAGTGGGATGTCGTGAGGACCTGTCTAGTTGGGCCAGCGGACATACTGCAGTGTTTCTCTTTTCTTATAAGTCGGGTATCGTCGCGCGTCAGGTGTTTCTTTGTTGTGGGATGTGATTGTGAGGCGAGTTCTAGACCCTTTTACATGCCTTCCTTTGTTGTTTTACTTTCACAGTTCCTTGACAATGTGAGTAGTCACGAAAGCGCTTGGAATTTTACTACTCTTTCACAGTGGTTGTTCTGCATATATATATATATATATATATATATATATATATATATATATATATATATATATATATATATATATATATATATATATATATATATATATAAATATGTGTGTGTAGGTGTGTGTGTAGGTGTGTGTGTGTGTATGTGTGTGTGTGTATGTGTGTGTATGTGTGTGTGTGTGTGTGTGTGTGTGTGTGTGTGTGTGTGTGTTCATAGTTCCCTGATAATGTGAGAAGTCACGAAAGCGCTTGGAATTTCACTATTTTTCACAGTGCTTATTTTGCATGTACGCACCTAGTTGTGGTTGCAGGGGTAGAGTCATAGCTCCTGGCCTCGCCTCTTCACTGGCCGCTACTAGGTCACTCTCCCTGCCCCATGAGTTTTATCATACCTCTTCTTAAAGCGGGGTGTGTGTGTGTGTGTACTCTCCTATTTGTGGATGCAGAGGTCGAGTCATAGCTCCTGGCCCCGTGTGTGTGTGTGTGTGTGTGTTTTATGCCTGTGTACTAGTGTGAAGGAGAGTGTATGAGAGTGTGAGAGTGTGTGAGAATGGGATTGAAAGTATGTGAATGTGTGTGTGATAGTGTGAATGTGTGTGTATGTGTATTAAAGATTCCAGCTCAAGTACAAGTCAAGAGGACTCATTACCTTGGATATATAAACTTAACGGCTTCAACAAACTAGAGCTGTCTCCTAGTAGTTTGTAAGTGTTTCTTCATCTATAACTCCACTTTTCTAAATTATAATTTTCTTTGTTGGTGTCAATATGTCTATATTAGATGAATATTTTAAAACAGAATATATATCTCCAGTTCCGAAGATATGGATGAGGAATCGAAAGTGAGACTGACACTCTCTGGATAGACCTGCTGAAATGCTGCAACAATACTGGGCAGCACCTTGCCCTTTTGTAGAGTCGAAGAACTGAAACTCTTCATATTCATATATATAAGCCTATTGTACTTTGTTCTCAAGGTCTCCGGGGTCTCCAGTCTTACCTGGACAAATAAGTAACTATTGTTTGTCCATACTTGACTTTAACTTCTTTCATGTGATCAGCAGAGCCGCTGTTTTGACCAGCACTAAAGAAAATGTGTGTGTTAGCCATAGAAGATATACAGATATAGTCTTAACATCAGTAGTCCGTCACTCTTTCAGGGATAGACTGTGATTCCACCAAGGTAGTTAGCAAGACTGCCAGGATTACAGTAGTAGCGGGGCTCTTCTTAATGTCATCCCTTTTAATATTCACCGTTCGGAACATACAGATTATCTTGGTCACCTTACACTTTGTTGTAAATATAGGAATATTCTTGTGAATATTGGCAAGAAGGTGTAGACATCCAGTGTCAAAATAGGATACGTAAAGATTTAGGACACTCGCATCTGTCAGGAAAGTAATCCACACATCAAACGAGGCAATATCGAGCATATCTTTATACAACTTATCTGCAATGATGATGCTCCAGGTGAATTTTTTTTTGCCAATGTCGTAGCTAGTTTTAGTGTTGGATTCTCTCTAGTCACTTCTGCTAAATCACCCTAGTGGTCCGGTGGTAATTATTTTCCTGGTTCGCTGGATGCTGTGAAGCTGGATAAGTATCCTACAACTATCTCAGAGCTTCAACTATTCAACAAAATATCACAAAGCTTCAGCAATTATCACAGAGCTTCAAGTATCTAATAATCATCACAGAGCTACAACTATCCTACAACCCTCGCAGAGCTACAACTATCCAGCAGCCTTCGCAGTTCTGCAACGGTCCAGTAACTCACCCTAATCTGCAACTATTCTACAACTACCATAGAACTGCAACTATTAAATGAAATATACAGGGAAATCTTACTGGAAGAATTGAGGGAGGAAGAGAGGGAGGGAGAGAAGAAGGGTAGGAGGAAGAGAGGGAGGGAGAGAGAAGAAGGGTAGGAGGAAGGGAGAGAGAGAGGAAGGGTAGGAGGAGGAAGGGAGGGTGGATATGAACTGTTGGTGATGGAATTAAATAGTAGTGGGGAAGGGAGAGACAACAAAGGGAACATTATAGTTGAGACAAAGAAGCTCGGGATCCATATTTTAGTTTCTGCCGCTGGCGGAAATAATCAGAGTGAGGGACCATCACTGATATATTTCCCCGGCTTAATTTTCAGCTTAATTTGCATTCTCTCATTTTGTGATTCCAGCTTAATTATGGTTTTAATGGATCAGGTGTGGCGGGTTGTGGCACATTGGCTCTGATTGACGCCTTCTTAATTAGTAGTAGGGAACCTTCACTGTTTTTCTTCCTGGCACCGTCATGAACTTTGTGGCCCTCTGTTGCCATAATTTGTTGCCATAATCCTGTGTGTTGCCATACCTTGTATTGAGATGTCATAATCCTTTGTTGTCGTGATACTTTGTGTTGGCATAATACTTCTTATTGCCATAATACTTTCTGTTGCCATACCTTGCGTTGACATAATGCTTTGTTGCCATAATACTTGGTGTTGCCATATTTTATGTTTCCATAACATTTTAGGTATTGCCATGATACTTTGTTGAGACAATGCTCCACATTACATTACTTTGTGTTGCCATAATATGCTGTATTGCCATTGCAATTAAATACTTTGTATTGCAATTAAATACTTTGTGTTGCCGTAATTGCTCACACAGCCATAATACTTTGCACTATAATATTTTGTCGCATTATACTTTGTCTTGCTGAAGTATTTTAGGTTGATATAGCATTTTGTGTTACCAAAAGATTTTATATTGCTAAAATACTTAGTGTTATCGTATTACTTTGTGTTGCTATTTGTGTGTTGCCATTTTACTGTGTTTCCATATTACTTTGTCTTAAATAATTTTTTTGCCATAATACTTTTGTTATAATAATCTATTACTGGCTTGGAGAATGTACAAAGAACTTTCACGGCACACATAAGTATGATAAGGCACCTAAATTAGTGGAAACGGTTTAAATCCCTTGATTTATATTCCCTGGAACGCAGGCGATAAAGATACTTGATAATATACACTTGAAAAATCCTAGATTGATTGGTACCAAACTTACACACGAAAATCACTCCCTATGAAAGCAAAAGACTCGGCAGGTGATACATTTCACCAATGAAAAGCAGCGGCGCCACGAGAACACAGAGACAACACAGTAAGTGTCAAGGGCCCAAGACTGTTCAACTGCCTCCCAGCATACATAAGGGGATTACCAATAGACCCCTGGCTGTCTTCAAAAAGGCACTGGAAAGGTACCTAAAGTCAGTACCTGACAATAGGGCTGTGGTTCGTAAGTCAGTTTGCGTGCGGCCGGCAGTAACAGCCTGGGTGACCAGACCCTGATCCACCACGAGCCTGGTCTCAGACCGAACTGCGGGGGTGTTTATCCCCGAAACCCTCTCCAGGTATATTCCAGGTATCCTGCTATAATATTTTATGTTTCTTTCTATCCTGTAATAATATTTTGTGTTTCTATCTTGTCATAATATTTTGTGTTCCTATCCTCTTATAATATTTTGTGTTTCTATCCTGTCACAATGTTTTGTGTTTCTATCCTGTCACAATGTTTTGTGTTTCTATCCTGTCACAATGTTTTGTGTTTCTATCCTGTCACAATGTTTTGTGTTTCTATCCTGTCACAATGTTTTGTGTTTCTATCCTGTCACAATGTTTTGTGTTTCTATCCTGTCACAATGTTTTGTGTTTCTATCCTGTCACAATGTTTTGTGTTTCTATCCTGTCACAATGTTTTGTGTTTCTATCCTGTCACAATGTTTTGTGTTTCTATCCTGTCACAATGTTTTGTGTTTCTATCCTGTCACAATGTTTTGTGTTTCTATCCTGTCACAATGTTTTGTGTTTCTATCCTGTCACAATGTTTTGTGTTTCTATCCTGTCACAATGTTTTGTGTTTCTATCCTGTCACAATGTTTTGTGTTTCTATCCTGTCACAATGTTTTGTGTTTCTATCCTGTCACAATGTTTTGTGTTTCTATCCTGTCACAATGTTTTGTGTTTCTATCCTGTCACAATGTTTTGTGTTTCTATCCTGTCACAATGTTTTGTGTTTCTATCCTGTCACAATGTTTTGTGTTTCTATCCTGTCACAATGTTTTGTGTTTCTATCCTGTCACAATGTTTTGTGTTTCTATCCTGTCACAATGTTTTGTGTTTCTATCCTGTCACAATGTTTTGTGTTTCTATCCTGTCACAATGTTTTGTGTTTCTATCCTGTCACAATGTTTTGTGTTTCTATCCTGTCACAATGTTTTGTGTTTCTATCCTGTCACAATGTTTTGTGTTTCTATCCTGTCACAATGTTTTGTGTTTCTATCCTGTCACAATGTTTTGTGTTTCTATCCTGTCACAATGTTTTGTGTTTCTATCCTGTCACAATGTTTTGTGTTTCTATCCTGTCACAATGTTTTGTGTTTCTATCCTGTCACAATGTTTTGAGTTTCTATCCTGTCACAATGTTTTGTGTTTCTTTATCTTTTACTTGGTGTTGCTACCAAAATACTTTGTTACCATAATTCATTGTAACTCCAAACATATTTTTCTTGTAAGAAAACATTGTGTTCCCAGAATATTTTGTGTTGCTTAATAATTTGTGTTGCCATAATAACGTTTACCGATACAGTGCTTTGCCATCTCTGCTTTACAGTGCCCTAAAAGTGTGAACTTTTATGAACAGTTCCTATGCTAACTTTTGTTCCCCTGGTGACAACATAATCCGTATTGCAACTGTGCAAAAATAATTTTGTTGAAACATAAGAATTTGTGTTTCGCATTGCCTTGATGTTTATTGCCACTTCATATAGGCATGGACCTTTATTGTAGTTTAGTTAGCAGCAGTATTGTAGTGTACTGTAGTGGTGATCTAATGTATTGTGTTATTGTGTGGCTATATGGTAACGAGTTGTTGCATTGCCATAATTTATTGTTCTGTGTTGACATAATATAGTGTGGGACTATTTTTGTTATATGTTGTGTTGCCATAATGCATTGGGTTGCTATGATGACAAAGTGTATTAGGTTGCTGTGCTCCCGTAATGTACTGTGTTGTCATAATTCCAAAATTTATTATATTACTTTGTTACCATAATCTATTGTGTTGCTGTATTGCCATAATGTGTTGTGAAGCTATAGCTCGTTGTGTTGCGTTGCCATAATTCTCCATATTGATGTGTTGCCAAATGTATGGTATTACTTTGCTACCATAGCATGCTGTGAATAACTAAAGGGTAATGAACTCATGTCAATTTTCAGTAATAACCCACAAACTGTATATCTGTATATTTCGACCCCTTTCTGGGATTCTCTACAGGCGCTGAAGGGCCCAGAAGAGGGTCGAAATACACACATCAGTTAATTTCTCGAGTTTGTCTCCATGTGGGTTATTATTGAGCATAGGATTATGTGTTAATTTGTCATTATTTATTAAACGACATTGTTAATAGTTAGAACATAAGTGTTAGTATTATAGTCTGTTTACTTAAACAAGAGTCATTAACACTACATTAATCAGTTTAAAAGCGAACAAGTAACAGAGTGATTCGTAATCAGTGAATTTTGTTCAGATTAGGATTTTTTATTGGGATTAAAGCAGAATTTTGAAGACTTAAGAATGAGAGACGTTGCACGAGAAGATGGAATAATGAAGAGAATTTGTGAGATATTAAATGATAGAAAAGGAAGAAAAATTGTTATTTCATGCATTAGGTAAAGAGGTGTAAGTCCTGATGGGTGTAGGAAAGAACCAGAGAGTGGAGGAAGTGTGTGAGACAATGAGTAAGATGAGGTGGATGGACACAACAGCTGGTACAGAGTTCAGACAGTGATGTTAAAAGCAAGTGGGTATATAGTTTGGGCGTTGTTTGGGGATTTGATCTATACACGAAAGGGGAAGGGGAAGGGTACCTAAGGAGTGGCAGGGAGCATGCATTATTTCTTCAAATAAGAGGTTAAGGGAAAACACGAAGTGTAAAAATAATTTGAGAAAATACCTGTTAAGTATTCCTGGCAAAATGAATGGGAGAAGCATTATTGAAAACTTTTTGAGGAAGATAGAGGTTAGGACAGCAGCAAAATACGTAGGATTTAAGATGAATAAGGGATGTAAAAAGTCAAGTTTTGAGGTGTTTACGTTGAAGCTTCTAAGTGATCATTATCTTGATATTGGTAAGACACTGTTTTTACACTCGTGGATAAAAAGTGAACCAGTAACTATTGAAAATGTATGGATGTGGTATTAGGATATAAAAAGCAGTAAGAAATTACAATGAGTAATGTGAGGGGGAGGGACTATTTTTCAGAAAAAGTGAGCGAGCAGAGTGTGTAGTAACCATCGTTGTTTATTATTTTTAGGTATCCTCAAAACAGAATATCTGCAATGTATAGATTTTTTCATCCAGTGTTTCTATGCAGTATCTTGAGAATGCCTCTTCTGATCAGCCTCAAGTTTCAAAGTTGGTGTGTTTAATTCTGAGGATAGTCCTGATAGTTACTAGGCACTATACGTACCAGTGTGCAATATCCTGCTCATATATATTCAACAAAATCCCACGCTTAAGAGAGGAAGAAAAAGAATATTTCGCATTGTCTTAGACACACACACATCCCAAACTTCAGTGAGAATCTAAAGTCACTAATAGCAAACAGACAAATGAACAAGCACCACCTTCTCTTAGCTGGAGACTTCAATATCAACCTTGGCCTACCAGATGATCAGACTTAACTGATTTCATCAACAATATGAACAACGCACTTCTCGTACCAACAATAACTAAACCAACCAGGCTCACTGAGACAAATGCAACCATAATAGACCACATATGGACCACTATACTAGCCCCCCTTAAATCAGGGATAATCACAGATAGCACTACTGACCACTACCCAACCTTCCTCTTAACAAACATTAGTAAATCACCACTCGAATACAACAAAGTTTCATTTAGACTCCATGACGAGGCCTCAATAAGGAATTTCACAGCAGACCTAGAGACTGTTGACTGGCCTACAGAATTCTCCAATGCCAATGGTATTGACAACTGGACAGACATTTTTCTCAACAAAATACTTAGACTATACAACAAACGTTGTTCTATATAAACGAAACAGATCACGAATAAACGGCTCGGTTGCCCATGGCTAACCAGCAGCATTCTGAAATCCATTGATAAGAAACACCAATATGAAAAGCAATATAGACAGGGCTTAATACACAAAGATATTCTTAAACAATATTCAACACTTCTCACCAAATTAATAAAGAAAGCCAAACAACTGTACTACTCCAGCAGATTCACAGACACAAGAGGAGATATAAAAAAGACCTGGAAAACACTTTCCCAGATTCTGGGGCCAAACAAACTGAAAAAAACAAGAATATTGTCCTAACTAAACCTCATGAAACACCACTGCATCCCTCTGACACAGCTAACAAGATAAACGACTTCTTCTCAAACATAGGATCTAATCTCGCCAGTAAAATCCCACATACCAACGCCCGTGCCGGGGACTACCTAGATGGGAATTTCCCAAATTCCTTCTATCTTGTACCAACTGAGCCCACGGAAGTCACCGCGATCATAAAGTCACTTAAAAATAACTCAGGGAATCTGTCTCACGTATCACCATTTTTTGTGCAAACGAGCGGCCCATGTTCTTTCGCATGCTATTACATTACTTTTTAACAAGTCACTGGAAACTAGCACTTTACACAAATAACCCGCACATAAAAGAGAGAAGCTTACGACGACGCTTCGGTCCGACTTGGACCATTTATAAAGTCACACTGTGTGACTTTGTAAATGGTCCAAGTCGGACCGAAACGTCGTCGTAAGCTTCTCTCTTTTATGTGCGGGTTATTTGTGTATCGTTCCAGACACGGTATTGTGCCTTTTTTTGTTATTAACTAGCACTTTCCCGACACTACTCAAGACAGCAAGGGTTACACCAATACATAAAGGTGGTGACCCTACAGACGTAAACAACTACAGGCCAATATCAAACTTACCATTTCTATTCAAAATTTTCGAGAAACTCGTGCACAGGAGACTATATTCATTTATAACGTCACAAAACATACTCAACCCCTGCCAATTTGGATTCAGGAAAAATAAAAGCACTAACGATGCAATTATAAAAATGCTAGATCTGCTTTACACAGCATTGGAAAATAAGGAATATCCTCTAGGAATTTTTATTGACCTAAGAAAAGCGTTTGACACAGTAGACCACGGTATCCTACTCCACAAACTTGACCACTATAGTATAAGAGGCCACACGCTTGCACATTTTAAATCCTACCTTTCTAATAGGTATCAGTATGTCACCATTAAAGACACAGCCTCATCAATACGGCCACTTGATACTGGAGTTCCGCAGGGAAGTGTCCTTGGACCCCTGCTCTTCCTCATTTACATCAATGATCTTCTAAACATATCCCAACACCTGAAACCCATTCTCTTTGCTGACGACACGACTTATGTCATCTCCCACCCTAATCTTGCCACCCTCAACAATATTGTTAACGAGGAGCTGCTCAAAATATCGAATTGGATGACAGCCAATAAACTTACACTTAACACTGGCAAAACCTACTATATTATGTTTGGTAGCAGAGCAGGTGTTGCGCAACTTAACATTAAGATGGACAACACTCTAATTGCCAGACATAATGAGGGCAAATTCCTTGGCCTATACCTCGACAACAACCTAAATTTCAGCACCCATATCCAACACATAAGAAAAAAAGTATCCAAAACGGTGGGGATCCTCTCCAAGATACGATACTACGTACCGCAAACTGCCCTTCACTTATATATCCATACCTCATCTATGCTATCTGTGCTTGGGGTTCAACTGCAGCAACACACCTAAAGCCAATAATAACCCAACAAAAAGCTGCAGTAAGAATAATCACTAAATCCCGTCCCTGGCAACACCCCCCCCCCCACTCGTCATAGATCCACATCCACACTTACTATTGTGAAGTCTATATCTACAGGACCTGAAATTCAGATATTAACCTTGACCTAAAACGCTTTCTTGATAGTTGTGACAGGATCCACAGGCATAACACCAGACACAAACATCTCTATGACATTCCCCGTGTTCGTCTAAACCTTTACAAAAATTCAATGTATTTCAAAGGACCTAAAATCTGGAACACCCTACCTGAAAACTCTAGAACTGCAGACACATTCATCACTTTCAAAACTACAGTTAGAAAACATCTTATCTCCCTGATCCACCCCGACAACTAACTACATGATAACCACCTGGTGGTTCAAAATTACACTCACTCACCCACTGACTATAAACCCAGAATTACTAATCTTAATCTTAAAATAATAAATCCTAACTAGTCATAAGTTTGCCTATGATACTCCAATATAGACACTTTGTATTGTGCCAAAACAAAAGCATTCACATTGCTAAACTCACAAATTATGGTGTAGTCACTTAGCCTTAATACCATAATCTGTAAGGATTCAATGTTAAGAATTAATCTAAGTCTGCTCGAAATACCTAGCCATGCTAGGTGTCCTAGTGGCCCCCTCTGTAATTAGTATTTTATAACATGTAAACCACAAAATACCCAAAACCTGTAAACCCCACATTGTAACCATTATAAAGAATAAACTTGAATTGAATTGAATTAAATTGTCATATTACAGTTGAGTGAAAAAAGGCAAAGAAGGTCATAAGACAGAACACGGGAGGGAGGAGAAAGAGAAGGAACAGTAGTAATTTGATAGTACTAGTAATTATGATAGCAGCTCAACAGTGGTAGTAGTACTAGTGAGGAAGTAGCAGCGATAAATGTATAAGAAAAGGTGGTAAAAATAATAGGAAAATAGGTAGTATTTTTAAAGGAATTAATGATACTGGTAGAAATGGTAAAATTGGTCCAGGAGAATAGGACAAAATTCCCAATGAACAAAATGGAGAAAACTGCAAGCTAAAATCTCTGATAAGTCTTGGAGATGTTAGAAAATGCTTCTTTAGCCTAAGGGTGATCAAGAAGTGGAATTATCTAGACGGTGAAGTGGTAGAGGCAGGTTCTAGTCATAGCTTTAAGAACAGGAATGATAAAGAACATGCAGACCATGAGAGAGGGAGAGAGAGAGAAGACCCAGCAGCATCCAGCAGAGAGATGGGGCCAGGAGATGACAGGAGACCCCTGCACCCACATATAGGTAAGTACATATACATATAGGTAAGTACATATAGGTGAGTACACCTCACCTACACAAATATTCGAAAGAAAAAACTGAATTTACATATGCAAATTTGTAAAAACCCTGAATTTCCATTGTAATATTAGTGTAACATAGCACTGAGATCTGATGATTGTACCAGTGTTAACAAGCATCTTCATCTCATTAACAATTAAACATATTTCTGCCACTTTTGTAGTCCTTACGTTCGTTCCCTGACATCTAAGCCCCTCCCTGACTGGCCTTTATCACCCCTACCACCCTGACCTCTCTTTCTCCTTCACCTCACCTAATCCCACCTTTTCCTCTTCACGCCCACCCGCGTCCTGCCCCTCCCCGTAGTGCAAGACAAAGTTCTCATTAAAGTTAACTTAAGATAGAGTTAGGCCGGAGTTAAGGATCTCTTTGAGAAGGGAAATAGTCATGTAATTTTGGGTGGAGTGTATATCTCAGAGCCTTTGGTAAATATGCGCTAGAGGAGGATGCGGTTTCCATTAAGTTTAATTGTTATTCGTCTTTGTAAGAGCGTTGTTATGATCACACGTGTGTGTTCACCTTCCTACTGTGTGTGTGTGTGTGTGTGTGTGTGTGTGTGTGTGTGTGTGTGTGTGTGTGTGTGTGTGTGTGTGTGTGTGTGTGTGTGTGTGTGTGTGTGTGTGTGTGTGCGCGCGCGCGCGAGTCTGAGTGCGTGCGTACGCGCCCATCAATATGAATTCACCTATACGTGGGTGCAGGGTCGAGTCTCAGCTTATAAAAAAAAAAACCAGCTGTTCAATGGCTGCTCTCCTGGCTTCAAGAACCTTATCAGACCTGGATTCTGCCTCTACCACTACACTGTCCAGGTCATTCCACTTCCTAACATCCCAAAGCTGAATAATGTTTTTTTAACATCCCTGTGACCTATCTGTGTCTTCAAATTCCAGCTGTGGCCAGGTATCCCCTCTTCTTTTCTCTCAGTTTATCGACGTCCTCTGTATCAATCGTTCTCAGTATTTTGTCCTTCATTATCATATCACTCCCAGTCTTTCTGTTATCTTATATCACCAGGTGTAGTTGGCTCAGTCTCTTCTCATTATATATATATATATATATATATATATATATATATATATATAGATATATCTATATATATATATATATATATATATATATAAAACTTAGCTCCGAGACTAGTCTCATTACAAGCCTCTGCCCTTTTCACCAGTTATTTTGGCATGCTTGATCAGATGATAGTTGTATACTGATGCTGCATACTTCCAATATTGGCCTAACATATGCCGTATATACTGAGCCAACTACAGCTCATGTCTTAATAAAAATGTCTCGGCATATGTTTGAAGACGTTCTGTCTTCAAACATATTCTGAGACATTTTTTGCTCACTTGTTACCAAAACTAGTTCAAATTACCTGCTATCCTGACCGGCGAACATAACATCAGTATTAGCAGTCTATCCTAATCCACAGCAGATCAACATGGCTGTCTTCCTACGAAATTACAAAAGAATTCTTTAAGTATTTTAAGCATTTTCGGTTGCTTCAAAAAACAGCCAAAAGTTCTATGCTGACAATAATTTCCAAAAACCGTAGGGCTTAGAGCAGTAAGACCAATAAGCTCTGAACTTAACGCAATCAGGCACAATAGTCCTAAATACCAAAAGATGTCGACCGAGTTCTCTGTGAAGCTAGTTCATCCTTGCCCATTAGGATGTATTACAGCAGTGAGCCAGTGAGAGAAACCTTTCTTGCCTGACAGATGTTGTAAAGTGTGATGACTGTCTAGAGTTAAATGTATGCAACTCACGTTGTTGTAGTGAATAAAAGGAGTATCCATTCAAAATTCTGTATATTACTGATTGATATGCTTACCCTCCCATAACCAGAACCAAGAAGGAAATGATTAACAAAAACCGGGTACGCTAAAACAGTAGAATACAGAGGAACATATAACTTGGTATAACAGGACAGGAAGAAACGCCTGTAGAAATAAGCTCTGATGGTACGCTCAGACAACAGGAAGACCAGAGGCAGCAAATGAAGAGGCTGACACTGTCACTTGTACTACAAGTTATGTGTGTTCGAGTCAACTAGCAGAAATACATTACTGTTATTACAGATAATGATGATCTTCATATGGTTTTACTTTCTCAAAATCTGTACCAGGGATTATAGGGACTGATGATGGAATCGCATATTAAAGTGGGTGTGATACTGTAACAGCGTTTTTTCGTGATGGAAAAGGAACAGTGCAGAAAATGTTAAAAAGTGTAGTACCTTTAGAGATTGTAGTAAATGCTAACGCTAATTAGACCGATGTGATGGGTCATGCAGTAAAATTCATTGCTACCTGGAACGAACAACCACAGGCGTAATCAGTATGTTATCCATGGTGTAAGATGGTTAGGTCAGTCTTTTAGCCTTAAGCAGAAATAGTTGGCCGGAGGCTCATGTACAGGAAGATGAGGTGTAGCAGCTGGGAGATGAGAATTCTATACCGTTTATTATATGTTTCATTTAAGTTGAATAAAAAAAAAAAAACTAATGTTGAACTGACGAAGGTTTGTAAAGATCTTATGCGCTTCATTTTTGATCCAAAATTTCCTGACCTATTTATACTACAGCCATACTTCTCTGCACGTGTAGTTAGGTAAGAGGAGGGGATCTATATTTTATGCTGTCCCCCAGTTTTCCAGACACTTTTCCATTATGAATAAACTTTAAGTAAATAAACAATAATCCATCGACGCAACATATTTTAGGTAACATAACTTGGCACGACTCGCAAAACTAGAAGTTCCTTTATCTCCGGTAACACTTTCAGACCTTGTCTTAGCCTTGTTTGTAGCTACGTGGATTATGAACGAGCTTCAGTCTTTGTACTTATGAAGTTCTGTATATAACACTTGGCTCTTGAATTGCTCTCGACTTAAGCGAGAGTCCATGTACATGGCGAGGAAACATTCACTTCGGGTGCAGTTACACGATGCAGCTCCATTACTGCACCCCAGTTCTTGCAGGAAAAAAGGTCAATTTTCCTGCAGCAACTTGCCTAACACACTTCCGTATCACAGATTCAAACTATGTTCATCCCACTCCAGACGTTGTAGCTCCTTCCGCTTTGTTCTTCATGCCTTTTTGTTTGTTCCCTTATAACTCACATTAATAACCTGCTGCTTATTCTCACCTGACTCCACTCATCAGGTACACCCGCAAGTGGCAGTGGAAGTAGTTTAAACTAAATCTTAACATTCCCTGTTATTCCCTCCCTCTCTTCATATATATATATATATATATATATATATATATATATATATATATATATATATATATATATATATATATATATAATTTAATGATATTTTCACTAATTTCTGAATCAAAATATCTTATATAAAGTACAGTTAGCTGCCTTCACTCCTGATATTCCTCGCTCCTCTCTACAGTTTGCTACAGTACCTCAGTTTTTCCTGTCACACTTTCTCCTTTCCACTGAATCCAGTCGGAATGTTTAGAACTTGAGAAAATCATATTCTTTCAAGATACTTATTAGCAGTAAGATGACTCGCGAAATCGTAATGGCACGATTGCAAACAAGCCATGCCACGGGTGGGGACTGAACTCGTGGCGAGTAGTAAAACTCCAGGCCAGCCACTGGGCCAGCTGGCTAAAATAAGATTCGTCCAACTAAGTATATTTATGCACAATAGAGAGGTTAGCTAAAGTACCACTGTGACCACAAAGGCAAGTTTTTAAAAACTTGCATTCGTGGTCCAAGTGGCTTACGCGCTGGCCTGGAGTTTTACTTCTCACGTCACGAGTTCAATCCCCACCCGTGGTGTGGTTTGAAGTGGTATGATAACATTTCCCTCCAATAAATCTCAGAACAAGATATATTCAGTAAATAAGCTAAAAACAGATTTTAATCAGCAATTATCCATGCATTTTTAATTTATATCTCAGGTTTGTGTACAATAACTTGAGAATATTTCTTCACGTGGGCTTTAAAATCTTCTGAACAGTTTTGCATTACAATAAATCAAAAACTGATTCTAAATTTGGATCATTTTGCATTTTGACTGCTATTTCCTGTCTAAATCTGGGTGGTTTTGGGATGTTTTCCTCTGCAATACAGAATATAAATGAACCGGATGAACTCATCCATCTCCAGATACAAACATTTTAATCTCGCGTAATGTGTTACATTAGAAACATGTAAATATGCAATTTTTTTTATCCCTTTCTGCTTCACCTTTTCTAAATTACCAGATGACCTCAACAGTTCTCCCACTATGAAAAATTAATTAAATTTCTAAGTAAATGCAGCAGTGAATATTAAAATGGTATAAAATACAGACAGGTTGTTAGGTAAGTCACATATGCAACAGTTAGGTATCTTTATTTCAAAACGTTTCTCCTAAACAGTAGGCTTCATAAGTCGAGTACAGAAAAGTTGGTAGAAGCAGAAGAGATGTGAAGACGATGTAATCAGTCCATCACCCTTGATGGACTGATTACATCGTCTTCACATCTCTTCTGCTTCTACCAACTTTTCTGTACTCGACTGAAGAAGCCTACTGTGTAGGAGAAACCTTTCGAAATAGATACCTAACTGTTGGATATGTGTCTTACCTAAATACAGCAGTATATGACACGTAGCTTTTATGGAAGTTAGGTAAGATATCCATGATTATTGTGAAGGACGATCTAGGTCACTTTTCATTGACACTGTCTCCTCCCTTTATATAAAAAAAACGATAAAAAAAATCCTTACTGAAGCAACAAGGAAAAAGGAATGAAACCTTTGTTTATTAGCAAGAATAACCATGAATAAGTTAATGCAAATGAGATGAGAGCAGCAAATGAACAATAACGTGTGAAGATGAAGAATACTAGGTCTAAGTAGTCTAATAAAGATTTGTAATGGAACACACATGCAGCCAGAGGCGTGAATGATGTAATAACAGTAGCCTAAGGCCATGGATTAAGTGTTCCAAACCTAAATCGTGCAATGTCGTACAGTCGAGGCGTAAAAGACAGACTGACATGAACTGCCGAGACAGACAGGTGAAGAGAGATAGCACACTGGTGGAAGCCAGAGAAATAGCACACTGGTGGAAGCCAGACACTTAGAAACAACCTCATGAAAAACAAAATTTGTTTCCATTTCTTACATAAAGAAGAATGGCACCTACATTGGCCACAATCAAATTCTTTCTTTGCGTAAGATTGACCAGGAGCAGGAGAGCCAGAAACCCAAGAAAGAAGCAAGAGCCAGAAAACCAGGAAAGAAGCAGGAGAGTCAGAAACCAGGGAAAGAAGCAGGAGAGCCAGAAACCCAGGAAAGAAGCAGGAAAGCCAGAAACTCAGGAAAGAAGCAGGAAAGCCAGAAACCCAGGAAAGAAGCAGGAGAGCCAGAAACCCAGGAAAGGAGCAGGAGAGCCAGAAACCCAGGAAAGAAACAGGAGAGCCAGAAACCCAGGAAAGAAGCAGGAGAGTCAGAAACCAGGGAAAGAAGCAGGAGAGCCAGAAACCCAGGAAAGAAGCAGGAAAGCCAGAAACTCAGGAAAGAAGCAGGAAAGCCAGAAACGGAAAGAAGCAGGAGAGCCAGAAACCCAGGAAAGGAGCAGGAGAGCCAGAAACCCTGAAAAGGACAGGAGAGCCAGAAGCCCAGGAAAGAAGGAGGAGAGCCAGAAATTCTGGAAAGTAGCACGAGAGCCAGAAACCCTGGAAATTAGCAGGAGAGTCATAAACCCAAGAAAGTAGCAGGAAAGCCAGAAACCCAAGAAACGACAGGAGAGCCAGAAACCCAGAAAAGGAGCAGGAGAGCCAGAAACCCAGAAAAGGAGCAGGAGAGCCAGAAACCCTGAAAAGGAGCAGGAGAGCCAGAAACCCAGGAAAGTAGCAGTAGAGCCAGAAACCCTGGAAAGTAGCAGGAGAGCCAGAAACCCAGGAAAGTAGCAGGAGAGCCAGAAACCCAGGAAAGGAGCAGAAGAGCCAGAAACCCAGGAAAGAAGCAGGAGAGCCAGAAATCCAGGAAACGAGGAGCGCCAGAATTCCAGATCTACGGCGATTTCCCGGCCACTTAATGACACAACTGTGAAGATAAAGTGATAATGATGAAGGCACAAATGATTGCAACAAGACTAGTCCAGGAGGAGATGATAAGGAAGCTTATCCTCTAGACACTAGAGGGTAGGAGGGACAGGTAGGACATGATAACGACGTACGGAGAGGAACTGACAATTTGGACAGGGCTAGAATGCTTCAGAAAGGAGAGACAGGAACAAGGGGACAACTGTAAGTTGAAAACTCAAATGAGTCGTAGGGATGTTAGGAAGTACTTCTTTAGTCTCAAAGTTGTCAGGAAGTGGAACAATGTGGAGAGTTTAGTATTTGATGCAGAATGCATACATAGCTTTAAGAACAGGTATGGTAAGGCTTTAGGAGCGGGGAGAGAGTGACCTAGTAGCGACTAGCAAAGAGGTGGGGCCAGGAGATGCGAGTCAACCCCTGCAACCACATATAGGTTAGTACACTTTCATGATCATTCTTCCATCTTTTCTTTATCCAAATATTTTATTCTTAAGTTACATATTCATTATTCGTTAATTAATTCATTATTAGGGATAATAATAATGTTTAACATTTCATAATGTATAAACATACTTTCATTCAAGAAAGAATAATGATAATAGGAACTCACTGCTGAATCGACGGAAAAATAAATTGCTGGACCTGATTAAATTAATACACTGAAGCGCTTGTTTATGCTTCTGTGTCTGCTGTTATTACAGTGGATCCTCTTTAAACAGAGTTGAATCTGATTGTTCCATTTCTGTGATAACTTGTCTAGTTGTGGTAATTTGTTACATTGTTGTGGTATTTTGTTATATTGTTGTGGTAGCTTGTTACATTGTTGTGGTAGCTTGTTACATTGTTGTGGCAACTTGTTACATTGTTGTGGTATTTTGTTACATTGTTGTGGCAACTTATTACATTGTTGTGGTATTTTGTTACATTGTTGTGGTAGCTTGTTACATTGTTGTGGTATTTTGTTACATTGTTGTGGTAGCTTGTTACATTGTTGTGGTATTTTGTTACATTGTTGTGGTAGCTTGTTACATTGTTGTGGTATTTTGTTACATTGTTGTGGTAGCTTGTTACATTGTTGTGGTATTTTGTTACATTGTTGTGGTAGCTTGTTACATTGTTGTGGTATTTTGTTACATTGTTGTAGCAACTCGTTACATTGTTGTGGCAACTCGTTACATTGTTGTGGCAACTTGTTACATTGTTGTGGCAACTCGTTACATTGTTGTAGCAACTCGTTACATTGTTGTGGCAACTCGTTACATTGTTGTAGCAACTCGTTACATTGTTGTGGCAACTCGTTACATTGTTGTGGCAACTTGTTACATTGTTGTGGCAACTCGTTACATTGTTGTGGCAACTTGTTACATTGTTGTGGCAACTCGTTACATTGTTGTGGCAACTCGTTACATTGTTGTGGCAACTCGTTACATTGTTGTGGCAACTCGTTACATTGTTGTGGCAACTCGTTACATTGTTGTGGCAACTCGTTACATTGTTGTGGCAACTCGTTACATTGTTGTAGCAACTCGTTACATTGTTGTAGCAACTCGTTACATTGTTGTGGCAACTCGTTACATTGTTGTGGCAACTCGTTACATTGTTGTGGCAACTTGTTACATTGTTGTGGCAACTCGTTACATTGTTGTGGCAACTCGTTACATTGTTGTGGCAACTTGTTACATTGTTGTGGCAACTTGTTACATTGTTGTGGTAACTTGTTACATTGTTGTGGCAACTTGTTACATTGTTGTGGCAACTTGTTACATTGTTGTGGCAACTTGTTACATTGTTGTGGCAACTTGTTACATTGTTGTGGCAACTTGTTACACTGTGGTAACCTGTTACATTATTGTGGTAGCTTGTTACATTGTTGTGGCAACTTGTTACATTGTGGTAACCTGTTACATTGCTGCGGTACCTTGTTACATTATTGCAATAGCGTGTTATATCGTTGTCTGGTCGTTTTTACATTATTGTGTTTTCTTGCTATGTTGTTGGTTCTGTATTTACAATGCATCGTTCTGTTCGCTGTGATGTTGAGTCTTCTTGTTGCACTGAGTCTGTCTTCTTGTTGCACTGAGTCTGTCTTCTTGTTGCACTGAGTCTTCTTGAACGGTTGAGTCTTCTTGCACTGTTGATTCTTCTTCTGTAGAGTAGCTTGTTCCTCTTTTGTTATTTTTCCTGCTTACAACAGTTGTTGCCTTATGATGGGTCTGCTGTTGACGTTATGTTGGAGCTGCTGCTACATTATGTTGGGTCTAATGTTTACATTTAGTTAGGTCTGCTTGCTTTTTAAGTAATTGAATTTATATGTTAGTTTGCTAGATATCTTTATTGCTTATTTACACCTCTTTCAAAAGCATTGTTAAGTTTACATTAATAAATATTGCTTCCTTTTTCTCTTACTAATTCTTTCTGCCTCGTTTTATCTTCTCCAACTGGCTTTTAAACTTCCTCCTACTGCCTTGTTTCCTCCTTATTCTCATTAATTTTTTACTCCTCTTCCTTTTTTTTCCTTCTCCTCCTCGTAATTCTTCTCTTCTCCCTCACCTTCTCATTAGTTTCTTCCTTCTCCACCTCATCCTTTCCCCATGCGCATGTTACCTGGAAGCGAGCAAGTCTCTGAACACAGCATTAATCTAAACCAAGACAAATGACTGATATAATTACATGAGCTTCCCCAACCCCTTACACACTTCCCCCTTCCCTCCTTCCCTGCTCCTCACTTTCTTCCCCCTCCTTCTCCTCTCCACTTACCCCTCCCTCTCACACTCCCTCAGTATTTCGCTTCCATTCCCCCTCTCTGCTTGACAATTTATGTGGTGTCTGATCATAAATTAATCCCCCTGTATCACACACACCCACTCACGCACGCACATACACACAGACACAGACACACACAGATACAGACACACACACACACACACACACACACACACACACACACACACACATACAGGTGTGTGAGAGGCGAAAGGTGCATAGAGGCCAAAACCAAGTGTGCTAGAGAATGGAAGAAGTATAGAAGGCAAAGGACCCAAGGGAATAAGGATAGTCGTCGAAGAGCCAGAAATGAATATGCTCAAGTCAGGAGGAAAACAACAGTCAAGGATCAGGTAATCAGGCTGAGGAAGGAAGGACTGGAAATCACAAGCAACGACCAAGAAGGTTGTGAGGAGCTCAACATGAGATTCAAAAAGTATTCACAGAGGAGACAGAAACGACTCCAGGAAGAGGGAATGGTTGGGTACACGAAGTGCTGGACACAATACATACAACCAAAGAGGAGGTGAAGAGGATGCTAAACGAACTAAATACCTCAAAGGCGATAGGGCCAGACAACATCGTTCCATTGGTCCTCAAAGACGGAAGAGAGGCGCACTGTGTACCACTAACAACAATCTTCAACACATCTAGTGAACCTGAGGTATGGAAAACAGCAAATGTAGTTCCAATTTTTTAAAAAGCAGACAGACAGGCAGCATTAAACCACAAACCAGTGCCACTGACATGTATAGTATGCAGTCATGGGTGGTGGAGCATCTAAAAAGGAATGAGCTTATCAACAACAACCAGCACGAATTCAGGAATAGGAAATTCTGTGTCACAGACCTACTGGAGTTCTATGCCAAGGTGAAAGCTGCGAGAGAGAGAGAGAGAGAGAGAGAGAGAGAGAGAGAGAGAGAGAGAGAGAGAGAGAGAGAGAGAGAGAGAGAGAGAGAGGTGGGTAGACTGCGTTCTCTTGTACTGTATGAAGGCTTTTGACAATTCAACACAAGAGATTAGTGCAAAAGCTGAATTACCAGGCAGGTATAACAGGGATGGCACTGCAATGGATCAGAGAATACCTGACGAGAAGATATCAGCGAATCATGACATGTGACAAGGTGTCAGAGTGGGCGGCTGTGATGAGCGGGGTTCCACAGGGGGGTCACTTCTAGGGCCGGTGCTGTGTCTGGTATATGTGAATGACATGACGGAAGGAATAGGTTCAGAAGTGTCCTTGTTTGCATAAGATGTGAAGTTAATGAGGAGCATTCAATCGAAGAAGGACCAGGAAGGACAACAGAGGGATCTAGACAGACTGCAGACCTGGTCCAGAAATTGGCAGAGCACAGTCTATGAGGCCAAAGACTATAACTCTCACTCAAGGAAAAGGATCTTGGGGTGAGTATAATACTGAGCACATTTCCTGAGGCGCACATCAACCAAATAACTGCTGCAGCATATGGGCACCTAGAAAACTTAAGAACAACATTCCGTACACCGTGTACGTTAGGCCTGTTTTGCAGTATGCAGCACCTGTTTGGAACCCACACCTAGCCAAGCGCGTAAGGAAATTGGAGAAAGTACAAAGATTTGCAACAATACTAGTCCAGGAGCTAAGGGGCATGTCCTACGAAGAGAGGTTAAGGGAAATCAACCTGATGACACTGGATGATACGAGCGATACGGGGGATATGATAACGACATATAAAATACTGAGAGGAATCGACAAGGTGGACAGAGACAAGATGTTCCGGAGATGGGACATAGCAACAAGGGGTTTCATTTGGAAGCTGATGAATCACAAGGATGTTAGGAAGTGTGTGTGTGTGTGTATATATATATATATATATATATATATATATATATATATATATATATATATATATATATATATATAGTAGGATTAGGCTAAAATAAATTGCGCTTGTTATAATAAGGTTAGGTAAGTTTTCTATGATTCTTTTGGTGCAAAATTAAATTTTTTTACATTAACACTAATGGAAAAAAATATATTTTTAAACGTATAAGAGAAATTTTTAGAAAGGACTTAATTTTAAATGAGTTCTTGCTAATTGACCAGTTTTACATATTCGGCATTACATAAACACGCTAAGATAACAGGGATATCTTGCTACTCCTACTAACACTTTGGTCACACTTCACAGACACGCACATGCATATATATATATACATACATCTAGGTTTTTCTCCTTTTTCTAAATAGCTCTTGTTCTTTTTTATTTCTTCTATTGTCCATGGGGAAGTGGAAAAGAATCTTTCCTCCGTAAGCCATGCGTGTCGTATGAGGCGACTAAAATGCCGGGAGCAATGGGCTAGTAACCCCTTCTCCTGTATACAATTACTAAAAAAGAGAAGAAGAAAAACTTTATAAAACTGGGTTGCTTAAATGTGCGTGGATGTAGTGCGGATGACAAGAAACAGATGATTGCTGATGTTATGAATGAAAAGAAGTTGGATGTCCTGGCCCTAAGCGAAACAAAGCTGAAGGGGGTAGGAGAGTTTCAGTGGGGGGAAATAAATGGGATTAAATCTGGAGTATCTGAGAGAGTTAGAGCAAAGGAAGGGGTAGCAGTAATGTTAAATGATCAGTTATGGAAGGAGAAAAGAGAATATGAATGTGTAAATTCAAAAATTATGTGGATTAAAGTAAAGGTTGGATGCGAGAAGTGGGTCATAATAAGCGTGTATGCACCTGGAGAAGAGAGGAATGCAGAGGAGAGAGAGAGATTTTGGGAGATGTTAAGTGAATGTATAGGAGCCTTTGAACCAAGTGAGAGAGTAATTGTGGTAGGGGACTTGAATGCTAAAGTAGGAGAAACTTTTAGAGAGGGTGTGGTAGGTAAGTTTGGGGTGCCAGGTGTAAATGATAATGGGAGCCCTTTGATTGAACTTTGTATAGAAAGGGGTTTAGTTATAGGTAATACATATTTTAAGAAAAAGAGGATAAATAAGTATACACGATATGATGTAGGGCGAAATGACAGTAGTTTGTTGGATTATGTATTGGTAGATAAAAGACTGTTGAGTAGACTTCAGGATGTACATGTTTATAGAGGGGCCACAGATATATCAGATCACTTTCTAGTTGTAGCTACACTGAGAGTAAAAGGTAGATGGGATACAAGGAGAATAGAAGCATCAGGGAAGAGAGAGGTGAAGGTTTATAAACTAAAAGAGGAGGCAGTTAGGGTAAGATATAAACAGCTATTGGAGGATAGATGGGCTAATGAGAGCATAGGCAATGGGGTCGAAGAGGTATGGGGTAGGTTTAAAAATGTAGTGTTAGAGTGTTCAGCAGAAGTTTGTGGTTACAGGAAAGTGGGTGCAGGAGGGAAGAGGAGCGATTGGTGGAATGATGATGTAAAGAGAGTAGTAAGGGAGAAAAAGTTAGCATATGAGAAGTTTTTACAAAGTAGAAGTGATGCAAGGAGGGAAGAGTATATGGAGAAAAAGAGAGAGGTTAAGAGAGTGGTGAAGCAATGTAAAAAGAGAGCAAATGAGAGAGTGGGTGAGATGTTATCAACAAATTTTGTTGAAAATAAGAAAAAGTTTTGGAGTGAGATTAACAAGTTAAGAAAGCCTAGAGAACAAATGGATTTGTCAGTTAAAAATAGGAGAGGAGAGTTATTAAATGGAGAGTTAGAGGTATTGGGAAGATGGAAGGAATATTTTGAGGAATTGTTAAATGTTGATGAAGATAGGGAAGCTGTGATTTCGTGTATAGGGCAAGGAGGAATAACATCTTGTAGGAGTGAGGAAGAGCCAGTTGTGAGTGTGGGGGAAGTTCGTGAGGCAGTAGGTAAAATGAAAGGGGGTAAGGCAGCCGGGATTGATGGGATAAAGATAGAAATGTTAAAAGCAGGTGGGGATATAGTTTTGGAGTGGTTGGTGCAATTGTTTAATAAATGTATGGAAGAGGGTAAGGTACCTAGGGATTGGCAGAGAGCATGCATAGTTCCTTTGTATAAAGGCAAAGGGGATAAAAGAGAGTGCAAAAATTATAGGGGGATAAGTCTGTTGAGTGTACCTGGTAAAGTGTATGGTAGAGTTATAATTGAAAGAATTAAGAGTAAGACGGAGAATAGGATAGCAGATGAACAAGGAGGCTTTAGGAAAGGTAGGGGGTGTGTGGACCAGGTGTTTACAGTGAAACATATAAGTGAACAGTATTTAGATAAGGCTAAAGAGGTCTTTGTGGCATTTATGGATTTGGAAAAGGCGTATGACAGGGTGGATAGGGGGGCAATGTGGCAGATGTTGCAAGTGTATGGTGTAGGAGGTAGGTTACTGAAAGCAGTGAAGAGTTTTTACGAGGATAGTGAGGCTCAAGTTAGAGTATGTAGGAAAGAGGGAAATTTTTTCCCAGTAAAAGTAGGCCTTAGACAAGGATGTGTGATGTCACCGTGGTTGTTTAATATATTTATAGATGGGGTTGTAAGAGAAGTAAATGCGAGGGTCTTGGCAAGAGGCGTGGAGTTAAAAGATAAAGAATCACACACAAAGTGGGAGTTGTCACAGCTGCTCTTTGCTGATGACACTGTGCTCTTGGGAGATTCTGAAGAGAAGTTGCAGAGATTGGTGGATGAATTTGGTAGGGTGTGCAAAAGAAGAAAATTAAAGGTGAATACAGGAAAGAGTAAGGTTATGAGGATAACAAAAAGATTAGGTGATGAAAGATTGAATATCAGATTGGAGGGAGAGAGTATGGAGGAGGTGAACGTATTCAGATATTTGGGAGTGGACGTGTCAGCGGATGGGTCTATGAAAGATGAGGTGAATCATAGAATTGATGAGGGAAAAAGAGTGAGTGGTGCACTTAGGAGTCTGTGGAGACAAAGAACTTTGTCCTTGGAGGCAAAGAGGGGAATGTATGAGAGTATAGTTTTACCAACGCTCTTATATGGGTGTGAAGCGTGGGTGATGAATGTTGCAGCGAGGAGAAGGCTGGAGGCAGTGGAGATGTCATGTCTGAGGGCAATGTGTGGTGTGAATATAATGCAGAGAATTCGTAGTTTGGAAGTTAGGAGGAGGTGTGGGATTACCAAAACTGTTGTCCAGAGGGCTGAGGAAGGGTTGTTGAGGTGGTTCGGACATGTAGAGAGAATGGAGCGAAACAGAATGACTTCAAGAGTGTATCAGTCTGTAGTGGAAGGAAGGCGGGGTAGGGGTCGGCCTAGGAAGGGTTGGAGGGAGGGGGTAAAGGAGGTTTTGTGTGCGAGGGGCTTGGACTTCCAGCAGGCATGCTTGAGCGTGTTTGATAGGAGTGAATGGAGACAAATGGTTTTTAATACTTGACGTGCTGTTGGAGTGTGAGCAAAGTAACATTTATGAAGGGATTCAGGGAAACCGGCAGGCCGGACTTGAGTCCTGGAGATGGGAAGTACAGTTCCTGCACTCTGAAGGAGGGGTGTTAATGTTGCAGTTTAAAAACTGTAGTGTAAAGCACCCTTCTGGCAAGACAGTGATGGAGTGAATGATGGTGAAAGTTTTTCTTTTTCGGGCCACCCTGCCTTGGTGGGAATCGGCCGGTGTGATAATAAAAATATATATATATATATATATATATATATATATATATATATATATATATATATATATATATATATATATATATATATATAATGTCAACATAATTCTCAAAGGTGATTATTAATGTAATCAGGGATATATATTATTTATGGTGACGACCTTCATAGTGTTTTCTCTGGCTGGGAGCTCGGGTGACTAAGGTGGTGGCTGGTATACCCGCCATTTTGCTTTACAATTACTAACTGATTTCTGGCAAGAAATGGCCATAATTTATGTTCTGGGTATATATTACTTTGTGTCCTAGTTATTTTCCTTCTTCACTATTCACAATGTGCATTTATGTTACTAAGTATGGTGGTTTTAGTTTGCACATATTTCTTGCAACGACCCTGATGATTAGGATGAATGTAGTATGCAACTATTTTTATTCGGTAGTGACAAATATTCTCGTGTGTGTGTTTGTGTATTCTCACCTAATTGTGGTTGCAGGGGTCGAGTCCTAGTTCCTCACCCCGCCTCGTCACTAGTCGCTACTAGGTCCACTCTCTTCCTGCTCCATGAGTTTTATCATTCCTCATGCTGTGGCCCATCTCTGGAAAATCCTGTCTGTCTGACTTGTCGATTCCTCTCTGTATTGTAAATCTCGTTATCATGTCTCCCCTGTCCTACCTGTCCTCTAGTCGTCATGTTGAGTTCCCTTAACCTCCTAGTAGGACAAGCCCCATAGCTACGCGACGAGTCTCTAATTTCATGCTTGGACAAGTGTGGGTCCCTTAGCTACGCGACGAGTCTCTAATTTCATGCTTGGACAAGTGTGGGTTCCTAAAAGGAGCTGCATACTCCAATATGGGCCTGATGTACACGCTGTACAGGGTCCGGAACGACTGCTTACTGAGAAGTCGGAATGCTATTCTTAGGTTTGCTAGTCTCCCATATGCTGCAGAAATTATTTGGTTGATATGCGCCTCAGATGTGCTCGGTATTATACACACCCTCAAGACCCTTTTCTTTGAGTGAGGTTTGTAGTTTTTGACCTCCTAGACTCTACTATGTTTGCGGTCTTCTTTGCCCTTCCCCAAATCTTCATGGCTTTGCACTTGGTGGGGTTGAAATCCAGGAGCCAGTTGCTGGACCAGGCCTGCAGCCTGTCCAGATCCTTCTGTACGCCTCTTATAATCCTCCGATTGAATTCTCATTAACTTCACATCGTCTGCAAGCAGGAACACTTCTGAGTCTATTCTTTTCGTCATGTCATTTACATATTCCAGAAACAGTACCAGTCCTAGTACTGACCCCTGTTGAAACCCGTTCGTCACAGGCGCCCACTCTGACACCTCATCACGTACCATGACTCGCTGATGCCTTCCCGTCAGGTATTCTCTGATGCATTGTAGTGCCTTCCTTGTTATCCCTGCCTGGTCCTTCAGCTTATGCACTAATCTCTTGTGTGGAACTGTGTCAAAAGCCTTCTTACTGTCCAAGAAATGCAGTCTACCTACCCCTCTCTTTGTCTTACTGCTGTCACCCTCTCACAGAACTCCAGTAGGTTTGTGACACAGAATTTCCCTTTCCTGAAACCGTGCTGGTTGTCGTGTACAAGTTCATTCCTTTCTAGATGCTCCACCACTCTTCTGATGAATCTTCTCCATGACTGCTTACTACACACGTTAGTGACACTGGTCTGTAGTTTAATATTGCGTGTCTTTCTCCTTTCTTAAAAATACCTAGTACATTTGTTGTCTTCCTCACCTCAGGTAGTCGTCCTGTGTTGAAAGGCGAGTCGATAATTGTTGTTAGAGGCGCACACAGTATCTCTGCTCCCTATCTCAGGGCCCAATGAGAGATGTCCGGTTCCATCGCCTTTGAGGTATATAGTTCTCTAAGCCTCTTCACCTTCTCTTCTGATGTGTGTATTGTATCCAGCACTTGTTGGTGTACCCTACCATTCCGGTTTTCTGAACTCCTTTCTGGCTCCATTGAAAACACTTCTTTAAATCTTGTGATGAGCTCTTTACAAACTTCTCGGTCGTTTCATGTGATCTACCCTCCTTCCTTCCTCAGCGTGATTACCGCACCTGTGTGTGTGTGTGTGTGTGTGTGTGTGTGTGTGTGTGTGTGTGTGTGTGTGTGTAAATCTATATCATAGTTGGGCAACATCAACATTTTAAATTAATGAAGATATTTCTTGAACCAAAATTCCCATTATAAATGTTGGGTAATGGCAGATGTTTCTTTCTTCCATTACTCAGCCATGAACTCCAAGACCCTCTAAATATTCCAGTGTTGGGTCCAAGCAAAGCAAACAATACCCTCGATATGAGCCGGACGAAATGACTCTTGAAACACAAGATGATAGTTTGATATAAAAAAAATAACATTCCTTCGTTCCTAAGAACGTCAGGGGTTCAAAACAAACCAGGTTAGAAAAATATTACCATTTGCTTTATGTTATCTGACGACTCGCGCAAAATTAATATGACTGTTTCATATGATTTGATCTTTTTTGTGAATCGTGTAAGTGTATATCAGGTTTTCGTGAGTGTAAAACACTAGTGAGTGAAACACCGTCTGTGCCATGTTGCTCACAGCTGATGTCTGGCACTCTCTCACAACAAATGTTCAATATAATTCAAGATAGTTTCCCTGGGAAACTACATTATAAAGATTATAGATGACCTTATATTTTCTGGCAGATATATTAGTATAATATATTACTTATTGGTGTTCCACGAAATTGGTAAATCTGAAAACTTCTAAACATAATTCAGCCAGTGAAAACTTGCATGTGGGTTTTCCCTGGAGAGAGAGAGAGACAGAGAGGGAGAGGGAGAGAGAGAGAGAGAGAAAGGGAGAGAAAGGGAGAGAGACAGAGAACTATCAACTTCTAAGTTGAGAACTGTAAGTAATTTATAAATATTTTTCACCAGGATTGTAAAGCAGAAGGCTCTCCTATCCTTCTCTCCGTCCGTCGACTACCAGCAGAAAATAGGGTTAAAAATATTCCATAACAAATTTAAAAAGTCATGGAGTTTACAAGAGCGATAGAACCGAATGGAAAACATGGACTACAAATTCTCATTCCTTTTTAGGCTTCTGCTCCGGCTACTCTACTGTTGCCAATTGGGCCATGTGTACCAATGGATCTATATGGTGCAGGGGAACATGACAGCCATAGGAACTTCAGAACATACGAGACCACTGTTATAACTGCCACAACCACCACAACTATCACCTCTCCTTCAACAACTACTGTTATTATAGGGTTGGGTGGCTCAATGTTAACTGTTCGTCTTGATGTAGTTAACATCAGGAAGCCGTTGCTTATAATTACCACTACACTGCATGTTGTTAAATCCAATATTTGCAATACCCAGCTGGTTCTTAAATTAATGTATTATCATTGAGCTTACCGCTTCGTCAGGTATATTTCTGGGTGCACAAAAAAAAAAAAATCCCTTACACACGGTGGTGTTGCATCACTTGCGTCGCAGCTGCGCTCTCTTGTTTCGAGTTCTTGACTCATTTAGCATTTGAAATGATTTCTCAGCTTCATTGTTTCAATACTATTCAATGTTTTGAAGATTAAAATGAGATTTCCTAACAGCCTCCTTTCTTTGGTTAACTGATGGGATTTAAAGACAACCGACCCCACTACGAGCCTGGCCTATGGCCGGGCTCAGAAAATAGACAGTCTCTCAAAACTCTTCAAAGGTATATCAAAGGTAGGATCATTAAGGCTGCACAATACTCTTATCGACACCAGGCAAGAATATTTAAATTAATTACAGCAGTAAATAGTTAATGCTTGGTTTGTTAATGGGGTTTAAAGTCAATAGATTATAAAAGGGTCATTAAATCTGACAAGAATACTTTAATCCCTAAAATAAGGATTAAGGGAATCTCTCAGCATACATCGTATACGATGAGGTATACACCCCTAGGTGTATACATCCTGTTAGAGAAATACAACCTTCAGGGAATATATCCTGTGTAATTTGGAGACTGAGCGGGGTAGTTAAGATATATTAAATGATTATATTTTTATTTTTTTACATTTCATTAACACACTACTCGTTTCTCACCGATGCAGGGTGACTCGGAGAAGAAGAAACACTTTCATCATCACTCACTACATCACTGCCTTGCCTGAAGCGTGCCTACACTGCAGTTCAAAGACTGCAATATATCTCCACTCCTCATTCAGAGTGCAGTTATTGTGCTTGCCACATCCAGAACTCAAGTCCGGCTAACCGGTTTCCATGAATCCCTTCATCACACTCCAACAGCATATCAAGTTATAAAAATCCTTTGCTTCCACTCGCTACTAACACGCTCATGCACGCTTGCTAGAAGTCTAAGCCCCTCGCACACAAAACCTCCTTTAATCCCTCTTCCTTCCAACCTTTCTTAGGACGACACCTACCCCGCCTTCCTACCACTATAGATATTTACGCCCTCCAAATCATTCTATTTCGTTCCATCCTCTCTAAAGGTCCGAACTACCTCATCAACCCCTCCTCAGCCCTCTGGATAATATTTTTAGAAACCCCACACTTCTTTCTAATCTCTAAGCTACGGATTCTCTGTATTATTGTTCACACCACACATTGCACTCAGACACGACGTGTCCACTGCCTCCAGCTTTCTCCTTGTTGCAACATTCACAACCCATGCTTCACACCCATATGAGAGTGTAGGTAACTCTATACTCTCAGACATTTCCCCTCTATGCTTCCATGGATAACGTTGTCTACACAGACTCCTCACTGCAAAACTTACCTTTTTTCCTAACCAGTTCTATGATTCACCTCGGGTTACATATACTCATCCGCTGACAAGTCCACTCCCAAATTTCTGAAAACATTCACTTCCTACATACTCCCTCCCTCCAACCTCACACCCAATCTGTCACAGACCTACCGGAGTTTTGCAAGGTGACATAAGACAGGAAAGGGAAGGATGGGTAGATATTTTCTTGGACTATAAAAAAGCTATTCACGCAGTACCGTACAAGAGACCGGGACAAAAACCAGAGGACCTGAAACTAATGAAGAGAATACAACAATTGAGGACAAAGAAAGACCACAAAAGGATCTGGACTGGCTGCAAACCTGGACAGTGTGCAGGCCTGGACTGGCTGCAGGCCTGGACTAGCTGCAGACCTGGACTGGCTGCAGACCTGGACTGGCTGCAGACCTAGACTGGCTGCAGACCTGGACTGGCTGCAGGCCTGGACTGGCTGCAGGCCTGGACTGGCTGCAGGCCTGGACTGGCTGCAGGCCTGGACTGGCTACAGGCCTGGACTGGCTACAGGCCTGGACTGGTTGCAAGCCTGGACTGGCTGCAGGCCTGGACTGGCTACAGGCCTGGACTGGCTGCAGGCCTGGACTGGCTGCAGGCCTGGACTGGCTACAGATCTGGACTGACAAATGGTTCCTGGAGTTTAACCCCACCAAGTAAAAAGGAATGAAATTTTTGGAAGGGCAAAAATAAAAAAAAAAAAAGCCGACGGAGTACAGTCTTTGGAGGCAGAGGCTGAGAACCTTATTTAAGGAGAAGGACCTTGGGGTGAGTATCATCCCAACGATATCCCCTGAGGAGCACATCAACCATATAACTGCTTCAGCAAATGTGTGTCTGGAAAATCTAGGAATAACGTTTCGACAGCTAAGTAAGAAGTCATTCACGACACTGTTCACCGTTTATGTCAGGTTCACATTCGAGTATGCAGCACTAGTATGGAATCCACACCAGGTCAAGCACGTCAAGACATTGGAGAAAGTGCAGAGGTTTGCAACAAGACTAGTCTCAGAGCTAACGGGTATGTCCTATGATGAGAGGTTAATGGAACTCAACCTGGTGATACTAGACTACAGGAGAACTGGGGGTGATAAGAAAACGACGTACAAAATACTCAGATTGACATGGTGAACAGGGACTGTATGTTTCGGAAAAAGAAAATAGAACCAAGAGGGCACAACTGGAAGTTGAAAACTTAAATAAGTCATTGGGATGTTAGGAAGTATTTCTTCAGCTTTAGAATTGTAAGGAAGCGGAACAATCTGGAGAGTGAATTAGTGGAGGCACGACCCGTATATTGCTTTAAGAAGAGGACGATAAGGCTCTTGAAGTAGGGACAGAGTGGGCCTAATAAGAACAAGTGAAGAGGCGGGGACCAGGAGCTGTGACTCGACCTCTGCTAGCATGTATAAGTGAGCACATATAGGTGAGTACAAACACACACACACACACACACACCTGAGCTCTCCCTTACAATAATCCGTCATAAAAGATTAAAACACCTCTTGACCTGCATGGCAACTTCATTTAATCAACTTAAGAAACACTAAGATTCAGCAGCTCAGCGCAAGACTTCAAGAAATTAAACCTAAACCTCGTTATTGTTCATATTGTAACTGTTTATGGCACGTACAATACAAGCGAGAGGTACAGTTAGTCGGTGAGACCAGGATGTATACGAACTAGTGAGAAGATAGTGTGTGTAGGTGATACCAGGATATATGAAAAGGTGAGTGTCAGGAGGTAGTGTGTGTAGGTGATACCAGGATATATGAAAAGGTGAGTGTCAGGAGGTAGTGTGTGTAGGTGATACCAGGATATACGCGAAGGTGAGTGTTAGGAAGTATTGTGAGAGACCAGGATATGTGAGGAGCTGAGTGTTAGGAGTGGAATGCATAGTTGACACCATAGTTCATTCATCTGTTCTGGAACAAGCCTTGTTGCCTATCGGTACAAATTTTCCAGTTTCTTAACATCCGTTATCAGGGTTCCATTATGGTGCTGAAGACTCAAGCATAAGCCGGGAATTTGTTGCAAAGCTTATTCGGTTTGTGTGAAGAAAAAGTTCAACAGATAGAAGTAGCGAGCGAGTATATGGTAACGATAGTTTGATTGCCAGCTGCTTGTTAAGGTAGGGTCAGTCTCGCTCCCGCTATCCGCTCCCCCCCCTTTCTCCCCACCCCGAAAGGTGACGTGTGGGGCTCCGGCCAAACAGTAATCACTAGACTCACAGCTCCCAGCACAACTATAAGTAAAAGCCTCTGCTCCTATTCTAGTGGATATTGGTTGAAAGCTTCACTTTTGACCAATAATAAACTTAGTCCTTTCAGTTTTAAGCTCCACATAAGACTTTTCGATAATCACCACCTTTTTTAAGTATCTTGCACTTATCATGGAGAGTGATTTCTTAAGCAGTGGGTAACCTCTCTCTCTTTCCAGCTTGGAATGACAGATCGGGTCACCTGCCAACCAACGAGAAGTGTTGAAGGAGACGGACTGAAACCGGTCTTGGGACGTCACCTTATGATCTACCTACCTGATTAATTGTACAGGACACTACCCTTCATCTTTGCAGTGGTAAAGAACTTGCGTTCCTGTCATCTGGACTAACTATTCAAGGCTATGGACTCTGAAGAACTAGTCGTTGGGTTGTCACTCAACACCTGTGAATTCCCCCACATCATCAACTGCTACAATTTCTACAAGACGGTGTCAACCTCAACCAGACACCCCAGTATAACTGTACATATTAGCGTTGAATTCAAATGTCATTTTTCCATTTCATTTTTCATTTTTCTTTCAAGTAGGATACACCTTCATATTTCAATGTTTTATCTTTGCAGATATTCTCGGCAGAATATCTGCAAAGATAAAACATTCTCGGCACTCTGCTTATCTCCACGTCTTTCTCGCCGAGGGATGTCTGCAGCCTCTGTCCCACCAATCTTTGGTTAGTTTCTGATGTTTTGTCCCTTAATTTTCATAACTGTTCATTTGCTGGGTTGAACTGCAGTGCACTGGAAGAGTTGGAGGGGAGAAACGAGGAAGGAGAGAATATATGTGAAGGGGTGAGAAGGTAGAAGGTGTAAGGTGAGGGTAAAAGGAATGACCAGAAGGTACAAGGAGGGAGAAAAAAAAGGTATGGAAAGGAAGAGGAAGAAGTAGATGGTAAGAGAATGGACAAAATAGATATGAGGAGGGAGAAGAACGTTAGAATAAAAAGGAAGGTAAATTGAAAGAGGAAGGTAAAAGGAATTAGGGGAAAGTAAAGTAAATAAAGGGGAAGGTAGGAAAGAGTTGAGGGATGAGACAGTTGTTGAGTGGCTGATGTCTTTGTGGAAATCTTGTGTGATACAATGTGAGGGTAAAGCTAAGAGTTGAGTGGAGTGGTGGAGAGCAGAAGGTAATAAAGTTGGAGTAAAGAAAATAGAGGCAACAGTAAGGAAGGAGGAGGGAGAGGTGGGAAGGAGAATGGACGAAAGGCGAGGGTAGACATAAGAGAGTCTGAGGAATGGAAATAAGGTGAAAGAAGTAGTCTGGAATATATTTCTACAGAATTCGTAATAAATTAAAAATCAATTATCCAAATGAAATCTTTTGCTCGTAGCTGATTAACCTTTTATCCTGTTCCCTATTTTTTTACACAGGGTTTGACAAGGTTAAGGATCCCTAGCTTTGTTGACAAGCTATTTACAAGTTAAGGATTCCTAACTTTATTGATAAGCTAAAAGCTGTTACCTACATCAGCTCATTTGACAACATTTTTATTGTTATGAAACTTACAAGTAGGGAACAGGATGAAGTTGGAGCCATCTGTGGGCCAGCATTTTCATTTGATCAACTGACTTTATCTCGTTGACATCATTATGTTGTACGAATGTGTTCCAGACTCGAGTCATCCTGGGTATGTATGATCTCAGATGGAGTGATGTTCTGGAGAAGGGTACAGCCAGAGTGAAGTTGATGCTTTCTGCCCGTCTTGTGGTATAGAAGCTTGCTTCACGCTGTCCTCGAAGTGGAGCTAAGTGTGGTACTTAGATAATATTGGCCTTGTACATAACAGTAAGGCCACCCACATCCCTCCTGTGTTGAGGCTCTGCTGAAATGACAGATCTATCCAGGATGGGTCCAAGCGAGAGATGAGACATCTTGCTCTGTTCTCTACTCTGTCAAGCAGTCGCAGATGAGAGGGGGGGGGAGGCAAACCAAGAAAGTGGAGCATACTCAAGGTGTGAGCGTACTTGTGCCTCGTACAGAATCTTGCAACCCCTACTGTCAAGCAGACGCAAGATACGTCGAGGTGCTTTAAGCTTATATTTGTATCATTTATTTAAATAAGATCTTCCTATCCAGATTTTTTAAAAACTACTTCTGGCAGTGAGGAAAATTTAAATTACCTCATACTGGCATATATTTACTGACAACATATTGGTATATCAGCCTGCGTCTTAGTAAGGAATATACGTATTCCATTCAATGTTGAATATATTCCATTGACTGTTGAATGAAACAGTATGTTATGTGATGATTGCTGCAAGACTGCGTGTATGTGATGACTGCTGCAAGACTGCGTGTATGTTATGTGATGACTGCTGCAAGACTGCGTGTATGTGATGACTGCTGCAAGACTGCGTGTATGTGATGACTGCTGCAAGACTGCGTGTATGTTATGTGATGACTGCTGCAAGACTGCGTGTATGTGATGACTGCTGCAAGACTGCGTGTATGTTATGTGATGACTGCTGCAAGACCCGGTGGCCTGGTGGCTAAAGCTCCCGCTTCACACACGGAGGGCCCTGGTTCGATTCCCGGCGGGTGGAAACATTTCGACACGTTTCCTTACACCTGTTGTCCTGTTCACCTAGCAGCAAATAGGTACCTGGGTGTTAGTCGACTGGTGTGGGTCGCATCCTGGGGGACAAGATTAAGGACCCCAATGGAAATAAGTTAGACAGTCCTCGATGACGCACTGACTTTCTTGGGTTATCCTGGGTGGCTAACCCTCCGGGGTTAAAAATCCGAACGAAATCTTATCTTATCTTATCTTGCGTGTATGTTATGTGATGATTGCTGCAAGACTGCGTGTATGTTATGTGATGACTGCTGCAAGACTGCGTGTATGTTATGTGATGACTGCTGCAAGACTGCGTGTATGTGATGACTGCTGCAAGACTGCGTGTATGTTATGTGATGACTGCTGCAAGACTGCGTGTATGTGATGACTGCTGCAAGACTGCGTGTATGTTATGTGATGATTGCTGCAAGACTGCGTGTATGTTATGTGATGATTGCTGCAAGACTGCGTGTATGTTATGTGATGACTGCTGCAAGACTGCGTGTATGTTATGTGATGATTGCTGCAAGACTGCGTGTATGTTATGTGATGACTTCTGCAAGACTGCGTGTATGTTATGTGATGATTGCTGCAAGACTGCGTGTATGTTATGTGATGACTGCTGCAAGACTGCGTGTATGTTATGTGATGACTGCTGCAAGACTGCGTGTATGTTATGTGATGATTGCTGCAAGACTGCGTGTATGTTATGTGATGATTGCTGCAAGACTGCGTGTATGTTATGTGATGACTGCTGCAAGACTGCGTGTATGTTATGTGATAACTGCTGCAAGACTGCGTGTATGTTATGTGATTATTGCTGCAAGATTGCGTGTATGTTATGTGATGACTGCTGCAAGACTGCGTGTATGTTATGTGATGATTGCTGCAAGACTGCGTGTATGTTATGTGATGACTGCTGCAAGACTGCGTGTATGTTATGTGATGACTGCTGCAAGACTGCGTGTATGTTATGTGATGACTGCTGCAAGACTGCGTGTATGTTATGTGATGACTGCTGCAAGACTGCGTGTATGTTATGTGATGACTGCTGCAAGACTGCGTGTATGTTATGTGATGATTGCTGCAAGACTGCGTGTATGTTATGTGATGACTGCTGCAAGACTGCGTGTATGTTATGTGATGACTGCTGCAAGACTGCGTGTATGTTATGTGATGACTGCTGCAAGACTGCGTGTATGTTATGTGATGATTGCTGCAAGACTGCGTGTATGTTATGTGATGACTGCTGCAAGACTGCGTGTATATGTGATGATTGCTGCAAGACTGCGTGTATGTTATGTGATGACTGCTGCAAGACTGCGTGTACCTAGAACCACTGGATAATTTATGTTAGTGGAGGCTTCTGAACAAGCTGAGGTAGGTAACAGCTCTTAGTTGAGGTAGGTAAGAGTTCTTGGAATAGGTAGGTAATAGTTCTTGGTATAGGTAGGTAAGAGTTCTTGGTATAGATAGGTAAGAGCTCTTGGTATAGGTAGGTAAGAGCTCTTGGTATAGGTAGGTAAGAGCTCTTGGTATAGGTAGGTAAGAGCTCTTGTTATAGGTAGGTAAGAGCTTTTGGTATAGGTGGGTAAGAGCTCTTAGTTGAAGCAGGTAACAGCTCTTAGTTGAGGAGGGTAACAGCTCTCAGTTGAGCCAGGTAACAGCTCTCAGTTGAGTCAGGTAACAGCTCTCAGTTGAGCCAGGTAACAGCTCTCAGTTGAGCCAGGTAACAGCTCTCAGTTGAGCCAGGTAACAGCTCTCAGATGAGCCAGGTAACAGCTCTCAGATGAGCCAGGTAACAGCTCTTAGCTGTAAAGTAAGGCAGTATATCTTAGGCTGCCATCTTAACACCATTGTAGCATCACTGTAACACCATTGTAACACCACTGTAACGCCATTGTAACACCCTTGTAACACTATTGTAACATTATAACACCACTGTAACACCATTGTAACACCATTGTCTAAATATAACAGAGGAGAGAGGGAAAGATAGTTTTAACGAAACATCAACCAGAGCAAAGAGCCAAAAATTTTTGCTCATTTTTAGTTATTGTTAAAAAGCTCTTATCTTCCCTCTTGCAATCCTTCCTTCCTTCCTTCCTTCCCTCCCTACTTTCGTCCGTCCTTCCCTCCGTCCCTACCTCCCTACTTCCGTCCCTCAATTCCTATCTCCGTCCATCCCTACCTCCGTCCCTTTCCCCCCTCCCTGTTACTTCCTTCTTACCTTCCTTCCTCTATCCTGTTCCTCATCCCTTCCTTCATCTCTCCCCCTCCTCTATTCATCTTTCCCTCTCTCCCCTATTCTTCATCTCCCTTCATTTCTTCCTCTCTCTCCATTTCTTCACTTCCCTTCATCTCTCCCTCCTTTCATCTCTCTCTCCTCTTCTTTATCCCTTCCTTATTATCCCTGTCTTCTTCTTCATCCCTCCCATATTAATTCCCTCTCGTAGAATTCCCGTGTTAATTTCTTATCTTCCTGTTCTCCTCTGTCAATCATTCACCCTTCTTCCTTCACTCTGTCCCTGTCTCCCTCGGTCCATCACTCATTCACTCTGTCACTCTTAATATTGCACTCACATTCTACCTTCTGTCCTTCCTTTTCTCTTTTTTTCTCCTTACTCATACATTAATTTATTACTACCCTAACTCCTTATCTATTCCCCCTTTTCCTCTATCGATCATTCTTCTTCCTTTGATCTCTCTTTCTGCATCCCTTTCTTGTTCTCTTAATCACAAATTCCCTTCCACTCTTTCACGATACTCTCTAGTTCTGGTTCTAACTCTCTCTCTCTCTCTCTCTCTCTCTCTCTCTCTCTCTCTCTCTCTCTCTCTCTCTCAAACTTACTGGCTTCTTTCTTCCTTCCCTTTCTCACTCCTTCATTATTTCACTCGAGATAAATGGTATAAACTAACGACATCTCTCGCTCATTCACTCTTTTACTCGCTCACTCTAGCCCATTTTCTCTCACTTCCCTCCTTTCCTACCTCCCTCACTCTTTCAGTTATTGCTCTTCCTATGGACTAAATATTCCAGAGCTGATAACATATATCAGGGATCTACCTCAGACCAGGCTTCCTTGTACCTGAACTAATCCATCAAGTTGGTGGCCACCGTCCCTGGGACAACGCATGTCCCACAATCATTGCTCCTTTCCCTTGTTCTTAATCAGAGGTGTAATATATATATATATATATATATATATATATATATATATATATATATATATATATATATATATATATATTGTGTGTGTATGTGTGTGTATGTGTGTGTATGTGTGTGTGTGTGTGTGTGTATGTGTGTGTGTGTGTGTGTGTGTTTCATCTTCTTTCAACAACCCGGCCGTATCCCACCGAGACAAGATGGCCCGAAAAGCAAAACGAAAGTTTCTCTTTTTAACTTTAGTAATGTATATAGGAGAAAGGGTTACTAGCCCCTTGCTCCCGGCATTTTAGTCGCCTCTTACAACACGCATGGCTTACGGAGGAAGAATTCTGTTCCACCTCCCCATGGAGATAAGAGGAAATAAACAAGAGCAAGAACCAGTAAGAAAAATAGAAGAAAACCCAGAGGGGTGTGTACACATACATGTTTGTACATGTATGTGTAGCGTGACCTAAGTGTAAGTAGAAGAAGCAAGACGTACCTGAAATCTTCTATGTTTATGAGACAGAGAAAAGACACCAGCAATCCTACCATCAAGTAAAACAAGTACAGACTTCTGTTTTACACTCACTTGGCAGGACGGTAGTACCTCCCTGGGCGGTTGCTGGGTAGTAGGTTATTAGACAACAACTACCCAGGGAGGTACTACCGACCTGTGGTAGTAGGTTATTAGACAACAACTACCCAGGGAGGTACTACCGTTCTGTGGTAGTAGGTTATTAGACAACAACTACCCAGGGAGGTACTACCGACCTGTGGTAGTAGGTTATTAGACAACAACTACCCAGGGAGGTACTACCGTCCTGTGGCAGTAGGTTATTAGACAACTACCCAGGGAGGTACTACCGACCTGTGGTAGTAGGTTATTAGACAACTACCCAGGGAGGTACTACCGTCCTGTGGTAGTAGGTTATTAGACAACAACTACCCAGGGAGGTACTACCGTCCTGTGGTAGTAGGTTATTAGACAACAACTACCCAGGGAGGTACTACCGACCTGTGGTAGTAGGTTATTAGACAACAACTACCCAGGGAGGTACTACCGTGCTGTGGTAGTAGGTTATTAGACAACAACTACCCAGGGAGGTACTACCGTCCTGTGGTCGTAGGTTATTAGACAACAACTACCCAGGGAGGTACTACCGTCCTGTGGTAGTAGGTTATTAGACAACAACTACCCAGGGAGGTACTACCGTCCTGTGGTAGTAGGTTATTAGACAACAACTACCCAGGGAGGTACTACCGTCCTGTGGTAGGTTATTAGTAGGTTATTAGACAACAACTACCCAGGGAGGTACTACCGTCCTGTGGTAGTAGGTTATTAGACAACAACTACCCAGGGAGGTACTACCGTCCTGTGGTAGTAGGTTATTAGACAACAACTACCCAGGGAGGTACTACCGTCCTGTGGTAGTAGGTTATTAGACAACAACTACCCAGGGAGGTACTACCGTCCTGTGGTAGTAGGTTATTAGACAACAACTACCCAGGGAGGTACTACCGACCTGTGGTAGTAGGTTATTAGACAACAACTACCCAGGGAGGTACTACCGTCCTGTGGTAGTAGGTTATTAGACAACAACTACCCAAGGAGGTACTACCGACCTGTGGTAGTAGGTTATTAGACAACAACTACCCAGGGAGGTACTACCGACCTGTGGTAGTAGGTTATTAGACAACAACTACCCAGGGAGGTACTACCGACCTGTTGTAGTAGGTTATTAGACAACAACTACCCAGGGAGGTACTACCGTCCTGTGGTAGTAGGTTATTAGACAACAACTACCCAGGGAGGTACTACCGTCCTGTGGTAGTAGGTTATTAGACAACAACTACCCAGGGAGGTACTACCGTCCTGTGGTAGAAGGTTATTAGACAACAACTACCCAGGGAGGTACTACCGACCTGTGGTAGTAGGTTATTAGACAACTACCCAGGGAGGTACTACCGTCCTGTGGTAGTAGGTTATTAGACAACAACTACCCAGGGAGGTACTACCGACCTGTTGTAGTAGGTTATTAGACAACAACTACCCAGGGAGGTACTACCGACCTGTGGTAGTAGGTTATTAGACAACAACTACCCAGGGAGGTACTATCGACCTGTGGTAGTAGGTTATTAGACAACAACTACCCAACTCTGAAAGAATAGAGAAATGCCAAGCGCTTTCGTGACTACTCACATAGTTCCTTGATAATGTGAGTAGTCACGAAAGCGCTTGGAATTTCTCTATTCTTTCAGAGTGTTTGTTTTGCATATTTTGATATCACCTGTTTAGTGTGATCTTATTTCATATATATAATATATTTATATATATATATATATATATATATTATATATATTTATATATATATATATATATATATATATTATATATATGTAGTGCCGAATATATAAAACTGGTCAATTAGCAAGAACTCACTTAAAATTAAATCCTTTCTAAAATTTTCTCTTATACGTTTAGAGATATATTTGTTTCATTAATGTTGATGTTAAAATTTATAATTTTGCAACAAAAGGAACTTAGAAAACTTACCTAACCTTATTTTAAAAAGCGCAATTTATTTTAGCCTAACCCAACTAAATATATTTTAATTTGTTTACAGTAATTTAATACTAAACAAACACAGTAAAATATATTTTTTTCGTTAGGTTCAGAATGATTTTGGCGAAGTTATTGCATACACAAATTTTCACTTGTCCTATATGGCAAGATGAACGTTGCTATTTAAGACAAGATCGCAAGTTCTGCCTATTCGGCACGACATTATATATATATACATATATATATATATATATATATATATATATATATATATATATATATATATATATATATATGTATATATATATATATATAAAAGAAAAGAAGAAAAACTTTATAAAACTGGGATGCTTGAATGTGCGTGGATGTAGTGCGGATGACAAGAAACAGATGATTGCTGATGTTATGAATGAAAAGAAGTTAGATGTCCTAGCCCTAAGCGAAACAAAGCTGAAGGGGGTAAGGGAGTTTCGGTGGGGGGAAATAAATGGGAATAAATCTGGAGTATCTGAGAGAGTTAGAGCAAAGGAAGGGGTAGCAGTAATGTTGAAGGATCAGTTATGGAAGGAGAAAAGAGAATATGAATGTGTAAATTCAAGAATTATGTGGATTAAAGTAAAGGTTGGATGCGAAAAGTGGGTCATAATAAGCGTGTATGCACCTGGAGAAGAGAGGAATGCAGAGGAGAGAGAGAGATTTTGGGAGATGTTAAGTGAATGTATAGGAGACTTTGAACCAAGTGAGAGAGTAATTGTGGTAGGGGACCTGAATGCTAAAGTAGGAGAAACTTTCAGAGAGGGTGTGGTAGGTAAGTTTGGGGTGCCAGGTGTAAATGATAATGGGAGCCCTTTGATTGAACTTTGTATAGAAAGGGGTTTAGTTATAGGTAATACATATTTTAAGAAAAAGAAGATAAATAAGTATACAAGATATGATGTAGGGCGAAATGACAGTAGTTTGTTGGATTATGTATTGATAGATAAAAGACTGTTGAGTAGACTTCAGGATGTACATGTTTATAGAGGGGCCACAAATATATCGGATCACTTTCTAGTTGTAGCTACACTGAGAGTAAAAGGTAAATGGATAAAAGGAGAATAGAAGCATCAGTGAAGAGAGAGGTGAAGGTTTATAAACTAAAAGAGGAGGCAGTTAGGGTAAGATATAAACAGCTATTGGAGGATAGATGGGCTAATGAGAGCATAGGCAATGGGGTCGAAGAGGTATGGGGTGGGCTTAAAAATGTAGTGTTAGAGTGTTCAGCAGAAGTTTGTGGTTACAGGAAAGTGGGTGTGGGAGGGAAGAGGAGCGATTGGTGGAATGATGATGTAAAGAGAGTAGTAAGGGAGAAAAAGTTAGCATATGAGAAGTTTTTACAAAGTAGAAGTGATGCAAGGAGGGAAGAGTATATGGAGAAAAATAGAGAGGTTAAGGGAGTGGTGAAGCAATGTAAAAAGAGAGCAAATGAGAGAGTGGGTGAGATGTTATCAACAAATTTTGTTGAAAATAAGAAAAAGTTTTGAAGTGAGATTAACAAGTTAAGGAAGCCGAGAGAACAAATGGATTTGTCAGTTAAAAATAGGAGAGGAGAGTTATTAAATGGAGAGTTAGAGGTGTTGGGAAGATGGAGGGAATATTTTGAGGAATTGTTAAATGTTGATGAAGATAGGGAAGCTGTAATTTCGTGTATAGGGCAAGGAGGAATAACATCTTGTAGGAGTGAGGAAGAGCCAGTTGTGAGTGTGGGGGAAGTCCGTGAGGCAGTAGGTTAAATGAAAGGTGGTAAGGCAGCCGGGACTGATGGGATAAAGATAGAAATGTTAAAAGCAGGTGGGGATATAGTTTTGGAGTGGTTGGTGCAATTATTTAATAAATGTATGGAAGAGGGTTAGGTACCTAGGGATTGGCAGAGAACATGCATAGTTCCTTTGTATAAAGGCAAAGGGGACAAAAGAGAGTGCAAAAATTATAGGGGGATAAGTCTGTTGAGTATACCTGGTAAAGTGTATGGTAGAGTTATTATTGAAAGAAGAGTAAGACGGAGAATAGGATAGCAGATGAACAAGGAGGCTTTAGGAAAGGTAGGGGGTGTGTGGACCAGGTGTTTACAGTGAAACATAAGTGAACAGTATTTAGATAAGGCTAAAGAGGTCTTTGTGGCATTTATGGATTTGGAAAAGGCGTATGACAGGGTGGATAGGGGGGCAATGTGGCAGATGTTGCAGGTGTATGGTGTAGGAGGTAGGTTGCTGAAAGCAATGAGGAGTTTTTACGAGGATAGTGAGGCTCAAGTTAGAGTATGTAGGAAAGAGGGAAATTATTTCCCAGTAAAAGTAGGCCTTAGACAAGGATGTGTGATGTCACCGTGGTTGTTTAATATATTTATAGATGGGGTTGTAAGAGAAGTAAATGCGAGAGTCTTGGCAAGAGGCGTGGAGTTAAAAGATAAAGAATCACACATAAAGTGGGAGTTGTCACAGTTGCTCTTTGCTGATGACACTGTGCTCTTGGGAGATTCTGAAGAGAAGTTGCAGAGATTGGTGGATGAATTAGGTAGGGTATGCAAAAGAAGAAAATTAAAAGTGAATACAGGAAAGAGTAAGGTTATGAGGATAACAAAAAGATTAGGTGATGAAAGATTGGATATCAGATTGGAGGGAGAGAGTATGGAGGAGGTGAATGTATTCAGATATTTGGGAGTGGACGTGTCAGCGGATGGGTGTATGAAAGATGAGGTGAATCATAGAATTGATGAGGGGAAAAGGGTGAGCGGTGCACTTAGGAATCTGTGGAGACAAAGAACTTTGTCCTTGGAGGCAATGTATGAGAGTATAGTTTTACCAACGCTCTTATATGGGTGTAAAGCATGGGTGATGAATGTTGCAGCGAGGAGAAGGCTGGAGGCAGTGGAGATGTCATATCTGAGGGCAATGTGTGGTGTGAATATAATGCAGAGAATTAGTTTGGAAGTTAGGAGGAGGTGTGGGATTACCAAAACTGTTGTCCAGAGGGCTGAGGAAGGGTTGTTGAGGTGGTTTGGACATGTAGAGAGAATGGAGCGAAACAGAGTGACTTCAAGAGTGTATCAGTCTGTAGTGGAAAGAAGGCGGGGTAGGGGTCGGCCTAGGAAAGGTTGGAGAGAGGGGGTAAAGGAGGTTTTGTGTGCGAGGGGCTTGGACTTCCAGCAGGCATGTGTGAGCGTGTTTGATAGGAGTGAATGGAGACATATGGTTTTTAGTACTTGACGTGCTGTTGGAGTGTGAGCAAAGTAACATTTATGAAGGGGTTCAAGGAAACCGGCAGGCCGGACTTGAGTCCTGGAGATGGGAAGTACAGTGCCTGCGCTCTGAAGGAGGGGTGTTAATGTTGCAGTTTAAAAACTGTAGTGTAAAGCACCCTTCTGGCAAGACAGTGATGGAGTGAATGATGGTGAAAGTTTTTCTTTTTCGGGCCACCCTGCCTTGGTGAGAATCGGCCAGTGTGATATATATATATAGGTAGTAGGTTGGTAGACAGCAACCACCCAGGGAAGTACTACCGTCCTGCCAGATGACTGTGAAACAAAAACCTGTAACTGTTTTGCATGATGGTAGGATTGCTGGTTTTCTTTTTCTGTCTCATAAACACGCTAGATAACAGGGATATCTTGCTACTCCTACTTACACTTTGGTCACACTTCACAGACACGCACATGCATATATATATACATACATCTAGGTTTTTCTCCTTATTCTAAATAGCTCTTGTTCTTTTTTATTTCTTCTATTGTCCATGGGGAAGTGGAAAAGAATCTTTCCTCCGTAAGCCATGCGTGTCGTATGAGGCGACTAAAATGCCGGGAGCAATGGGCTAGTAACCCCTTCTCCTGTATACATTTACTAAAAAAGAGAAGAAGAAAAACTTTATAAAACTGGGTTGTTTAAATGTGCGTGGATGTAGTGCGGATGACAAGAAACAGATGATTGCTGATGTTATGAATGAAAAGAAGTTGGATGTCCTGGCCCTAAGCGAAACAAAGCTGAAGGGGGTAGGAGAGTTTCAGTGGGGGGAAATAAATGGGATTAAATCTGGAGTATCTGAGAGAGTTAGAGCAAAGGAAGGGGTAGCAGTAATGTTAAATGATCAGTTATGGAAGGAGAAAAGAGAATATGAATGTGTAAATTCGAGAATTATGTGGATTAAAGTAAAGGTTGGATGCGAGAAGTGGGTCATAATAAGCGTGTATGCACCTGGAGAAGAGAGGAATGCAGAGGAGAGAGAGATATTTTGGGAGATGTTAAGTGAATGTATAGGAGCCTTTGAACCAAGTGAGAGAGTAATTGTGGTAGGGGACCTGAATGCTAAAGTAGGAGAAACTTTTAGAGAGGGTGTGGTAGGTAAGTTTGGGGTGCCAGGTGTAAATGATAATGGGAGCCCTTTGATTGAACTTTGTATAGAAAGGGGTTTAGTTATAGGTAATACATATTTTAAGAAAAAGAGGATAAATAAGTATACACGATATGATGTAGGGCGAAATGACAGTAGTTTGTTGGATTATGTATTAGTAGATAAAAGACTGTTGAGTAGACTTCAGGATGTACATGTTTATCGAGGGGCCACAGATATATCAGATCACTTTCTAGTTGTAGCTACACTGAGAGTAAAAGGTAGATGGGATACAAGGAGAATAGAAGCATCAGGGAAGAGAGAGGTGAAGGTTTATAAACTAAAAGAGGAGGCAGTTAGGGTAAGATATAAACAGCTATTGGAGGATAGATGGGCTAATGAGAGCATAGGCAATGGGGTCGAAGAGGAATGGGGTAGGTTTAAAAATGTAGTGTTAGAGTGTTCAGCAGAAGTTTGTGGTTTCAGGAAAGTGGGTGCAGGAGGGAAGAGGAGCGATTGGTGGAATAATGATGTAAAGAGAGTAGTAAGGGAGAAAAAGTTAGCATATGAGAAGTTTTTACAAAGTAGAAGTGATGCAAGGAGGGAAGAGTATATGGAGAAAAAGAGAGAGGTTAAGAGAGTGGTGAAGCAATGTAAAAAGAGAGCAAATGAGAGAGTGGGTGAGCTGTTATCAACAAATTTTGTTGAAAACAAGAAAAAGTTTTGGAGTGAGATTAACAAGTTAAGGAAGCCTAGAGAACAAATGGATTTGTCAGTTAAAAATAGGAGAGGAGAGTTATTAAATGGAGAGTTAGAGGTATTGGGAAGATGGAGGGAATATTTTGAGGAATTGTTAAATGTTGATGAAGATAGGGAAGCTGTGATTTCGTGTATAGGGCAAGGAGGAATAACATCTTGTAGGAGTGAGGAAGAGCCAGTTGTGAGTGTGGGGGAAGTTCGTGAGGCAGTAGGTAAAATGAAAGGGGGTAAGGCAGCCGGGATTGATGGGATAAAGATAGAAATGTTAAAAGCAGGTGGGGATATAGTTTTGGAGTGGTTGGTGCAATTATTTAATAAATGTATGGAAGAGGGTAAGGTACCTAGGGATTGGCAGAGAGCATGCATAGTTCCTTTGTATAAAGGCAAAGGGGATAAAAGAGAGTGCAAAAATTATAGGGGGATAAGTCTGTTGAGTGTACCTGGTAAAGTGTATGGTAGAGTTATAATTGAAAGAATTAAGAGTAAGACGGAGAATAGGATAGTAGATGAACAAGGAGGCTTTAGGAAAGGTAGGGGGTGTGTGGACCAGATGTTTACAGTGAAACATATAAGTGAACAGTATTTAGATAAGGCTAAAGAGGTCTTTGTGGCATTTATGGATTTGGAAAAGGCGTATGACAGGGTGGATAGGGGGGCAATGTGGCAGATGTTGCAAGTGTATGGTGTAGGAGGTAGGTTACTGAAAGCAGTGAAGAGTTTTTACGAGGATAGTGAGGCTCAAGTTAGAGTATGTAGAAAAGAGGGAAATTTTTTCCCAGTAAAAGTAGGCCTTAGACAAGGATGTGTGATGTCACCGTGGTTGTTTAATATATTTATAGATGGGGTTGTAAGAGAAGTAAATGCGAGGGTCTTGGCAAGAGGCGTGGAGTTAAAAGATAAAGAATCACACACAGGGTGGGAGTTGTCACAGCTGCTCTTTGCTGATGACACTGTGCTCTTGGGAGATTCTGAAGAGAAGCTGCAGAGATTGGTGGATGAATTTGGTAGGGTGTGCAAAAGAAGAAAATTAAAGGTGAATACAGGAAAGAGTAAGGTTATGAGGATAACAAAAAGATTAGGTGATGAAAGATTGAATATCAGATTGGAGGGAGGGAGTATGGAGGAGGTGAACGTATTCAGATATTTGGGAGTGGACGTGTCAGCGGATGGGTCTATGAAAGATGAGGTGAATCATAGAATTGATGAGGGAAAAAGAGTGAGTGGTGCACTTAGGAGTCTGTGGAGACAGAGAACTTTGTCCTTGGAGGCAAAGAGGGGAATGTATGAGAGTATAGTTTTACCAACGCTCTTATATGGGTGTGAAGCATGGGTGATGAATGTTGCAGCGAGGAGAAGGCTGGAGGCAGTGGAGATGTCATGTCTGAGGGCAATGTGTGGTGTGAATATAATGCAGAGAATTCGTAGTTTGGAAGTAAGGAGGAGGTACGGGATTACCAAAACTGTTGTCCAGAGGGCTGAGGAAGGGTTGTTGAGGTGGTTCGGACATGTAGAGAGAATGGAGCAAAACAGAATAACTTCAAGAGTGTATCAGTCTGTAGTGGAAGGAAGGCGGGGTAGGGGTCGGCCTAGGAAGGGTTGGAGGGAGGGGGTAAAGGAGGTTTTGTGTGCGAGGGGCTTGGACTTCCAGCAGGCATGCGTGAGCGTGTTTGATAGGAGTGAATGGAGACAAATGGTTTTTAATACTTGACGTGCTGTTGGAGTGTGAGCAAAGTAACATTTATGAAGGGATTCAGGGAAACCGGCAGGCCGGACTTGAGTCCTGGAGATGGGAAGTACAGTGCCTGCACTCTGAAGGAGGGGTGTTAATGTTGCAGTTTAAAAACTGTAGTGTAAAGCACCCTTCTGGCAAGACAGTGATGGAGTGAATGATGGTGAAAGTTTTTCTTTTTCGGGCCACCCTGCCTTGGTGGGAATCGGCCAGTGTGATAATAATAAAAATATATATATATATATATATATATATATATATATATATATATATATATATATATATATATCTATATATATTTCCTCTTATCTCCATGGGGAAGTGGAACAGAATTCTTCCTCTGTAAGCCATGTGTGTCGTAAGAGGCGACTAAAATGCCGGGAGCAAGGGGCTAGTAACCCCTTCTCCTGTATACATTATTAAAAAAAAAAACTTTTTGTTTTGGGGGGGGGGCACCCTGCCTAGGTGGGATACGGCCAGTTTTTGGAAAGATATATATAAAGAGTGGGAGACAAACTTACTTATGTACACACACACAAGTGTGTGTGTGTGTGTGTGTGTGTGTGTGTGTCCCTGCCTCCCTCTCTCAACTTTCAAGAACTTAACTCACACACCATATTAATGTTCTCATATTTGCCTCACATTTGCCCTGTGTCTGATGTTTATTACGAATTCCCTCCCACATTTCCATTGTGTACTCGCTGCTGCCTTCCCTTCCCTCTTATTGTTTTCCTGGCAGCGCTTCACCCTCATTTCCATATGCCATGTCCATCTGATATTTATCTCACACACACACACAAACACACACACACACACACACACACACACACACACACACACACACACACACTCACACACACACACACGCAAGACTAGTCCCAGAGTTAAGGGACATGTCATACGAGGAGAGGTTAAGGGAAATCGACCTGACGACACTGGAGGACAGGAGGGGGGACATGATAACGACATACAAAATACTGAGAGGAACTGACAAGGTGAACAGAGACAGAATGTTCAGAGATGGGACACAGCAACAAGGGGTCACAATTGGAAGCTGAAGACACAGATGAATCACAAGGATGTTAGGAAGTATTTCTTCAGTCACAGAGTAGTCAGGAAGTGGAATAGTTTGGGAAGCGATGTAGTGGAGGCAGGATCCATTCATAGCTTTAAGCAGAGGTATGATAAGTTAATGGTGCAGTAGCGGCCAGTGAAGAGGCGGGGCCAGGAGCTATGACTCCACCCCTGCAACCACAACTAGGTAACTACACACACACACACACATACATACACACACATACACACACACACACACACACAGTAAGACAACTTGCGACACAGTTCCACAGAAGAGATTAGTACAAAAGCTGGAAGAGAAGGAAGGAATAACAGAAAATGCACTGTAAATGATCAGGGAGTACCTGACAGGAAGAAATGAGTGATGGTACGTGACGAGGTGTCAGATTGGGCGCCTGTGACGAGTGGGGTTCCACAAGGGTCAGTCTTAGGGACTGCACTGCTTCTGGTATATGTGAATGACATGACGGTATCCCTGTTTGCAATCGTAAAGCTAATGCGGAGAGGTTACGGGAAATCAGTCTGACGAAGCTGGAGGAGAGAAGGGATACAGTGAACATACATATAAAATACTGAGAGGAATTGACATCGTGGATACGAAAAAAAATATTTCAGAGATGGGACACAGCAACAAGGAGTAGCAATTGATACTTAAAAATTCAAACGGGTCACAAGGATGTCAGGAAGTGGAATAATCTGGATAATGTTGAAATGGTTGCAGGATCCATACATAGCTTTAAGAAGAGGTATGATAGGCTCTTGGAGCAGGGTGTGTGTGGACCTAGTAGGGACCAGCAAAGAGACGGGATCAGGAGCTTTGAATCGACCCCTGCAACCATAAATAGAGGAGTACACACAAAGACGTGAGCAAGGACATATACGCATACAAGTGCAGGGATACTCATGCACTCATAATATACACACACACGCACACACAGCAGTTGTACAGCTACACCAGGAGGAAAACAGCAGCCAAGAACCAGGTAATCAGGCTAAGGAAGGAAGGAGAGATCACAAGAAACGACCGAGATGTGAGTAACTCAACATAAGATTCAAAGAAGTGTTCACAGAGGAGACAGAAGGGACTCCAGAAAGACCGAGAGGTGGGGTACACCACAAAGTGTTGGACACAATACATACAACCGAGGAAGAGGTGAAGAGGCTGCTGAGTGAGTTAGACACCTCAAAGGCGATGGGGCCGGAAAACATCTCTCCATTGGTCCTGAGAGAGGGTGCAGAGGCGCTATGTGTACCCCTAATAACAATATTCAACACATCTATCGAAACAGGGAGGTTACCTGAGGTATGGAATACAGCAAATGTAGTCCAAATTTTTAAAACAGGAGACAGAGAAGAAGCACTAAACTACAGACCAATGTCACTGACATGTATAGTATGCAAAGTCATGGAGAAGATTATCAGAAGAGTGGTAGAACACCTAGAAAGAAATGAGCTTATCAACAACAGCCAACACAGTTTCGGGGACGGGAAATGCTGTCACAAACCTACTGGGGTCCTATAACAGGGTGACAGCAGTAAGATAAGAGAAAGAGGGGTGGGAAGATTGCATTTTCTTGGACTGTAAGAAGGCTTTTGGCACAGTTTCACACAAGAGATTAGTGTAAAAACTGGATAACCACAGAGGGATAACAGTGAAGGCACTACAATGGATCAGGGAATACCTGTCAGGAAGACAGCAGCGAGCCATGGTACGAGGCGAGGTGTCAGAGTGGGCGCCTTTGACGAGTGAGGTTCCACAGGTGTTAGTCCTAGGACCAGTGCTGTTTCTGGTATTTGTGAATGCCATGACTGAAGGAATAGATTCCGAAGTGTTCCTGTTTGCAGATAATGTGAAGTTGATGAGAAGAATTCAATCGGACTAGGACCAGGCATAACTACAAAGGGATCTGGACAGGCTGCAGGCCTGGTCCAGCAATTGGCTTCTGGAGCTCAACCCCACCAAGTGCAAAGTCATGAAGACTAGGGAAGGGCAAAGAAGACTGCAGACGAAGTACAGTCTAGGGGGGCCAGAGACTACAAACCTCACTCAAGGAAAAATATCTTGGGGTGAGTATAACACCGGGAACATCTCCTTAGGCGCACATCAACCAATAACTGCTGCAGCATTCGGGCGCCTAGCAAACCTGAGAACAGCATTCCGACATCTTAATAAGGAATCGTTCAGGACCCTGTACACTGTGTATGTTAGGCCCATATTGGAGTATGCAGCATCAATTTGGAGCCAACATCTAGCCAAGCATGTAAAGAAACTCGAGAAAGTGCAAAGGTTTGCAACAAGACTAGTCCCAGAGCTAAGGGGTATGTCCTACGAGGAGAGGTTAAGGGAAACCGACCTGACGACACTGGAGGACAGGAGAGATAGGGGAGACATGATAACGACATATAAAATACTGAAACAAATTGACAAGGTGGACTGAGACAGAATGTTCCAGAGATGGGACACAGCAATAAGGGAACGCAGTTTGAAGTTGAAGATACAGATTAATCACAGGGATGTTAGGAAGTATTTCTTCAGTCACAGGCAGGATCCATTCACAGCCTTAAGCAGAGGTATGATAAAGCTTATGGTGCAGGGAGAGTGGCCCAGTAGCGGCCAGTGAAGATGCGGGGCAAGGAGCTATGACTCTACTCCTGAAATCACAACTAGGTGAGTACAACTAGGTGAGTACACACACACACACACACACACACACACACACACACACACACACACACACAGGAAAGGCCACTAGGAGCTAGTGATCACTTGGTTTTGAGTTTCGAATGCATAGTAGAGCTAACAATGAAGGGTGAAGCAGCAAAAGGACGGGAGAAGCCAAACTTCAAAAAAGGGGACTAAACCAGTACGAGGCAATTCCTACACGAGACGCAGTTGGTATGCGAGTGAGAGGGAGAGAGAGTAAACGAAATGATGGAACACTTGACCACAAAGTGCAGGGAGGCAGTGGGGACATCAGAAACAAAGTGAAGACCACAATGAGCCCATGGTTTACCAGTTGTGCAGAGGCCAAAGCCAAGTGTACCAAAGTTTGGAAAAAGTATAGAAGGCAAAGAACCCAGGAAAAAGGCAGTTGAGCCGAAGAGCCAGAAATGAATATTCATGGATAAAGAGAGAAGCCCAGCGTCAACAGCCAAATCTGACCCAAAGTTGTTGTACAGCCACTTCAGGAGGAAAACAATGAAGGACCAAGTAATCATGCTGAGGATGGAGGAGATCTCACAGAGGACTACCAGGACGTATGTGAAGAGCTCAGCTTGAGATTCCGGGAGGTTTTCATAGTGGAGACAGAGACTTCCAGCAAACCGAGGTCGTAGGATGCACCAGCAAATGCTGAACACTCTGCATACAACCGAGAAGGAAGTGAACAAAAACTGCTAAAGGAACTATATACATCGAAAGCGGTGGGCGTAGATAATCTCTCCTTGGGTCCTGCAAGAGGGGGTAAATGCACTATGTGCGCCACTAACAACAATTCAGTAAATTTATTGAAACAGAGTAACTGCCTGAGGTGTAGAACACAGCAAATGCAGTCCCGACTTTTAAGCGACAGATCAGTTGCACAAAATTAGACCATTTTCGCTGACGTGCATGTAAAGTTATGGAGATCATGAGGAAAAGAGTTGTGGAGCACCTAGAAAAGAATGGACTAATGTATGACAACCAGCACGGCGTCTGGGAAGCGAAATCCTGGATCCCAAACCTATTGGAGTTAACATGACTTAAGAAATCGTAATGACACGATTGCAAATAAACCATACCCCCGGCCGGGATTGAACCCGCGGTCATAGAGTCTCAAAACTCCAGCCCGTCGCGCTAGCCACTAGACCAGCTAGCCACAATAAGATTCATCCAACTAGGTATATTTCTACACCATAGGAAAGTTAGCGTGGCCGTGACGAACTCTAGCTAGAGTTCGTCACGGCCACGCTAGCTGGAGATTCGTCTGTAAAAACTTGCATTTGTGGTCACAGAGGTGCCTGTGCTAACTTTCCTATGGTGTAGAAATATACCTAGTTGGATGAATCTTATTGTGGCTAGCTGGTCTAGTGGCTAGCGCGACGGGCTGGAGTTTTGAGACTCTATGACCGCGGGTTCAATCCCGGCCGGGGGTATGGTTCTATTGGAGTTATCTGATAAGGTGACAGAAGTTAGACAGGAAAGAGAGGGATGGGTAGATTGCATCTTCTTGGAATGTGGGAAGGCTTTCGACACAGTACCACAGAGGAGTCCGATTGAAAAGCTAGAGCAGGCAGGAATAGGAGGGAAAGCACTGCAATGGATCAGGGAATACCTGACTGAAAGGAAACATGCGTCGGTACGAAACGAGATGTCAGAGTGTGTGCATATGTCGAGTGGAGTTCCACGAGGGTCTGTCCTAGGTCTGGTGCTCTTTCTTGTCTATGTGAATGACATGACGGAAGAGATAGAGTCAGAAATGTCCCTGCTCGCAGATGATGCGAGACAAATGAGGAGAATACAAGCGGGAGAGGATCAGGTAAGCCTACAAGGGGACCTGAACAGGCTGCAAGCTTGGTCCGACAAATGGGTCCTGCAGTTCAGTCCAAGCAAGTGCAAAGTCATGAAGGTTGGCGAAGGACAAGAGAGACTGAACATTGCGTACAGCCTAAATGGTCAGAGGCTGCAAAACTCACTCAAGGAAAAGGATCATACCGAGGACATCTCGTGAACAGCACATCAGCTAAATAACTGCTGCGGCATACAGGCGCTTGACAAACCTGAGCAAAGCGTTTTGACATCTAAGGAGTCATTCACGACACTATACCATGTACGTCAGACCTATATTGGGGTATGCAGCACTAGTATGGAACCCACACCTGGTTAAACACGTCAAGAAATTAGAGAAAGTGTAAAGGTTTGCAAGAAGACTAATCTCGGAGATAGGGTGTTTGTCTCACAAGGAGAGGTTAAAGGGAACTCAACTTGACAGCTCTGGAAGACAGAAGAGATAGAGGAAACATTATAGCAGCATAAAATACTGAGAGGAATTGACAGGGTGGATATGGACCGAATGTTTCAGAGATGGGACGCAGCAACATGGGGTCATAACTGGGAGCTGAAAACTCAGTCACAGGGATGTTAGGAAATACTTCAGTGACAGAGTTGTCAGGAAGTGGAGGCAGGATCCATACATAGCTTTCAGAAGAGGTATGACGAAACTCATGAAGCAGGGAGTGTGTGGACCTAGTAGCGACTAGTAAAGAGGCGGGGCCAGGAACGATGATTCCTGCAACTACAATTAGGGGAGTATACTCATATATACACAGACACAGATACACACATACACACACAAACCAAATAACTGCTGCAGCCACATCTGTTCAAGCATGTCAAGAAACTGGAGAAAGTGCAGAGGTTTGCAACAAAATTAGTCCTTTAGCTAAGGGGTAAGGCCTATGAGGAAAGATTAAGGGATCTCTAGCTGATAGGAGGGTTGTGACGAATTAGATAACGACGAACAAAATACCGAGAGAAATTGACTAGGTAAACAGGGACAGAATGTTTCAGAGATACTAAATAGGAACCAGAGTGCAGAGCTGGGAGTTGAAAACTCAGGTGAGTCATAGGGATGTTAGGAAATATTTTTTTAGCCTTACAGCAGTCAGGAAGTGGCAAAATCAGGATAGTAAAGTGACAGAGGCGGGATTCATATAGCTTTTAGAAAAGGAGGGGCAAGGCTCTTGAAGCTGGGAGAGAGAGTGGACTTAACAGCGGCTAGCAAAGAAGCCGGACCAGAAGCTGTGACTCGACCCCTGCAACCACATATTGTCTTACGTTTCTTTTGCCTATTTTCTACGTCTGTCATCCTTCACATGTCAGCGTTTATACCATAAATAGTTCCAGTTTTCTATATTACAGAGACACTGATATCTTAAGGCACCTAAAATGGAGGAATGTAGCAAATAATACTATAGCAGAGATAATCCCAGGAGGCAGTTCAGATGAAAACTCTCTCACACACACACAAGCTTTTAAATCTCTGAACAAAATTCACCTTAAACCAGCAAATACAGCCAACAAGATTGGAGAACACACTAGACCTCATCTTCACTAACAATGATGATCATATAGGAAATATTACCATATCAAAAACAATATACTCAGATCACAACATAATAGAGGTTCAGACATGTATGAGCGGGGCCCCAGACCAACAAAATGTGATCAGTCACTTTACAACCTTCACCACATTCAACTTCAGTAACAAAAACATAAGGTGGGACCAAGTAAACCAGGTCATATATGATATAAACTGGGAAGATATCCTAAGCAACAAGGATCCAAACCTATCTCTAGAAAAAAATTAACTCTGTGGCACTCGAGGTATGCGCAAAGCATGTTCCTTCAAGGAAATGGAAGAGGAGATGTAAACTAGAACGAGAAAGGCGCTCCCTACACAGGCGAAGGCAAAGAATAAAAGAGTGGCTCAAAGAGACCAATATATCTTTTAATACGAAGAGAGGCACTGGTCAGAGAAATAGCAAACATCGAACTTAATCTAAAGGAGTCTTACATGGGCCAAGAAAAAGGGTAAGAACTAAAGGCCATAATTAAAGTCGAAAGAAACCCAAAATATTACTTTTCTTATGCCGAATCTAAGTCGAAAACAACATCCAGTATTGGGAACCTACACCTACTTAGACGAGATGGGTCCTACACAGATGACAGCAAGGAAATGAGTGAGCTACTCAAGTCCCAGTATGATTCAGTTTTTAGCAAGTTGCTAACCAGACTGAGTCGAAACCCTAAAGGAATTTTTTATGAGCGAGACTCAGAATTTGATAGATTCAACCCTATCTGATAATATCCTAACACCAGATGACTTCGAAAAGGCGACAAATGACATACCAATGCACTCTACCCCAGGCCGAGACTCATGGAACTCAGAATTCATCAAGAACTGCAAGAATTCCCTATCATGTGCTTTCAACATTCTATGAAGAGGGAGCATGGACGCAGGGGTCATCCAGTAGCTGCTAAAAACAGACATAGCCCCACTCCACAAAGGTGGCAGTAAAGCAATAGCAAAGAACTACAGACCGATAGCACTAACATACCATATCATGAAAATCTTTGAAAGGGTTCTAAGAAGCAAGATCACCACTCATCTAGATACCCATCAGTTACACAATCCAGGGCAACATGAGTTAAGAGCAGGTTGCTCCTGCCTATCCCGACTACTGGACCACTATGACAAGGTTCTGGATGTTGTAGAAGACAAACAAAACGCAGATGTAGTATACACAGACTTTGCAAAAGCATTTGACAAGTGTGACCAAGGTGTAATAGCGCACAAAATGCGTGATAAAGGAATAACAGGAAAAGCTGGAAGATGGATCTGTAATTTCATAACAGACAGAACACAAAGATACGGCTACTGCAAAAAGCTCGGTTCCACAAAGCACAGTACTCGCTCCCATCCTGTTCCTCATCCTCATATCTGATATAGACAGGGATGTAAACCACAGCACCGTGTGTTCCATTGTAGATGACAACAGAGTTTGCATGACAGTGTCCTCCACTGAAGACACTGCAAGACTCCTCCAGGTGGACATTAACCAAATCTTTAAATGGGCGGCAGAAAACAATATTAAGTTCGGTGATGAGAAATTTCAATTATTCAGATATGGAAAACGTCAGAAAAGTAAAACTATATCGGAGTATAAAACAAATTCCAACAGCACAATAGAGCGAAAAACTAATGCAAAAGACATGGGAGTGATCATGTCAGAGAATCTCACTTTCAAAGACCACAACAATGTATCAATCGCATCAGTAAGAAAAATGACAGGATGGATAATGAGAGCCTTCAAAACTAGGGATAAGAGGCCCATGATGACACTCTTATATCTAGGCTTGAATATTGCTGCACACTAACAGTACCTTTCAAAGCAGGTGAAATTGCTGACCTAGAAAATGTACAGAGAACTCTCCCGCCTGGAATGCAGGCGGGAGAGATATACGATTATATACACTTGGAAAATCCTAGAGTTATTAGTACCAAATTTGCACACGAAAATCACTCCCTATGAAAGTAAAAGACTCGACAGACGATGCAGCGTCGCCGCAATGATAAGCAGGGGCGCCACTAGCACGATAAGAGACAACACAATAAGTGTCAGGGGCCTAAGACTGTTCAACTGCCTCCCAGCATACATAAGAGGGATTAACGATAGACCCCTGGTTGTTATCAAGAAAGATTTGGACAGGAACTTAAAGTCAGTACCTGACCAGCCGAGCTGTGGTTCGTACGTCGATTTACGTGCGGCTAACAGCAACAGCCTGGTTGATCAGGCCCTGATCCACCATGAGGCCAGGTCACAGACCGGGTCGCGGGGCCGTTGACCCCCGAAACCTTCTCCAGGTATACTCACCTATATTTCCCATTTAATTTATAAACAGTGTATAAATTTTTTAGATCATCTATGGGTAGCATTACAATTTGCAGTTGGTTTATTCTCAGATAAAATCGTAATCATTCATTTTAATGCCTGCTCTAAGTACGCTCTCATGAATTATAATCGTATTTTCCTCAACTAATTAATCTGGGTCACTTAATTAAGGTTCAATAATTGGATCAGTTACACGCAGAATGTTTACCAAAATTAGAACATAAATTCGTAACTCCAAATTATTTTCCAAACACTAGTGACGGCCTCTGCTTCAAATATTTATTCGAACGAAGATAATATTTTTTTCCAGCAAACTGTGTATACCTCGAACATAAAGAAGTAATGCAATTAAAACCGAGATAAACTGACTTCAGCATCATGTGAGGTTTTAGCTGGAAAATAATCTACAGCAGTCGACTGTCGACATATTATCTACACATTAAAACTGCCTTTCCTCGAGCATAATGTAAGTAGGTAGGTAGGTAGGTAGGTGAGCAAGTAGGTAGAAAGATAGGTAAGGGGCTAAGGTAGTAGGAAGGTAAGGGGCTAAGGTAGTAGGAAGGTAAGGAGCTAAGGTAGTAGGAAGGTAAGGAGCTAAGGTAGTAGGTAGATAGTAAGGAAGGGAAGTAGGTAAGTAGGCAGGGTTACCAGTCCACTCTTTAACTTGTAAAACATCCTAAAAGTATGCTGACCAGAGTGTTCAACTGCCTCCCAGTATACATAAGGGGGATTACCAATAGACCCCTGGCTGCCTTTAAGAAGGCGCTGGACAGGCACCTAAAGTCAGTACCTAACCAGCCGGGCTGTGGCTCGTACGTCGGATTACGTGCGGCCAACAGTACCAGCCTGGTTGATCAGGGCCTGCTCCACTGCGAGGTCTGGTCAAGGACCGGGCCACTGGGGTGTTGACTCCTGAAACCCCCTCCAGGTATATTCCAGGTATATATGACAGAGGAGACTATATAGTGATATCGAATCCATGAGCCAAAGAACTCTTGTAATGAAGAATGAATTTTGTTATATAATTTTTTTTAGAGAGCACTTCGAATAAAATTCAATAAGCAAATGACAAAACAAATTTCGAAAAATTTAACTATTGTCACAGTTAACGATAGAACGTGACTCACACATTGGCGTTTTATACAGGAACAATACAGCCTTCATGGGGCACTAATCGTTTACGTACCTGCATCCGTAGAGGAAGCTTAAAGCCCAACGACACTCGATAAGCTTTCTGGTACGAAAGCTTATATATATATATATATATATATATATATATATATATATATATATATATATGTATATATATATATATATGTCGTGCCGAATATGTAAAACTGGTTAATTAGCAAGAACTCATTTAAAATTAAGTCCTTCTAAATTTTTTTTTCATAAATGTTAATGTAAAAATTTACAAGTTTGCTCCAAAAGCATCTCAGAAAACTTACCTAACCTTATTATAACAAGCGCAATTTATTTTAGCCTAACCCAACTAAATATATTTTAGATTTCTTTACAATAATTTAATACTAAACAAACACAGTGAAATATATATTTTTTCGTTAGGTTCAGAATGATTTTGGCGAAATTATTGCATACACAAATTTTCACTTGTCCTATATGGCAAGATGAGCGTTGCTATTTAAGCCAAGATCGCAAGTTCTGCCTATTCGGCACGACATTATATATATATATATATATATATATATATATATATATATATATATATATATATATATATATATATATATATATATATCGTGCTGAATAGGTAAAACTGGTCAATTAGCAAGAACTCATTTAAAATTAAGCACTTCCTAAAATTTTCTCTGATACGTTTAAAGATACATTTTTCATTTATGTTCGTGTAAAAATTAATAATTTTGTACCAAAAGAACCTCAGAAAATTTCCTTAACCTTATTATAACAAGCGCAATTTAATTTACCCTAATGCAACTAAATATATTTTAGATAAGTTCACAGTAATTTAATAATAAACACAAAAATATATATTTTTAGTTAGGTTCAGAATTATTTTTGCGATACTATTGCATAAATTTTCGAGACTCAGATTTCCTGATTCATTTCGTGGAGTCTCTCTCTTGTAGTGTCCCTAACATGCTGATACATGAGGTTTTGCAGTATCACCTCCATCATCATAGCTCTTCACTTTTCCGTTCCCCAATATTGCTCCAGGCTTTCCCAGTCAATCTCCTTGTGACTGAAATCACTAACATATAGTAACTTTGCCCTGACCATGTGGGCTAGTAACATCAGCTAGTGTGTCTGTTGCTTAACAAAGGGTTGTACATCACTTCAAGCACCTCATTTGGACCCCCCTAATCTGAAGTGTTTCTACTATGTAATCCCCTGCATCCCTTCTACCCACATCCAACTCCTTAAAAATCCACGTGTTTTAATGAGCAGTGCAACTCCTCTCCCTCTGTTTCTTCTGTCTTTCCTCATGATCTGATATCCAGTTGGAAAGATCACATATGCTTTCAGTCCCACGAGCTTGGTTTCTGAGAGTGCTACGAGGTCTGGGGAGACCTACATGATTCTTTCATACTACTCCTCATATATTCGTTATTCCACCTTCGTTGGTGTACCATACCTTCAGCTTCTTCTCTAAAATTGTATTATTGGGGGTTGGTGGGGGCTGGGGGAGTGGGAGTGTTAGGACAGTGTTGGTGGTTGCTGTGTAGGTTTGTGCAGGGGAGGTATGGTCTGTATGTGTGTACTCACCTACTTGTGGTTGCAGGGGTCAAGTCACAGCGCCTGGCCCCGCCTCTTCACTGGCCGCTATTAGGTCACTCTTCCTGCTCAGTGAGCTTTATACCTCTTTTTAAAGCTTTGTATGGATCATGCCTCCACTACATCACTTCCCAGACTATTCCACTTCCAGACAACTCTGTGACTGAAAAAATACTTCCTGACATCCCTGTGATTCATCTGAGTCTTCAGCTTCCAACTGTGACCCCTTGTTGCTGTGTCCCACCTCTGGAACATTCTGTCTGTCCACCTTGTCGATTCCTCTCAGTATTTTATGTGTCGTTATCATATCCTCCCTATCTCTCCTGTCGTCAGGTCGATTTCCCTTAACCTCTTCTCGTAGGCCATACCCCTTAGCTCCGGGACTAACCTTGGCAATTTTTCTAGTTTCCTTACGTGTTTGGCTAGGTGTGGGTTCCAAACTGGCGCTGCATACTCCAGTATGGGCCTCGCATACACAGTGTACAGGGTCCTGAACGATTCCTTATTAAGATGTCGGAATTCTGTTCTCAGGTTTGCTAGGCGCCCGTACACTGCAGCAGTTATTTGATTGATGTGCGCCTCAGATGTGCCCGGTGTTACACTCACCCCAAGATCTTTTTCCTTGAGTGAGGTTTGTAGTCTCTGGCCCTCTTGATTGTAGTTCGTCTGCGGTCTTCTTTGCCCTTCCCCAGTCTTCATGACTTTGCACTTGGTGGGGTTGAGCACCAGGAGCCAATTGCTGGACTAGGCCTGCAGCCTGTCCAGATCCATTTGTAGTTCTGCCTGGTCTTTGTCCGATTGGATTCTTCTCATTAACTTCACATCTGCGAAGAGGGACACTTCGGAGTCTATTCCTTCCGTCAAGTCATTCACAAATACCAGAAAAGCACAGGCCCTAGGACTGACCCCTGTAGAACCCCGCTCGTCACAGGCGCCCACTCTGACACCTGGTCACGTACCATTACTCTCTCTCTCTTCCTGACAGGTATTCCCTGATCCATTGTAGTGCCTTCCCTGTTATCCCTGTGTGTGTGTGTGTGTGTGTGTGTGTGTGTGTGTGTGTGTGTGTGTGTGTGTGTGTGTGTGTGTGTGTGTGTGTGTGTGCTCACCTAATTGTGGTTGCATGGGTCGATTCACAGGTCCAGGCCCCGCCTCTTCACTGATCGTGTGTGTGTGTTTCTGTATACTTACCTATTTGTACTCACCTGTTTGTGGTCTTACGGGTTGCATCGCAGCTTCTGGCCCCGCCTCTTCGTTGGTCCACACTCCCTGCTCCATAAGCTTTATCATATCTCTTAAAACTATTTATGGATCCTGCTTCCACTACATCACTCTCTACGTTGCTCGTATGCGTTTGTGTCTTTCCCTGCATGTGTGTGTGTGTGTGTGTGTGTGTGTGTGTGTGTGTGTGTGTGTGTGTGTGTGTGTGTGTGTGTGTGTGTACATGTCACTAGGTTTATTATAAAGTGTCAGAATGGGTGAATGCTCCTATTTGTGTGTTAAATAGTATCATAAAAAGTAGCACACCTTGATTAGTGGAATATTTTAAATTATATTTTAAACAAATTACCAATATTCTGTAAGATATTATGAAAACCAAGCGTCACACATTCACCTAACTTGGCCATCAAAATTGCGCTACATCTGAGTAGATGTAACTAATATATAAAGACTGCGGACCTATCATCATAACCCTTCCCTTTCAATACATTTGTTTACATTTTAAAATAAATTTTTTTATATTGGAAATATCTGAAAGGAAGTTAATTTATTTCTGTATACACAAATCTTCTTATATATAGGTATACAAAAAGTACCGGTAATTAATTTGTGAACTAATCACCATCATCGTTACAAGCTGAGTTAATTCATTCACGAAAATAGCCTTCACTCCTCTTTTTACTACGTCTGAGTTGCCAGATGTCGCTTCTGCCCGGCAGAAAGAGTATAGGAACTTTTTTCCGCAACTGTGCATTATGACCAAAATCGAATTAGGAATAGTTTCAATAAGAATTTTCTTAGATGGTCTTCATATGAACGGAAAAGACATTTCATTGGTGGATTTGCTTCAAAAAATAAATTCTTGAATTAATGTAAAATAAAAAAAAGCATATCAGAAATATTAATAAAAGTGCATAATTAGCTAAGTTCGGAATAATTATGAAAATATTTCAAGCTCGACCAAGAATTTGGAAATATAATAGTCAGAATAAAACGTCTGTTAGAGAGAAAAAAAAAAGCGATAAAAATCTTGGCTTGAGGGTTTAGCAGCAGAGGTAGCAAACATCGCTCGACTTCTTCCGTAATAACAAACTCTGGAAAATATTGGACGATAGATTAAGTCCTCTGGCAAAGCGCAAAACAAAAGAGAAATTCTGTTGCTATATTAAGAATGTATTTACTAAATTGTAGATTTCGTCAATGAAGCAGCAGAAATATTTTACACAATTCACAACAACATTGACGTCGATCCTGAATAGTGAATAGAGGTTTATTACCTCATAAATTTTCTTAAAGGTGAAGCCTGTATATTGGCACAACTTACAAAAAATAAAAAGTGTGGAAAACAATCAATGAAACAATACTTTGCAACTTTAAACCTAAATGGAATACAAGAAAACTGTTGATACTGAATAATCCTTCTTAATAATTATAATAATAGTAATAGTAGTAGTAGTAGTAGTAGTAATTATAATAATAGTATTAGTAATAATAGTAGCAGTAATAATACTATTAATTCTTTATTTCTACAAGTAAATAATGCAACTGATAGACCTAATTAACATCAGTGGCATACTATATAAAAAGCCAATAGGTATGCATAGCATTTCGGGCAACTTTGGTTAACCTTGTTCCCTAAGATGCTACTCACAACAGTCGGCTGTGTTAACACTCGGGTACCTATTTACCGCTGGATGAGCAGGGGTAGCATGTCTAAGGAAATATGCTCAATATTTCAGTCGTGCTGTGGATCGATTCCGGGCCCTCAGTGTGAGAGCTCAGAACGCTACTAACCAGGACACCAGCATTCACCATCCAGGTCAATTTAACTTGACCTCGTTGCAAATCTTTGCACTTTCTCTAATTACCTGACGTGCTTGGCCAGGTGTGGGTTCCAAATTGGTGCTGCATACTCCAATATGGGCCTGACGTACACGGTGTACAGGGTCCTGAACGATTTCTTACCGAGATGTCGGAATGCTATTCTTAGGTTTGCTAAGCGCCCATATGCTGCAGCAGTTATTTATTTGATGTGCGCTCAGGAGTTGTGCTCGATATTATACTCACCCCACAATTCTTTTCCTAGAGTGAGGTTTGTATTCTTTGGCCCCCTAGACTGTACCCTGTCTGCAGTCTTCTTTGCCCTTCCCCAATCTTCATGACTTTGCACTTTATGGGGTTAAACTCCAGGAGCCAGTTTCTGGACCGGGCCTGCAGCCTGTCCAGATCCCTTTGTAGTCCTGCCTGGTCCTCCTCCTCCAAGTGAATTCTCCGGATTAACTTCACATCGTCTACAAACAGAGACACTTCTAATGTGTGTGTGTGTGTAACCTATCACACCCACATACTACCCTATATCCATCTAACCACTTCACACAACCTCCTACCCATCCAACAACCCCCACAACCCACTTCCCACTCAACCAACCCTTACACCCAATCACCCCACACAACCACAACCCATGCAACCACCAGGCACATCACAGTGTACTCAAGTCCCTCGTATTTGCGAGGGACTTAAGTATACTACGCTGTTTACTGAATTTCCGCTAAAAAGCTATTGAATTCTAAGTGTTAAAACCTGCATCTTGCTCAACATGCTATTCTAAGAACCGCACCCTGAGGTTCACAGAAGCTGTGCTTATATTCTCTTAAGATACATTCTTACATGTACAAGTATCTGACTATAATGGATTTCTGTAGCCTGGATATTGATAAACACAAAAGATATTTTATTTTTGAACATGTGATCAAAATGAATTCAAGGAAGATGCCAGTGAGGTGGGTGAATGAAAGCAGCGTAACATACATATTGTATGTCATTCCCAGAACTAAGTAAAGGCATCGTAATTAGTCTCGTTACTGGAATCTATTGATTTATTGGTAATAGTGACGAAAATTAACCTTCCTAGATCAGTCTGGTAACAATTCAGCATGAAGTTACTGTTACTACCTGAATTCCAGCACTGCAAGGGAAATCCTTCCCACCTCTATAATACTCCATCATAAATATAGACTGAACCAGCATACTGTGATGCATGAATTTCACTCCAGAAGCAATCTGTCCACCCAACTTGCCTGAGAACACAAGAAGTGCCAATGGCTTTATATCAATTTTCCCCCGAAAATATATATTGTTAAAATGTAAAGCATATGACCAATTCGTCGAAATAAAACTTTTCTCTAAATAACTTAACTGTATCTAGTAATGACTCACGAAATCGTCATAACATGATTGTAAAGAAATCACGGAACAGGTGGAATTAAACCCATGGCAAGTGAGTAAAACTCCAGGCCAGTGCGATAACCACTGAATAGCTGGCCCCCAGTGGTTTACGCACTGGCCTGGAGATTTAAGACTCGCTTGCCTTGGGTTCTAACCCCACCCGTACCATGGATTGTACCTAGTAATATCTGTCTATACAGTTGAATGACGAACAAAAATCTATCATCAAATGTTTTGTTTGGTTAACACAGTGCAAAGTCTTTCTACCGTACCACGGGATGGATATGTTCCTTGTTTTTTCTTTTATTGTTAATATCGACTGTTTGCGACTGAATTACGCACAAACACACACACACACAATATGTGTGTGTGTGTGTGTGTGTGTGTGTGTGTGTGTATGTGTGTGTGTGTGTGTGTGTTATATATAACCCAACTAAATATATTTTAGATTTGTTTACAATAATTTAATACTAAACAAACACAGTGAAATATATTTTTTTTCGTTAGGCTCAGAATGATTTTGGCGAAATTATTGCATACACAACTTTTCACTTGTCCTATATGGCAAGATGAACGTTGCTATTTAAGCAATATGGGAAGTTCTGCCTATTCGGCACGACATACATATATATATATATATATATATATATATATATATATATATATATATATATATATATATATATATATATATATATATATATATAGTCATTAGCTGATCAGTTGTCAGAAATTTTCGTGTTCACGTTCCCTCCGTATTCTGAGAATTTGACAGTAATAGTCTGAGTGCGCAACAGATGCCTTTGCTGTTAATTTCACCTTGTGTATATATATATATATATATATATATATATATATATATTATATATATATTTATTTCCTCAGAAAACGTAGAGTGCATGAATACAGATCGATCGATCAATTCCATCCATATTGTACAATGATTTGTTCTTATAGTTTGTAATGCATTACGTTAAAACTCATTACGTTAAAACTCATTACGTTAACACCCATTACGTCAAAATCATGTTGTACCATCCATTAGTTCTAAGTTATATATGAATTTGTTATTGTATAGAATCAGCCCAGATCCGCCTGCCTGTTCAGCCTATAGTATAGTAGTGTATGTCGGGACGACATACGTAACATGACCGAGCTGTCAGCATAGTTGCTGATCCCTGTATTCCTTGTATTATATAGCATAGCATATTAGTATCATCCATGTGCTTTAGATACGAGATCCCTTGTAGGCCTGTGGCTTTGTGTGACGTCACGGGATGCACATGTGTAGGCTCGTACCTCTGCCTCCCTCTCACTCGGCGGCAGACCATTCAGCAGACAAGCAAGGCAGCTGGGCTCCATCCCTCACCATCTCAGACTGACAATATATATTACCATCCAACAAGTGTGTCTACCTTCAACCTACGATATCTCCATTTAAGAACCCTTACGAGTTTTCCCTGAAGCAAGTTTATTCTTTTCTCTGAGGATG
>NC_091338.1:21468529-21491029 GCF_038502225.1 Cherax quadricarinatus
AAAGGAACTAGTGATTGTTCGGAAAAAGGTTATAGAATGGGTTAAGTGACGAGTGGGGGTTCCAAAAGGATCAGTAGTATTAGTACTAGTACAGTTTATTGTATACTTGAAGGACATGATGGAAGGGATAGAATCAGAGGAATACATGTTTACAGATGACGTGGAACTAATGAAGAAAATAATATAAACAGATGCGGACCGGAAAAACAACTTTCAATAAAACTAGGCAGGTTTAAGGCTAGAATTCAACCTCAAACAAGTGCAAAGTTATGAAGTTTGGACAAGAGGATAGAAGACTACAAACATCTAGAAGGGTAAGCACTTCGAACATTACTCAAGGAGAACCTTGAATTGAGCATTGAACGAGTCAGATTGCTTTAGGCGCTCATCAGGCAAAGAACTGCTGCAGCAAAGGAGCGTCTTGCAAATTAAGCCTAACTTTCAGAAACGTAAGCAAAGATTCATTCACGACACTGTATATAGGTTAAGTCATGCCCATTTTGAAATATGCAGAACCACTGTGGAACCTACAGTGGTACTTGTGAAGAAACTGGAAAAGATGTACAGGTTTGCAACGACAGTAATCCCAGGAGAGACTAATTAAGGAAGCTAAAACTGATGAATTAGATGAAAGAAGGACATGATGTGACGTGATAACAACACACAAAATAATGAGAGGAATTAAAAGGGAAGACAGGAATAGACTGTTCGAGAGGCAGGAAACAGGAACACAAAACAAAGACGATTCATATGGAAATTAGGAATGATTTAAGTCTTAGATTAGCTCTAAGATGGAATAACCTGGACAATGGAGTGGTAGAGGTAGCAAATGTACATAAAGAAAGCGTATAAAAAGGTTTTCGAAGCCTGGAGTGAACCCAGTAACAGATAACAGAAGCGAGGACGGGGCCCGAGACTCGACTCCTTGAATCATATATTGGCGAATACATATTGAACACAAGCACGCACGCACGCACGCACGCACGCACACACACACACACACACACGCACACACACACGCACACACGCACACACACACACACACACACACACACACACACACACACACACACACACACACACACACACACACACACACAGGCACACGCACACACACATTTTAAAATTTCATCAGGTTAATGGCCCGAAACAATCTAGCAATGCCCCAAGTGATTGAACAAGTTAATGCTGCCACCCCTGCCACTGAAATATACACCCACCATTCCTGACGCACTACCACCCCTGCCACTGAAATATACATCCCCCATTCCTGACGCACTACCACCCCTGCCACTGAAATATACACCCCCCATTCCTGACGCACTACCACCCCTGCCACTGAAATATACATCCCCCATTCCTGACGCACTACCACCCCTGCAACTAAAATATACACCCACCATTCCTGACGCACTACCACCCCTGCCACTGAAATATACATCCCCCATTTCTGACGCACTACCACCCCTGCCACTGAAATATACACCCCCCATTCCTGACGCACTACCACCCCTGCCACTGAAATATACACCCCCCATTCCTGACGCACTACCACCCCTGCCACTGAAATATACAACCCCATTCCTGACGCACTACCACCCCTGCCACTGAAATATACACCCCCCATTCCTGACGCACTACCACCCTTGCCACTGAAATATACAACCCCATTCCTGACTCACTACCACCCCTGCCAATGAAATATACACCCCCATTCCTGACGCACTACCACCCTTGCCACTGAAATATACAACCCCATTCCTGACGCACTACCACCCCTGCCACTGAAATATACACTCCCATTCCTGACGCACTACCACCCTTGCCACTGAAATATACAACCCCATTCCTGACGCACTACCACCTCTGCCACTGAAATATACACCACCATTCCTGACGCACTACCACCCTTGCCACTGAAATATACAACCCCATTCCTGACGCACTACCACCCCTGCCACTGAAATATACACCCCCATTCCTGACGCACTACCACCCTTGCTACTGAAATATACACCCTCATTCCTGACGCACTACCACCCCTGCCACTGAAATATACAACCCCATTCCTGACACACTGTCACCAAGGTCTTCAAAATATAAACCCCATCAATGGCATAATGCCTCTCCTGTACCTGGGATATGTACCTCATCTCTGGCATACATGTCTCATTTCAATTAAGAATTTATTCTATCAATAACTCAACAATTTCCATGGAGTGCTTAATTAACCAGTCATCAGTTAATATCATCTGTATTTGACTTTAGTTTTTTGCTACCTGTCTTCTGACGTATGATATATATCTCCTTCTCTGACCTCATTATATCCATCGCTACCCTGTGACCTGCCCCTTGCCCCCTACACTCTCTCTCTCTCTGTCTCTGCCTCTCTCTCTTTACACAGGTTTGACAAGGTTAGGTTAAGGATCCTTAGCTTTATTGACAAGCTATTTACAGATTAAGGATTTCTAGCTAACAGCTGTTACCTACATCAGCTCTATCTCTCTCTCTCTCTCTCTTTCTCGTAGCAGCAGCAGAAGCAACAATAGTAGTTAGTAGCTGTAGATGTATGATACGAATCTGACTGTAGAAATCCAAGCTAGAGGGAACATGAAAATTTCATATCGCGTGGTATATTGTCCTTTTTCCTCACCCTTTTGTTTGAAGAAATAAAGTAAAAAACTGGAGCAATCAGAGCCTTGGAGGCAGCCAGATTCGTCAACATAACTGAAAACAACTGGATCACTCATCCAGAGCCTCCTGATTTGTCATCAGATCTGAAGACAAATTGGAGCGCTGGTCAGAGCCTGGGATACCATCAGACACGTCAATATGGCTGAGGACAAGTAGATCACTGACTCAGAGCCTAATAGGCTGCCAAACTTGTCAGCATAACTGAGGACATTATTTTCTTTAAACTCAGTCAGTTCTGTTAGATGATGAAAAAATACTTTGGATCTGGTTTTGACCACAGATTGTGACCTCATACAACCATGCAATGTAATACCATTTTGATGGATCCAAATAACATTGCCGGTAACTTTGCAACTTGTCGAGTTCAAAGGCAAATCTCGTAAAGTGTTCAAGATATTCAAACTGACTGGTAACCTTCACAACCATGCAAAGTACGTACGTTTACAGACAGGGAACAGAAGCAAAAAATGCTAAACAAAAGCCGTGAAAGATGAATTGCAGGAAGCGTCAAAGGTATTCCAAAAGAATTTTTCATTTTCAAAAAATTTTTCATGGCCAATCACTGGAAAACTGAATATGGAATAAATCAAATACTTGAAGAAGCTAAATATCAACAACTCGAGCAGATGAGATGAACTGCCTGAGAGAAAGATCTAAGGGGATGAAGCTACGAACTCGCTTACCCACTACTGGTAATGTTTAACAAGTCATAGGTGTCATTGGACTGGAAACTAGCAAACGTTACCTCGATATTTAAGAAAAAAGAACAAGTCTTGTGCCGTCAACGATCGTCCCATCAACTTAACGCCAATTTTACTAGGTAAAGGAATGCAAACTATTATTACGGACAACAGAGTTAATTTTATTGGAAATAACGTAATAACTTCCATGGATTCCGCAATAAAAGATCATACATGACTAACTTACTCGAGTTTATTAATTAAACTGTGGCTAGCCGGTGGACCGAATCCGTGATGTTTTAGCCCGCCTCGTGGGAAAATTGAAAATTCACGACGCCCTAAATCACTGGCTGGCTAAAACAACACGGGTTCGATCCCCCGGCTAGCCGCAGTTTGTTACTGATTAAATACCACTTGTTCGTGGTTACAATAATAATAATTATATATATATATATATATATATATATATATATATATATATATATATATATATATATATATATATATATATATATATATTAACAAGTCGGCCGTCTCCCACCGAGGCAGGGTAACCCAAAAAAGAAAGAAAATCCCCAAAAACAAAATACTTTCATCATTCAACACTTTCACTTCACTCACACATAATCACTGTTTTTGCAGAGGTGCTCAGAACACAACAGTTTAGAAGCATATACGTATAAAGATACACAACATATCCCTCCAAACTGCTAATATCCCGAACCACTCCTTCAAAGTGCAGACATTGTACTTCCCATTTCCAGGACTCAAGTCCGGCTATATAAAAATAACCGGTTTCCCTGAATTCCTTCACTAAACATTACCCTGCTCACACTCCAACAGATCGTCAGATCCCAAATACCATTCGTCTCCATTCACTCCAATCGAACACGCTCATGCACGCCTGCTGGAAATCCAAGCCCCTCGCCCACAAAACCTTCCTTACCCTTTCCAACCTTTTCGAGGACGACCCCTACCCCGCCTTCCTTCCCCTACAGATTTATACGCTCTCCATGCCATTCTACTTTGATCCTCTCTCTCTAAATGACCAAATCACCTCAACAACCCCTCTTCAGCACTCTGACTAATACTTTTAACTCCACACCTTCTCCTAATTTCCACACTCCGAATTTTCTGCATAATATTTACACCACACATTGCCCTTAGACAGGACATCTCCACTGCCTCCAGCCGCCGCCTCGCTGCTGCATTCACAACCCAAGCTTCACACCCATATAAGAGTGTTGGTACTACTATACTTTCATACATTCCCTTCTTTGCCTCCATAGATAACGTTTTTTTGTCTCCACATATACCTCAACGCACCACTCACCTTTTTTCCCTCATCAATTCTATGATTAACCTCATCCTTCATAAATCCATCAGCCAACACGTCAACTCCCAAGTATCTGAAAACATTCACTTCTTCCATACACCTCCTCCCCAATTTGATATCCAATTTTTCTTTATCTAAGTCATTTGATACCCTCATCACCTTACTCTTTTCTATGTTCACTTTCAACTTTCTACCTTTACACGCACTCCCAAACTCATCCACTAACCTTTGCATTTTTTTCTGTAGAATCTCCCATAAGCACAGTATCATCAGCAAAAAGCAACTGCGTCAGTTCCCATTTTGCATTTGATTCCCCATAATTTAATCCCTCCCCTCTCCCCAACACCCTAGCATTTACTTCTTTTACAACCCCATCTATAAATATATTAAACAACCATGGTGACATTACACATCCTTGTCTAAGACCTACTTTTACCGGGAAGTAGTCTCCCTCTCTTCTACACACACTAACCTGAGCCTCACTATCCTCATAAAAACTCTTTACAGCATTTAGTAACTTACCAACTATTCCATATACTTGCAACATCTGCCACATTGTTCCTCTATCCACTCTATCATATGCCTTTTCTAAATCCATAAATGCAATAAAAACTTCCCTACCTCTATCTAAATACTGCTCACATATATGCTTCAATGTAAACACTTGATCTACACATCAGCTACCCACTCTAAAACCTCCTTGTTCATCCGCAATCCTGCATTCTGTCTTACCTCTAATTCTTTCAATTATAACCCTACCGTACACTTTTCCTGGTATACTCAGTAAACTTATTTCTCTATAATTTTTACAGTATCTTTTGTCCCCCTTCCCTTATATATATATATATATATATATATATATATATACATACACAAATATATAATATATATATATATATATATGTCGTGCCGAATATGTAAAACTGGTCAATTAGCAAGAACTCATTTAAAATTAAGTCCTTTCCGAAATTTTCTCCTATACGTTTAAAGATATATTTTTTTCATTAATGTTAATGTAAAAATTTATAATTTTGCACCAAAAGTAACTTAGAAAACTTACCTAACCTTATTATAACAAGCCCAATTTATTTTAGCCTAACCCAACTAAATATATTTTAGATTTGTTTACAATAATTTAATACTAAACAAACACAGTGAAATATATTTTTTTCGTTAGGTTCAGAATGATTTGGGCGAAATTATTGCATACACAAATTTTCACTTGTCCTATATGGCAAGATGAGCGTTGCTATTTAAGCCAAGATCGCAAGTTCTGCCTATTCGGCACGACATATATATATATATATATATATATATATATATATATATATATATATATATATATATATATGAAAAAAGTTTCAAGAGATATACGATTACTAGATTTAAAAAAGAAAAATAGACAAGGCGCCCCATCGAAGATTGTTGGCCAGAATACAAGCACTTGGTATAGCAGACAATATCATGATATGTGTACTCAACGCTGAGGTGTTTTATTAGCTAGACAGAGTGTGTGTTGTTCCCCAGGGATCAGTTCTTGGCCAAATCCTCTTCAGAAACTACATAAACGATCTCGAGACAGGGCTGACATCTAAGATGGCAAAATTTGGAAAAGACAATACTAAACTAGAGAAATGTACGGTACCTAAAATACCCATGAATATTGTCTGACAGTTTGTGCTGTGGTCTGAAGCGTGGAAGATGAGTTTCAATCTGGACAGGTATAAAGCAATGTGTTTCGGATATTTCAGTCTCAAACACGAAATCAAAATATATGGCAACAATACCTTAAAGTAAACACTTTCAGCAACTTCAAACGAAACAAAAAATTGTTTTTCTTCGATCGGTAAAGCTAACAAAATGTTAGATAACACAACTAAAAATCTATGAACATCAAATACCAGACGCACTATTGACTCTCTAATGCACTTGTTGGACAGCCCACTTTTGGTGGTCTCCAAATTGCATAATAGACAAAAATGTACCAGAGTACATCGTAGAGCTACCATGCTCGAAAATCACTCAGACGCAAACCATTTGAAGAAAGATTCAAAGAACTTATCCATTTCTTTGCTAGGAAACGCGGACTATGAGGAGATCATAATCAAACAAGTGAGATATTAAATGGCTTTAACTCAGTCACGAAAAACTGAAGTGCTTGATTAGTTTACAAATGGAAACAATGGAAAGAAAGTCTGAGGAGAAGATGCAGCTCCAATGAATGCATAGATATTAGCGGAACAAAATCATAAAAGAACAGAACAAACTGCCTGCTTATGTTGAAAGTATAAAGACAGACTTGAGAAGTTCTGTGCGAGTATAAGATTCAACTTGGGACAATCTGAAGTCAATGGATTCCTGATTATTCAATATCTGCTTCGGGACGATCAGATGACAACGAGCAACCTACAGCAGCTTAAAATAATAATAGTGGTAGAAATAGGTAATGTTAATTATAGAGCTGGTGGCAATCAGGCGATTAACTTGGTACATGCATCTCCAAGTGATACTGGAACTACACCAAGTATTAATTATAGGTGCCTTTAGTTCATGCCTTCCATCCATTTCCTTCTCTCGTGTAAATTCCAGATCTTTTTTCATTATTGTACGAGATATCCGTCTTCCTCATTTCATCTTCGCAGTGGTATGTACCTAGCTTATAAGTACATAAATAGTTCATCTCATCAGTTACCCTCGATGTGAACTTCAAGACCTGTGCTTTCTCTGTCTCTCTCTCTCTTTCTCTCTCTCTCTCTCTCTCTCTCTCCATCCTTCCTTTTAAGCAGCTGGAAGAAACACGTTCTATGTATGATTATATAGTGAGGACAAACACGACATCGATGGTTAAATGATTGAAAATATAAAACAAAAACTTCAGGATGAAGCGCAGGCAACTTTGAACGAAAGTCGGACGAGAGGACAAGACTACCGTAATTTGAAGGTGAGGAAGACTTGAATATAGTAAGTCGTGGGCGAGGTAAACTCTCATATAGAAGGTCGGAGGTGAGGTAAACTCTCATATAGAAGGTCGGAGGTGAGGTAAACTCTCATATAGAAGGTCGGAGGTGAGGTAAACTCTCATATAGAAGGTCGGAGGTGAGGTAAACTCTCATGTAGAAGGTCGGAGGTGAGGTAAACTCTCATATAGAAGGTCGGAGGTGAGGTAAACTCTCTTACAGAAGGTCGGAGGTGAGGTAAACTCTCTTATAGAAGGTCGGAGGTGAGGTAAACTCTCTTATAGAAGGTCGGAGGTGAGGTAAACTCTCTTATAGAAGGTCGGAGGTGAGATCAACTCTCTTATAGAAGGTCGGAGGTGAGATCAACTCTCTTATAGAAGGTCGGAGGTGAGGTAAACTCTCTTATAGAAGGTCGGAGGTGAGGTAAACTCTCTTATAGAAGGTCGGAGGTGAGGTAAACTCTTATAGAAGGTCGGAGGTGAGGTAAACTCTCTTATAGAAGGTAGGAGGTGAGGTAAACTCTCTTATAGAAGGTCGGAGGTGAGGTAAACTCTCTTATAGAAGGTCGGAGGTGAGGTAAACTCTCTTATAGAAGGTCGGAGATGAGCTAACTCTTATAGAAGGTCGGAGGTGAGGTAAACTCTCTTATAGAAGGTCGGAGGTGAGATCAACTCTCTTATAGAAGGTCGGAGGTGAGATCAACTCTCATATAGAAGGTCGGAGGTGAGGTAGGCGAGAATACTGAAATTCGGAAGTGATATAAGCTCGCATATTGAAGGTCGGAGGCGAGGTAGACGAGAATATTGAAAGTCGGAGGTGAGGAGGAGTCGAACAATAAAAGCAGAGAAACAAGAAAAACAGCGAGATAAATAACAAGCACGAACATTAAGACGAAAGATTAACGGCTTTCACTTTACATTCCAATAACAAACTTTACCAAAAATGTCCCATACGTCCCGCGATCTAAATGGAAAATCCAGATAAAAGCCGATAGGAAAGGCAGGGGAAAAAGTGAGAGAGAAATAAACTCGATTACTAAAGCACCGAGACTCTCGAATTTACAATTAAAATTGGGAGTTTTTTTTTTTTTACAGCATCCAGCTGCTACACAAAATGTGGGAGGTTCTGATAGTAGGCAGAGATTATACACAATGTGGGAGGTTCTGATAGTAGGTGTAATATTATACACCATGTGGGAGGTTCTGATAGTAGGTGGTGATTATACACCATGTGGGAGGTTCTGATAGTAGGTGGTGATTATACACCATGTGGGAGGTTCTGATAGGTGGTGATTATACACCATGTGGGAGGTTCTGATAGTAGGTGGTGATTATACACAATGTGGGAGGTTCTGATAGTAGGTGGTGATTATACACAATGTGGGAGGTTCTGATAGGCAGAGATTATACACAATGTGGGAGGTTCTGATAGTAGGTGGTGATTATACACAATGTGGGAGGTTCTGATAGTAGGTGGTGATTATACACCATGTGGGAGGTTCTGATAGTAGGTGGTGATTATACACAATGTGGGAGGTTCTGATAGGTGGTGATTATACACAATGTGGGAGGTTCTGATAGCAGGTGGTGATTATACACCATGTGGGAGGTTCTGATAGTAGGTGGTGATTATACACAATGTGGGAGGTTCTGATAGTAGGTGGTGATTATACACAATGTGGGAGGTTCTGATAGTAGGTGGTGATTATACACAATGTGGGAGGTTCTGATAGTAGGTGGTGATTATACACAATGTGGGAGGTTCTGATAGTAGGTGGTGATTATACACAATGTGGGAGGTTCTGATAGTAGGTGGTGATTATACACAATGTGGGAGGTTCTGATAGGTGGTGATTATACTCAATTTGGGAGGTTCTGATAGTAGGTGATTATACACAATGTGGGAGGTTCTGATAGGTGGTGATTATACACAATGTGGGAGGTTCTGATAGGTGGTGATTATACACAATGTGGGAGGTTCTGATAGTAGGTGGTGATTATACACAATGTGGGAGGTTCTGATAGTAGGCAGTGATTATACACCATGTGGGAGGTTCTGATAGTAGGCAGTGATTATACACAATGGGGGAGGTTCTGATAGCAGGCAGTGATTATACACAATGTGGGAGGTTCTGATAGTAGGCAGTGATTATACACAATGTGGGAGGTTCTGATAGTAGGCAGTGATCATACACAATGTGGGAGGTTCTGATAGTAGGCAGTGATTATACACCATGTGGGAGGTTCTGATAGTAGGCAGTGATTATACACAATGTGGGAGGTTCTGATAGTAGGCAGTGATTATACACAATGTGGGAGGTTCTGATAGTAGGCAGTGATTATACACAATGTGGGAGGTTCTGATAGTAGGCAGTGATTATACACAATGTGGGAGGTTCTGATAGTAGGCAGTGATTATACACAATGTGAGAGGTTCTGATAGTAGGCAGTGATTATACACCTTGTGGGAGGTTCTGATAGTAGGCAGTGATTATACACAATGTGGGAGGTTCTGATAGTAGGCAGTGATTATACACAATGTGGGAGGTTCTGATAGTAGGCAGTGATTATACACAATGTGGGAGGTTCTGATAGGTGGTGATTATACACAATGTGGGAGGTTCTGATAGTATGTGGTGATTATACACAATGTGGGAGGTTCTGATAGTATGTGGTGATTATACACAATGTGGGAGGTTCTGATAGTAGGCAGAGATTATACACCATGTGGGAGGTTCTGATAGGTGGTGATTATACACAATGTGGGAGGTTCTGATAGTATGTGGTGATTATACACAATGTGTGAGGTTCTGATAGTATGTGGTGATTATACACAATGTGGGAGGTTCTGATAGTATGTGGTGATTATACACAATGTGGGAGGTTCTGATAGTAGGCAGTGATTATACACAATGTGGGAGGTTCTGATAGGTGGTGATTATACACAATGTGGGAGGTTCTGATAGGTGGTGATTATACACCATGTGGGAAGTTCTGATAGTAGTTGGTGATTATACACAATGTGGGAGGTTCTGATAGTAGGCAGTGATTATACACAATGTGGGAGGTTCTGATAGTAGGCAGTGATTATACACAATGTGGGAGGTTCTGATAGATGGTGATTATACACAATGTGGGAGGTTCTGATAGTATGCAGTGATTATACACAATGTGTGAGGTTCTGATAGTAGGCAGTGATTATACACAATGTGGGAGGTTCTGATAGTAGGCAGTGATTATACACAATGTGGGAGGTTCTGATAGTAGGCAGTGATTATACACAATGTGGGAGGTTCTGATAGATGGTGATTATACACAATGTGGGAGGTTCTGATAGTATGCAGTGATTATACACAATGTGGGAGGTTCTGATAGGTGGTGATTATACACAATGTGGGAGGTTCTGATAGTAGGCAGTGATTATACACAATGTGGGAGGTTCTGATAGGCGGTGATTATACACAATGTGGGAGGTTCTGATAGGCGGTGATTATACACAATGTGGGAGGTTCTGATAGTAGGCAGTGATTATACACAATGTGGGAGGTTCTGATAGGCGGTGATTATACACAATGTGGGAGGTTCTCATAGTAGGCAGTGATTATACACAATGTGGGAGGTTCTGATAGGTGGTGATTATACACAATGTGGGAGGTTCTGATAGTAGGCAGTGATTATACACAATGTGGGAGGTTCTGATAGGCGGTGATTATACACAATGTGGGAGGTTCTGATAGGCGGTGATTATACACAATGTGGGAGGTTCTGATAGTAGGCAGTGATTATACACAATGTGGGAGGTTCTGATAGGCGGTGATTATACACAATGTGGGAGGTTCTCATAGTAGGCAGTGATTATACACAATGTGGGAGGTTCTGATAGGTGGTGATTATACACAATGTGGGAGGTTCTGATAGTAGGCAGTGATTATACACAATGTGGGAGGTTCTGATAGGCGGTGATTATACACAATGTGGGAGGTTCTGATAGGCGGTGATTATACACAATGTGGGAGGTTCTGATAGTAGGCAGTGATTATACACAATGTGGGAGGTTCTGATAGGCGGTGATTATACACAATGTGGGAGGTTCTGATAGGCAGTGATTATACACAATGTGGGAGGTTCTGATAGGCAGTGATCATACACAATGTGGGAGGTTCTGATAGTAGGCAGTGATTATACACAATGTGGGAGGTTCTGATAGGCGGTGGTTATACACAATGTGGGAGGTTCTGATAGTAGGCAGTGATTATACACAATGTGGGAGGTTCTGATAGGCAGTGATCATACACAATGTGGGAGGTTCTGATAGTAGGCAGTGATTATACACAATGTGGGAGGTTCTGTTAGTAGGCAGTGATTATACACAATGTGGGAGGTTCTGATAGGCGGTGATTATACACAACGTGGGAGGTTCTGATAGTAGGCAGTGATTATACACAATGTGGGAGGTTCTGATAGTAGGTGGTGATTATACACAATGTGGGAGGTTCTGATAGTAGGTGGTGATTATACACAATGTGGGAGGTTCTGATAGTAGGTGGTGATTATACACAATGTGGGAGGTTCTGATAGGTGGTGATTATACACAATGTGGGAGGTTCTGATAGTAGGCAGTGATTATACACAATGTGGGAGTTTCTGATAGTAGGTGATTATACACAATGTGGGAGGTTCTGATAGGTGGTGATTATATACAATGTGGGAGGTTCTGATAGTAGGCGGTGATTATACACAATGTGGGAGGTTCTGATAGTAGGCAGTGATTATACACAATGTGGGAGGTTCTGATAGGCAGTGATTATACAAAATGTGGGAGGTTCTGATAGTAGGCAGTGATTATACACAATGTGGGAGGTTCTGATAGTAGGCAGTGATTATACACAATGTGGGAGTTTCTGATAGTAGGTGATTATACACAATGTGGGAGGTTCTGATAGGTGGTGATTATATACAATGTGGGAGGTTCTGATAGTAGGCGGTGATTATACACAATGTGGGAGGTTCTGATAGTAGGCAGTGATTATACACAATGTGGGAGGTTCTGATAGGCAGTGATTATACAAAATGTGGGAGGTTCTGATAGGCAGTGATTATTCACAATGTGGGAGGTTCTGATAGGCAGTTAGTACACAAGATGTTGGAGGTTCACAGAGTTTTCATCTTTTACAGAAAATTACATACGGGTTCGCGAGTTTGCGCACACTTTAAAGTATAAACATCTGGTATACTCAAGCAGCCTGAAACACCTGTACTTTCGGCAGCATCTCATTCCCTAAATATTCTAATTTTTTTCTTAAACTTTTTGTCTGCAATGTATTGAGAAATTTCAACTTCTTCCCCCGAGGTGAGTTATGTATTTCTTCTCATTTAAAATATACGTCGTGAGTCATGAAGCGACAACACAGGTGTTAGCACAATACGTCATGAGTCACGAAGTGACAACACAGGTGTTAGCCCAATACGTCGTGAGTCACGAAGCGACAACATAGGTGTTAGCACAATACGTCATGAGTCACGACGTGACAACACAGGTGTTAGCCCAATACGTCGTGAGTCACGAAGCGACAACATAGGTGTTAGCACAATACGTCGTGAGTCATGAAGCGATAACACAGCTGTTAGCACAATATGTCGTGAGTCACGAAGTGACAACACAGGTGTTAGCCCAATACGTCGTGAGTCACGAAGCGACAACATAGGTGTTAGCACAATACGTCGTGAGTCACGAAGCGACAACACAGGCGTTAGCACAATACGTCGTGAGTCACGAAGCGACAACACAGGTGTTAGCACAATACGTCGTGAGTCACGAAGCGACAACACAGGCGTTAGCACAATACGTCGTGAGTCACGAAGCGACAACACAGGCGTTAGCACAATACGTCGTGATCTCTTCTTCGGTACCATGGGTGTCCAGATTTCTTTTTTATTGACACACAATCGCTTGAATATGTATATGCATCTCTTTTATAGACAGTCGTTCAAACACGCCAAACTGCTAAAAAAAACATTTCTGGATAGAATTATTTCCTCTAGTAACGAGTGTAACTACCTGCCTCATTAATCTTCTGTAAGGAACTCTCACAGGTCTTACTGAAGTCCGTGTACGTGACGCCGAACTCATTATCACGATTCAACTGTTTAGATATCAAGAACCCCCTTTGTAAACATAGGGTTTCAATGACAAATTTTTGGCTTTCAAGATTCCTTCGAATTAAATACGCAATTACAGGTTCATATAATTTCCCCTAGAGACTATGTGACATAAGGTAAATTTGTATCACGGCCATTTCTCCATATAATTGGCAGGATGGCTGGTTGTAGAGGTTTATTGGAAAATAATTCATCAGGACCCGCTGATATATTTGGCTTTTATCAACTGTTTATTGTGGTCCGTGTGACCAGTGATTGCAGACTTGTAAAGTTTATTTCCAGTCTGAAATTATATCAAGGATTATATTTTAATCTTCTTGGCAAAATACAAAAAAGAAATTAGAAAGAATAAAAAAGCCACAATACCGTGACTGGAACAATACACAAAAAAACCGCACATAGAAGAGAGAAGCAAACGATGATGTTTCTTTTCGTCTTGGACCTTTAACAAATCATCTTTGTTGACTGATTATTCAGTTAGGGTGCTGTTGATGCTAAATGATTAGGCAAGTGATGGAGGAAGTGGCCTAGATCCTTCTTGAAAACTTGTACATTTGTTCTGGTAATATTTCTCATGTCTGCTGGTAGAAAACTGAATGTTCTTGGATTACAGATGATAACAGTGTTCTTGTATTGTGTCTCAGGCACCTTTGTGTTCCGCTGGGTCTGTTTTACATTTCATCTGTATTCTCTAACTCCAGTACGTTGTCATGGTAGTTTGTAGATTTGTGACATATTTGACATATATATACCTGCCGTATCTACTGAAGAGAATCCCAGAAAGGGGTCAAAATATACAGATACTATCTTTATTTCTACAAGTACATGTACAAGGTATATAGGCCTAGCTGACATCAATGACATACTACTATGTAGAAAGCCGCTTGTTATGCAGAGCATTTCGGGCAAATTAGGTCAGTTTTGTCCCAGGATGCGACCAACACCAGTCGACTAACACCCAGGTACCCATTTTATACTGAGGGATGAACATCGACAGCAGGTGTTTCATGGAAACACGTCCTAATGTTTTCCAGCCGTACCGAGGATTCGAACTCCGGACCTCAGTGTGAGAACTGTGCACGCTAGCGATCGAGCTACAGAACACCCGTTTCAGTCTCTATGTGGATTATTACTGTGAATATCTTCCAGATATATATAGTTAGATATGTCTTTCTTCTCAACTCGTCTCAGCATTGAAACTTTCACAAAATCGTAGTCCTATTCAGTCTCAAAATATATCTATGGGAGAATGTGTGTTTTTATATATTCACCTAATTGCGTTTGTGGAGGTTGATGTTCAACTCTTAGTTCCGACTTGTGATCATCAACGTCAGGAGTTATTCTCCGTTGTGTATCTAACACCATGAATGCACTAGCAACCATCACATTATATGTATTATTTCTGTTATCTCTTTGGCTATATGTGCACTTCCGAAATCAGTGTTCGTTATCGTCATGTAAAATCTTTCTCCATCCTCTTCGTCTCTCCTGTTTTTATCCCACTTTCAAATGTCTTGTGTGTTTATCTTGCGGAATCCTCCAGTGTGTGATCCCTCGCCCTGCTTCCCTGTTCATCTTTTTTTTATAATACCTCCCAAGTAAACCCTCTCGTAATAATTTTTTTCTAGTTCTGAATGCTCCCAGCTACGTCTCTTAGTTATGGTAAATAATGTGTGTGTCCTCGCATCCGCCTCGCCTGAGTTTATATTACCCCCCTCCCCCCATGGTTACTGTTTATGTACCCTAATTCTGTTTACCTCTCGTGTGTCACTCAATCATTAAATCTTATCCATCTGTGTCCTGTCGTCCTGGTCCCTATAATCTCTCTCTCTTCGTCTTCGTCCCTATCATATGACTCCCCTCGTCTTCGTCCCTCCAATGTACGTCCCCTCATTCAGGTTTCTCGCATATTTATCATCTCGTCAATGTCCCTCAAATTGTGTATCCTCTCGTCCGGGTTGCTGTCTTCTTTTCCACGTGTATCCCCTCATCCAGATCCTTGCTATGTATGGGAGGTGCGGCGGGGGGGGGGGGGGAATCAGTGTGTCATGTAGGCAGTCCCTAACTTTCCTAAACCTTGTGCCGGATACATTTTTTCAATGTTCATACTAATGACATTTTGTCGTGAATTATTGAGTGGAAAGCTGCTTACCGGTGTCCCTCATCGACCGTGCTAATGGAAGTTTATTACATTCCTCTAAACTTAAACATACGTTGGCAATATTGTGTGATTCATTCATGTGGTTAATTCATCGTGGGTAGTGAGCCTTTGGTCCCCTGATGCATATATATCTTGTAGCAGTTGGGGGACTGAGTACCTGTCGCTGGGTTACCTTACCATTCCTGCGATACTATGACATACATGTGACTGGTTTCGTGAATTTTCTGCACTCACAGCCAGGATTTGGGCAATATTTCTCTGTTGATTGCATGCTCAACTTCGCTTTTACTGTTGGTGGCTCGCTGGTTCACAGTTACCACAGCCTGGATACACTGGTACTTTGCAGAGGTAATAATCTAGTTTCTTCTTGAAAACATGTACATTTATTCTGACAGTAGTTCTAATATCTCTTAGTAGTTTGGTGAACAGTGTTTTCTATATCTATAATGCCCCTGTTCCTTCCATATCTCTCACTCCAGTAAGTGGTAATGATAGTGGAGTATTGATTTGGGATCACGTCATGTATCTTCCATGAACATATCAGTATATGTCGCTGTTTTCTCGCTGAAGAGAGTATATTTCGATTTAAATGCTCTATTGGTCCTGTGCGAAAGTAAACGAGCTCTATAAACTTTCTAGCTATGGTATCTCTCCATTGAGAGAGAACACTGCTATCTTTCCATAATGAGAGAATACTGGTATCTCTCCACAGAGAGAGAATACTGGTATCTCTCCAGAGAGAATACTGGTATCTCTCCAGAGAGAATACTGGTATCTCTCCACAGAGAGAATACTTGTATCTATTCATAGATAGAGAATACTGGATACTACTCAAGACGAGGGTGCACAATCGATTGAATATTGTCACCATAAAATGTACATTATTTCTCTCGTCTTCAGTTTCTCATTATTTTCTATTCCATTTTCCTGGTCTATAGCATTTGCCTTATCGTATTCGGTAAATTCTATGTCATTCGACATTAAAAGGTCGCCCTAAGTTTTGAATTCAGTGCTTATATTGAATTCTTTATTCTTTCCATATGTGAGCTGTTAGAATTTGCCGCTATTAATCATTACATTCCGTTGCCAACTAGGAAATTTTGCTGATATATTCTTGAATATTTTCAGTATCTTTTACGGAAATATATATTGCATATTTTATTATCGCCAACAAAGTATGATGTGAAGCTGTAGATAGTGTCCTTATCTATGTCTAAAATGAAGATTAAGAACTGTAAAGTCACCTGGACCGTAGCTTAGTGCGCAGATTTTTTTTTTGCTTTAGCACTAGTAGTGATTAAAAGTACCACGTGGCTTACTGTTGTAAACATGAGAGTCCGTAATAGAAGTAGAATAAGTAATATAAAGTATATACGTATGTGAATAGTGTGTGATCGATAGAAGCAACAAGTCCCTAACATCACTGAAGCGACTAGTTAAGGAAGCAGCAACAAACAGAACAAAACAGCCATAAGTAATACAACAGCAGGCAAGGAAGAGATATAGAAAGAGAGACTTAAATGGGTGTAATCAGCATGTTCTCCATGAAAATCCAAAAACTATTAAATTACTGAATCTGAGTTCAGCAAGTTGCATTCGTCGACTACGACACTGTGTTGATGCAGGTCTGAGAAAATTCTATTTAAACTAAAACTTTGTTCCTGGATTATATGATGTGTGATGACACTGAACATCAAAATTTAAAGAATCACTAATTCTAAGTCTCTGTGAGTATAGTTCCACAGAGAACACTAACTAGATTATACTTTATCACGAAATGAGTCTACAACACAAGAGCAGAGGCCACAGCTACAAGCACAGAGGAGAGTGGTGTGCTTTGCCGGTGGCTGACTCACCTGTGTGTAGTTGCAGAGGTCAGATCTCAGCCTGGTCCTGCCTCTTAGCTGGTTGCTACTAAATTCACTCCTGGCTTCGAGAGCCTTATCGTACCTCTTCTTAAAGCTATTTATGGATCCTGCCTCTACCACTTCAATCTCCAGGTTGTTCCACTTCCTCACTAGCCTATGGCAGAAGAAATATTTCGTAACGTCCCAGTGACTTGTGTGTGTTTTCAACTTCCGGCTGTGCTGTCGTGTCTCTATTAAACCTATCAATTTCTCTCAGTATTTCGTGTTTTCATATCACCGTTAATCCTCCAGACTTAATTCCTTTAATATCTACTCAGTGGACATTACCCTTAGCTCTGGGACTAGCTCTGTTGCAAACCTATGCATTTTCTCCAATTTCTTGACATGAACTAGGGTAAGGTGTACTCAGAAGCTTGACATATTTATCAGAAAGCAACAGAAGTGGCAAACAAGCTAACAATCGTATAGCTGAGCGAGACAGCCAATGAGAACCTCAAATCTGCAGTCTGAGCACATTCTGCCTAACCTGCAGCTAAATATATAAAAATAAATAATAGTATAGAGCATATTTTCGTTTAGCCAATAACGTAAATAACTACAGCCACAAAATATTAAATAAAAAGTACATAAATATGTAAATAAGAGTATTTTATCGGAGCCAGAAGAACGTACTGAAGCACTGAAGGATTGAGGGAACCAAGACTAAACTAACGACACACATTGACTCCACATGAGTATTGTATACTAGTGTAAAACTGTAAACAAAGAAACCAGTGTACACTGCTGGACATGTGTAAATTACTGGACCGGTGTACAGTAGAGAAGTGTACACAGCTGATCCTGTGTGAAATAATTAAGAAGAATACACTACTGAAAAAAACGTATGCTAATGTATGTAAATACTCAGTTGGACCATGGTACGTTACTGGACCTGTGTACTCTACTGCAGCCGTACATACCAGTGGACCAGAGGATACTTCAAGGACAGCGTCACTACTGGACCAGAAACAATACTTGAAAAAAAACACTACTGTACCACTGCGCACCACTGACGAGCGCAAACCACTCAACTTGAAACACTGAACTAGATCAGTACACAGCACTAAACCAGTGAAGACTATAGAACCAACGAACACTACTAGGTTAGTAGACACTAAATGACCACTTCGCTCTACACGACCAGTTCACACTATACGACCACTTCACGCTACACGACCCTGCCCACTACTGCACTAATGTATACTACAGGGTTGGTAAACACAGAATAATCATTGATTAGTAAACACTACAAAAGCAGTGCACTCTAGGGAATCACTGTACACTACTGGACCAATGCACACACCTGACTAGTGCACACTATACCAGTGAACACTACTGGACCAATGTACACACCTGACTAGTACACACTACCAGTGGACACTACTGGACCAATGCACACACCTGACTAGTGCACACTATACCCGTGAACACTACTGGACCAATGCACACACCTGACTAGTGCACACTATACCAGTGGACACTACTGGACCAATACACACACCTGACTAGTGAACACTACTGGACCAATGCACACACCTGACTAGTGTACACTATACCAGTGGACACTACTGGACCAATGCACACACCTGACTAGTGTACACTATACCAGTGGACACTACTGGACCAATGCACACACCTGACTAGTGCACACTATACCAGTGAACACTACTGGACCAAAACACACACCTGACTAGTGCACACTATACCCGTGAACACTACTGGACCAAAGCACACACCTGACTAGTGCACACTATACCAGTGGACATTACTGGACCAATGCAAACACCTGACTAGTGCACACTATACCAGTGGACACTACTGGACCAATGCACACACCTGACTAGTGCACACTATACCAGTGGACACTACTGGACCAATGCAAACACCTGACTAGTGCACACTATACCAGTGGACACTACTGGACCAATGCACACACTTGACTAGTGCACACTATACCAGTGGACACTACTGGACCAATGCACACACCTGACTAGTGCACACTATATCACTGGACACTACTGGGCCAATGCACACACCTGACTAGTGCACACTATATCACTGGACACTACTGGACCAATGCACACACCTGACTAGTGCACACTATACCAGTGGACACTACTGGACCAATGCACACACCTGACTAGTGCACACTATATCACTGGACACTACTGGGCCAATGCACACTATACCAGAGAACACTACTGGACCAATGCACACACCTGACTAGTGCACACTATATTACTGGACACTACTGGACCAATGCACACACCTGACTAGTGCACACTACACCAGTGGACACTACTGGACCAATGCACACACCTGACTAGTGCACACTATATCACTGGACACTACTGGGCCAATGCACACTATACCAGTGAACACTACTGGACCAATGCACACACCTGACTAGTGCACACTATATCACTGGACACTACTGGACCAATGCACACACCTGACTAGTGCACACTACACCAGTGGACACTACTGGACCAATGCACACACCTGACTAGTGCACACTATATCACTGGACACTACTGGGCCAATGCACACTATACCAGTGAACACTACTGGACCAATGCACACACCTGACTAGTGCACACTATATCACTGGACACTACTGGACCAATGCACACACCTGACTAGTGCACACTACACCAGTGGACACTACTGGACCAATGCACACACCTGACTAGTGCACACTATATCACTGGACACTACTGGGCCAATGCACACTATACCAGTGAACACTACTGGACCAATGCACACACCTGACTAGTGCACACTATATCACTGGACACTACTGGACCAATGCACACACCTGACTAGTGCACACTATATCACTGGACTCTACTGGACCAATGCACACACCTGACTAGTGTACACTATACCAGTGGACACTACTGGACCAATGCACACACCTGACTAGTGCACACTATACCAGTGGACACTACTGGACCAATGCACACACCTGACTAGTGCACACTATATCACTGGACACTACTGGACCAATGCACACACCTGACTAGTGCACACTATATCACTGGACACTACTGGACCAATGCACACACCTGACTAGTGCACACTATATCACTGGACACTACTGGACCAATGCACACACCTGACTAGTGCACACAATACCAGTGGACACTACTGGACCAATGCACACACCTGACTAGTGCACACTATATCACTGGACACTACTGGACCAATGCACACACCTGACAAGTGCACACTATATCACTTGACACTACTGGACCTGTGAAAACTGCTGAATAAGTGATGAGGACCATGTAAAAAGATTTACCATTCCATGAGTACTATTTGGAAAGAGTTAAGGAATAAGCAAAACTAAAATTAAGATGAGGCGCAAAAAACACTTCGCATTTACGCCCCCCCCCCCCACCCCGAGAAAAAAATATCGAACGAGTCAGAAAAGTCACGAGAAACTGGAACAAAAGCTGAAGAACCGAGTTTATTTTTCCAAAAAGTTTCCAGTGAAAGATTTCTGTAGAGTAAGTTGAGAAATAGTGAGAGAATCTCTGGTGTGAGTGAGAGCCTCCAGAATGTGTGTCGAGTGTTGCAAGTATTCTCAGAAAAATATTCTCGCCGATGAAACTCCCAGGAGATATTACAAGTTATACGTCAGCCTTCACAATCACCCGGTGATTTGTTTCTATATGTTAACATGTTCACTCGTCCGTGCCAGTGACAAGTACAATGCATTATACATATAGTGTATACTTACACCCACATTATATATATATATATATATATATATATATATATATATATATATATATATATATATATATATCAATATATATATATATATATATATATATATATATATATATATATATATATATACACATACATATATATATATATACATATATATATATATATATATATATCAATATATATATATATATATATATATATATATATATATATATATACACATACAGATATATATATATATATATATATACACATACATATATATATATATATACATACATATATATATATATATATATATATATATATATATATACACAGACATATATATATATATATATATATATACACAGACATATATATATATATATACAAAAATATATATATATATATATATATATATATATATATATATATATATATATATATATATATATATATATATATAAATATATATATATATAATATAAATATATATATATATATATATATGGTGGAATGATGTTGTAAAGAGAGTAGTAAGGGAGAAAAAGTTAGCATATGAGAAGTTTTTACAAAGTAGAAGTGATGCAAGGAGGGAAGAGTATATGGAGAAAAAGAGAGAAGTTAAGAGAGTGGTGAAGCAATGTAAAAAGAGAGCAAATGAGAGAGTGGGTGAGATGTTATCAACAAATTTTGTTGAAAATAAGAAAAAGTTTTGGAGTGAGATTAACAAGTTAAGAAAGCCTAGAGAACAAATGGATTTGTCAGTTAAAAATAGGAGAGGAGAGTTATTAAATGGAGAGTTAGAGGTATTGGGAAGATGGAAGGAATATTTTGAGGAATTGTTAAATGTTGATGAAGATAGGGAAGCTGTGATTTCGTGT